>NC_139351.1:24755871-25109871 GCF_055883805.1 Amblyomma maculatum | reverse complement strand
TTTGTGCGCACTCGCAAGCTCTGTTCTGCTTTCAAGGCCTCTATTCAGGTAGTACATAATCATGGCACACATAAAGAACCCTTCTTAGAAAAAAAAGAGCAGAAAAATGGTCCATACAGCTAAAATTCTTTGGAAAGCAGTTTGTGCACACTCGCAAGCTCTGTTCTGCTTTCAAGGCTTCTATTCAGGTAGTACATAATCATGGCACACATAAAAAACCCTTCTTAGAAAAAAAAAGCAGAAAAATGGTCCATACAGCTAAAATTCTTTGGAAAGCAGTTTGTGCACACTCGCAAGCTCTGTTCTGCTTTCAAGGCCTCTATTCAGGTAGTACATAATCATGGCACACATAAAAAACCCGTCTTAGAAAAAAAAAGCAGAAAATTGGTCCATACAGCTAAAATTCTTTGGAAAGCAGTTTGTGCGCACTCGCAAGCTTTGTTTTGCTTTCAAGGCCTCTATTCAGGTAGTACATAATCAAGGCACACATAAAAAACCCTTCTTAGAAAAAAAAGAGCAGAAAAATGGTCCATACAGCTAAAATTCTTTGGAAAGCAGTTTGTGCGCACTCGCAAGCTCTGTTTTGCTTTCAAGGCCTCTATTCAGGTAGTACATAATCATGGCACACATAAAAAACCCTTCTTAGAAAAAAAAAGAGCAGAAAAATGGTCCATACAGCTAAAATTTTCTGGAAAGCAGTTTGTGTGCACTCGCAAGCTCTGTTTTGCTTTCAAGGCCTCTATTCAGGTAGTACATAATCATGGCACACATAAAAAACCCTTAGAAAAAAAAAAGAGCAGAAAAAGGTCCATAACAGCTAAATTTCTTTGGAAAGCAGTTTGTGCGCACTCGCAAGCTCTGTTTTGCTTTCAAGGCCTCTATTCAGGTAGTACATAATCATGGCACATAAAAAACCCTTCTTAGAAAAAAATAGAGCAGAAAAATGGTCCATACAGCTAAAATTCTTTGGAAAGCAATTTGTGCGCACTCGCAAGCTCTGTTTTGCTTTCAAGGCCTCTATTCAGGTAGTACATAATCATGGCACACATAAAAAACCCTTCTTAGAAAAAAAAAGAGCAGAAAAATGGTTCATACAGCTAAATTTCTTTGGAAAGCAGTTTGTGCGCACTCGCAAGCTCTGTTTTGCTTTAAAAGCCTCTATTCAGGTAGTACATAATCATGGCACACATAAAAAAACCCTTCTTAGAAAAAAAAGAGCAGAAAAATGGTCCATACAGCTTAAAATTCTTTGGAAAGCAGTTTGTGCGCACTCGCAAGCTCTGTTTTCCTTTCAAGGCCTCTATTCAGGTAGTACATAATCATGGCACACATAAAAAACCCTTCTTAGAAAAAAAAGAGCAGAAAAATGGTCCACACAGCTAAAATTCTTTGGAAAGCAGTTTGTGCGCACTCGCAAGCTCTGTTTTGCTTTCAAGGCCTCTATTCTGGTAGTACATAATCATGGCACACATAAAGAACCCTTCTTAGAAAAAAAAGAGCAGAAAAATGGTCCATACAGCTAAAATTCTTTGGAAAGCAGTTTGTGCGCACTCGCAAGCTCTGTTTTGCTTTCAAGGCCTCTATGCAGGTAGTACATAATCATGGCACACATAAAAAACCCTTCTTAGAAAAAAAAAGAGCAGAAAAATGGTCCATACAGCTAAAATTCTTTGGAAAGCAGTTTGTGCGCACTCGCAAGCTCTTTTTTGCTTTCAAGGCCTCTATTCGGGTAGTACAGAGGGCAAAATTCATGTCTAGAACGATCGAACTGCGTGCTCCGGGCCGCTCGGAGCTACGTGCGCGACATCTAGCGATAACGCCTGGTTCGAGACGGGCGGAGTGTGGACATGCGCGGCCAAGCTGATAGCACTGCGTGTCTTTTCGGGGCTTGCAGGCTGCTGCGGCTTTACCTTCTGCTTCAGTCGTCAGAAGCGCTGATGTGCGCTGCCAGTCTGCGAAAGCGCATACGCGGCGGTGCACACGCCACTGGCTTCTCGTTTTTTTTATTTACTTTCTTTTTGTGCACTATCAAAGCTCTGGCAGGGAGCATTTCACCGCATCATTCACGCGCCGGTGTACTGCATCGTCACCCTAGCCGCGAGCCTAATATCAGTGATCGAGGTTTGGCAGTTTTCGTTCTTCGGCAATTGCAGGAAGGCAAATTAGTATTAAAGGTGCCGCGAAGTAAGTGTAAGCGGCGGGTTTGTCTTTATTTCACTGTTCTTCTTTGGTCATTAAAGAAAACAGATTGCTGGCTTCTCATTTCACGTTCTTTTATTTTTTCCACAAGTTTACTGTTTATTAGGGGATGGAGAGGACAAACTAATAGCGAATAGGGGCTCCCCCAGATTTCTTTAGGATCTCAATCCTCTTCGGCAGTGACTCGTAGAGAGAGTCGACGAGAGCGCGGTCATTGCGGAGGTGTCCCCACTCATTTTCAATGGCTTCCCATATCCCGTCCGGATTGCAATTGGAGAGTCCCGATTTCTTGGATAGCCTTTTCTTCATCAGTCCCCACACGTTTTCTATAATGTTAAGGTCAGGGCTTCTTGCAGGCCATGGAAGGGTCATAACGCCAAGCCTTTCAAAAAGGTCTCGGACAGTCTTGACTGAGTGCACAGAAGCTCCATCTTGTTGAAAGTGATAGAGCCCATCCGGAAACGGCCCATCAAGCACATAAGGCAAGAGGACCATTTCTGCCACCTCCGCGTAGACTTCTGCCGTCATACGCCCAGGAATGCGGTACAGGGGTCCTAGTCCATCGTAGCTGATGGCTCCCCACACGCTGACTGAAACACGGCCGCTGCTGCGCACATTCCAAATGTATTTTTCTTCGTCCCTGCATGGTGGTAGGGAAATCCGGTTTTATTAGCGGAATCAAATTGCCATCAGAGCTAATGATACCTGATGTGGTAGCAGTGAAGGACTGGAAACGACGAGAGTGCAACGCATTAAAGAGATTGAAGCCCATTATGGTTCAAAATATGGAGCGTCAAAATGTCCTTTCGCGAACTCGTTAAGCTGGCTTTCCAGCATTGTAGATTTTTAATATGGCGCCGCAGCGCACAGTATAATACCCGAAATCAATCACACTCTTTTATATGATAAAATACACACGCTGTTTTAAAATTCGCCACATCTTAGATTAAGGATACAATTTTGTGGGTGTGCCATGCAGAAAAGGTAACCTAACGAACATTTAAAAGTGTGATTTTGATGTTCTATACTTCAAAAAACATTGCCGATTCCGAAAACGTAAGAACTGAGCTCGCATTATGCATTCACGACCTTTAATTTTGAGATTTATTGTTTCGCCCTGAAGCCGAAAATAAAATACATATACTAATTTAAGTTCTTTATGCGTGTTTCATCTCTATTGCCTACATAATGCCCACCGTGCTATACAGTTTAACAACTCAGACTGCACTCACCTACCTTTCACTGGTTTTAAAATATAAATTTGACAGCCTAAAAAAACTCCGGGTATATTCTCAGACGTGCGAGCACATTGAAACAGACTACAGTCCTACCGTGCTTTTTCCGGCCGCCACACCCGCTTCTGCTGGTCCCAGCGCGTGCAAAACGTGGCTTCGTCGCTGAAGACGACTGCTCTCCAAAAT
The DNA here is from genome assembly GCF_055883805.1 of Amblyomma maculatum. NCBI lineage: Eukaryota > Metazoa > Arthropoda > Arachnida > Ixodida > Ixodidae > Amblyomma > Amblyomma maculatum. Next base: position 25,106,251 of record NC_139351.1, on the reverse strand, counting down.
GTCTGGGGTCCAGTCTTCCACCACAGACGCGAATTCCAGGCGCGTGTCCCGATCCGCTTGTCTCAGGTAGGTGTTTTCTGCGCAGCTATTCTACTTTTCACACCTGCTGCATGAAGCCTGCTCCTGATTGTCTGAGTGGATGCGTTCAAAGCGAACATGTCACGAAGCTCCCTGGCGCTGAGGTACGGATCATCTGCTACTCCTGCGACAACAAGCCTGTCTTCTTCTTCCGTTGTCGCTCTTGGTGGCCGGCCGCGCGCGGCATCCTTAAGTCGGCCTTCTTTGTGGAATGCCTGCAGTACTCTGTTGACTGTGGCTAAAGGGCGCCCAGTAGCTATAGCTCTTTGGGTCATTGTCCGGCCCATCTCTGTGATGGCTTTCCTTTGGTCTACTGTGAGTCGCAGCGCCATCGTGGATGCCTTTACGCATCTCGTCTGTTCACTTGTAGGAATGAAAACTTTATTCAGGTTATCGCATATCTGATCTTGTGTATACGCCACACTTAAGGTCCAAGTATGCTTTCAGTAATGGCATGCCGATTTTGGCATTTGCCGGCAAATGCAGCCTGCCAAACCTCGATCACTGATATAAGGCTCGCGGCTAGGATGACGATGCAGTACACCGGCGCGTGAATGATGCGGTGAAATGCTCCCTGCCAGAGCTTTGATAGTGCACAAAAAGTAAATAAAAAAAAGAGAAGCCAGTGGCGTGCGCTCCGCCGCGTATGCGCTTTCGCTGACTGGCAGCGCACATCAGCGCTTCTGACGACTGAAGCAGAAGGTAAAGCCGCAGCAGCCTGCAAGCCCCGAAAAGACACGCAGTGCTATCAGCTTGGCCGCGCATGTCCACACTCCGCCCGTCTCGAACCAGGCGTTATCGCTAGATGTCGCGCACGTAGCTCCGAGCGGCCCGGAGCACGCAGTTCGGTCGTTCTAGACATGAATTTTGCCCTCTGTACCTACCTGGCTCGGCCGTGCGCGATGCGCGAACCAGTGGTATCATGTGCCGGCGTTGGCAGCTTTCGGCCTCCGATACTGGCGCATATTGCGGGTTCGCATTGTGCGCAGCAGCAACGAATTAAGCACCCTTACCTAACTAACGAGCAAATAAAAGTTACCGCAATATCAAAGCTCCGTGTGCAGTTTCACCACAAACTACTGAGCGGTTAGGCCGGAGAGATACAAGACGCCGCGGTAAACACGTATTAGCAATCGTATGCTGTATCTGCCCCTTGCAAGGTTTCACATGACGTGCAGTGACGAGGAGGCACCGAAGAAACAAAGAAAACAACTTTATTTCGAGAGAAGGCATTTCTCTAGACAAGTCCTAGAGCATATTCCATTATGTCCTGAGGCAGTAAACAATTGAAGTTATTAAAAAAAAACTCCGCAGCGAAGCGTTGCGCTTTCTTAGTCGCTCAGCAGTATAAATTACCGCTAAGAACACAGTATTATATCGCGCACATAATAATAATAAGCGCAATTACACTGTTGTCTTGTAAACTGTGGACCTTAACGGATGGGGAACAGAGAGCCTGTGAAAAGAGATATGTGACATGGTCACTTATGAAGTCGGCGCACTTTAATTACTTCCATTTACTTTCAGCTTGACCTCAAGAAGCTGAACAACTCTGATCGGCATAATTATTCGCTATCTGGCTTTACACACACCCTGAACCCACAGTTGCTCTGTCTTTCCTACTTTTTGTTTCAAGCGGCAGCTTTGATTCAATACTTGAAGGGCCTGCGAGCGGTCGCACACCATGTGGAGTTGCCGCGATAAGCAAACAGCAACATGTTTTGTGTGCACGTTTGCTTGGCCGCAGCCAGAAGCGAAACACAGAGACATGGGTACAAGACTGCACTCACTACGGCAAAAAAGTCATATGAAACTGCGCTACAGCTATTGTTAGTCGCAGCAAACATATTGAAACAATTGTTTTGGCTCCAGCGGCCAATGCTGTGCCTCGCTGATGCCAGTCTGTTGAGCATTTGGGTTAAGTATACTGACAGTTGTGCTGTGCAATTGAATAGTCATGATGAAGCACAAATCTGTGCCTGTGTGCAGCAATTAGTTCTTCTTTTGACGGTCTTTCATAGGCATCAGTCATAAGGTGGCGCTCTGAAGCTATGCTTGCAGCTGTGTCTCTGTGTGAAGAGACCTGAGACCGTTTCTCCGCATCCTGGAGGAGCCTCTGGACGTACGCTGCGTGAAATAGTCATCGTGATTACAACAGTTCACTTAGTTTGTTGTGTAATAATAGAAGTAAAACAAAGTTTTAACTTACAAAAAGTATGCTCCATTTTCACTGGAGCGCCACTGAAATGTCATTTTCTTGATTTTGCCATTTTCACTTTCCAGCCGTCCTCTCCTTTCTTGTTCTGTGCCTGGAGCTTAGAATAATTTTTATTGAAGTGAATAACAGCCAGATGTGACCTAAAAGATGGTAAATATGAATTAATTTCTCGTACTTTGGAAAAAAATGTGTTTCTTGTTGCCTACTAGCAAAATTATGCCAAGTAGAGGCTACTATAAGAAACCATTATGCATTATATTCACATCACTGCAGCAGAGATTTATTCTGTTTTAGCTTCTATATCCAGCGCCTTTATAGCAAATTAAGAATGTGATGCAATGATCTTCAAGCAGCAAAATGAACCTATGACATTGGCTATACAACTTCATATCGTGGATCACCCGTGTTCTCCCTGCTGTTGTATTCTAGCGATCATCATTAGTCCAAGTGATCGATGAACCTTGAGCATTCTTTCAGTTTCAATACATTAGCTTCGGGACATTCGAGATGGTTCTAGAGGGGTCGGAAACTTGCGCTGATGACTTCCAGTTCCTTAAAAACTACCTTTGTCTTGGGACTGCACTAAGATGAGGAGCACAAAAGAGAGACGAGATGTTTTTCCAGCCAGCCCTCCATGCTTGCCCTCAACTTTGTGTCATTGCAGTGTCTCAGCTCATGTCATTTCTGTCTGTAATGTATTCCTAGTGCACTGTTCTTTATCTCATCCCATCTGCCTATTCTAATATAACAGCAATGACTTTCAATGAGGACCCTTGGTGGCCTGTGCAGTACGTCTATAGCCTCCTGTCTCACTTTTTCCATGGAAGGGGATTACAGAATGGCTAGTGCTACCATTCCGTATAACTCGTGCTATGGTCTTTCCAGTTGTGATGTATGGATGCGAGAGTTGGACTGTGAAAAATGCTGACCGCCGAAGAATTGACGCGTTTGAATTGAATTGTGGTGCTGGCGAAGACTCTTGAGAGTTCCTTGGACTGCCAGAAGATCAAATCAGTCGATATTGTCGACCATAAACCCTGACTGCTCATTGGAGGGTCAAATTCTAAAGTTAAAGCTCAGCTACTTTGGTCATCTGATGAGAAGAGAGGAGTCGCTGGAGAAAGATTTGATGCTGAGAAAGGTTGAGGGGTGCCGGAGAAGGGGTAGGCAGCCAACGCGATGGTTAGATGGCATCCTCCAGGCACTGCAGATGAAGTTATGTGATGTTAGGAAGATAGTGAGAGACCGGAAAGCGTGGCGTGACATGGTCCATAGGGTCACGAAGAGTCGGACACGACTGAACTGAGTGCTACCATTCTACCAAATATGTTTTTACCATATTATACGAAGCATCCTTGAATGTCAGAAGTGTGCACTGCAGTCTCCTCTAAATGTATGATAACTACCTTTGACATGAAACTGTTCCCAGTTTCGAAAAGAAAGACACAAGATAGGTTCAGCTAATTTTACAGCAATGTATTTACTATCAGGATGGAAGGATTGTGGCAGCTGGCTCATAAGGTGCATTGAGTGCCTACTTTATACGTGGTGGGCACTTTTTTTTGCAGATGTAAGGGTCGACTCCTGTGAATCGCAATTGTAGGGTCTCATTTTACCTGGCCTGATAACATGAGAGCTCCAGATCAAGCACTGCACTAAGGAGACTGAAGTCAGGCTCAACTTCCATAAAAAGAAGGTGCCAAATGAGTCCAGTAACACAGCAGCTTCCCCCTCCTCACATTAAAAAACAAAAAAAAAACTCTTTAAACTCTTTTTCTCTAAACCTCAGCACTAGACCATGAGAAAGACTGTTTTGAGCTGCTTGAAATTGGTCACAAAGCAATTTTTCAGCCCTCCAGAGCTATTCCATAGCACGAACTAAAAGCGATCTGCTTAGTTGCAAGTTCCAATGGGCTGCTTAGCAAGTTGAAGAATCAAAAGGAAATGGAGCAAATGATATGAACTTCTGTTTTTCTTTTTTGCACTGTGTTCTATTTCCTTTGGTCTCTGTTCCTTTTATAATGACAATATTATGTACATACATTAAAAGCTTCATGCAAGGACTTATTGTTTGCACATGCCATGCAGAAAAGTTGGACTACATAATCACACTGGAGTGAAAAATAATGTCTTAGTCTTCTCTTTCATTCAACAAACCTTACTTGCATCCCACCATCTGAGTATGCAATTGATTTGTGAAAAGATTCAAGGGAAGATGTTTGGGTCTTGGGAGACAGTTGTCGAGTGTCAATCAAAAACAGGGAGTTCTTCAGAATGGAGTTCAGCTTCTTGAAAGCACATGAATCGGTTAAAAATATATACATAAAAAATATATATATAAAAAAATATATATAAATATTTGGCTGATGAGTTGCAGTGTTGGTGTGTGTTCTAGTCAATCGCAGATGCTGAACCTGCTTACAGCTGCTGCATTGCAGCTTGAAACAGTTTTAGCATCATATTCTTAAAAAGACCCCAGGTCTTGTACTACTATATTACGGTGAAAAGAAATCTAAGAGGTGTTGTCGAGCAAACATGCTACACTTTGTCTTCTTTAAAATTGTCAGTATAGGACAGTATGAAAAATCCCATTGTATTTGTGTTCCATACTGGCATGTATAACGAAGCTGCCTCAGTATTAAAATATCTTGCAGTCTCAGCACTCACATTTACATTATTTTGTTTCTTCACTTCATTAGGGGTTTCTTTCTCAGCTATGTCGTATGTGAACTTGCTGTTATGTGCGGATGTGTACAAAATGTTTTCCGTGAAGTTCTATTTGCATTACCTATCTCTTAAATTTATCATTGGTTGACAAATGCCACAAGTGTGAGCCGTGCACCTTCCAAACAACATCAAAGTGAAAACTTAAAACAAAACCTATACAAAACAGATTACCTCTGCTCATCCATTGCCTGTTTGCAAGGAGCTAATGCAGGCATTTGCTGTATGGTCTATCATGGCCATCACGCTTATCGCATATGTGGTTCAACAGGCTGCACTACATGCCGATGATCAGGTCACCATTACCCTGGCCCAGGGCAGCAACATAGACTTGTGAATGTCTGGATCCATGGTTCTATTGCTTCACAGCCCTTTGACCTGCTCACAGCTTCCTACTTCTTAAATGCAGTATAGAATAATGTTATTACCATGTATTTGCCCTAATTATTAAAGCAAGCAATTGCATGCATATTTAGTAATGCGCCAAGCATCAAAGTTGTGCTGTATGGGCGATTTGCTGCTCTTGCAATATGTCCAGATAGCTGGGTAGCAGTCTGTAGATAGATGAAATTAAAAACTCATTACATAATAATATATGTCAGCAAATGTACCTCTTCCCCAATGGTTTTCCACGATAAAACATTTTGTAATTCAATTGTTTGTATTATATAATGATTAATTTGATTCTTTTTATGTATAGACATGCAAGCAGCACTTGCCAAGGGCTGGAAAGGATGAGGCTGAAAATAAATTTTCCTAATAATATGCAGAAATTGTCGCCTTTTGTTAAAGACTGCACTGAGACTCGTTAAGTTGAGGCCAGGCCCCATGCTCGCACTATTGGGCACTGCAGCTGACTTCACACAGTTAATATGAATTGCAGCTTGCCAATTTTCGTATCGCAGCATTGCCTTACCTCTCCTATTCTTACCTGTTCCCATTGTAGAATATGGTCAGTCTGAATGATAACAACGTTGTACGTGCAGTACTTGGCGCTGCAGACCGGGGAGTCGCAACGCCCATCTCCTGCGAGGTCCACTTCCATTCCATCCAGCTGGCTGATGATCTGCACCCGCTGTTCCTGGAAAAGCTGGGACAAAAATACATGTGCATTTGTGAGCCACTTGTAACATTCGTGCCGAACTGTGTCACTCGATCGTTGCACTACTGCATGCGCGCGCTGTTTTTTCTTTTTTTATTATGCAAGCTTGCCATAAGGCATATTATAAGAACCCGTGCAAATTATGTTCCATTAGGAACCGGAGAAGGCTCCTGCTCTTATTGCTGTCGGTGAGCCATTTGGAGAAGTCCTCTTCCCTTGTTGCGGTTTATCTCCCCCCCCCCCCATTCCGCAGAAAAAATCTAGTTGTGTATAACTCCTGTCTATGCTCCTGTCAAAACCAACTCTTACACTTCCGATCGGCAGCTGATCGTTTAGGGATAAAGAGGCACAACTTTGAGCGACTAAGCCAGTTCACGCGAGTGATAACGTTTCATTCGCGACCCCCCCCCCCCCCCCTCCTGCTGAAGGGTAAAGCCTCTTGGCACTTTTTTTTTCTGTTTCCACCTCTTCATTCCTGACAATGTCCCTCCTTTCTTCTCTTTCTTCTTATCAACGCCCATCTCGGTTTTCACGTGTTTCTAACTCCTGGCCGCCTTGGTTGGGGAACTTGGACGCGGCTCCATACGCGCAACATTTCAGGGTGCGCTCTGTACAAACACCACACGGCGTAAAAAAAAAGAAAAAAAAGGCTACAGGGCGGGAGTGATGCTGCGGTAATAATCGGTTACCGAACAGAGTTTGCGTACTTCCTGTCGGCGCGCGCGTTCGCCGTTGCAGTCAGCTGATGCAGAACCGCGGCTGACAAACTACGCCACAGCAGTCCCCTTCTCCTCATCTCCTTCCTTTTTTTTTCTTTACAATCGATCGTTATTTTTCACGAAGGGGCATCGTATAGCCAAAAGCAAGAGGAGCCTAAACACGGAGGTTTCAAGGTTCGGGCAAGGTGCACGAGAGTTTCCCTCCGCAACGACCGGAAGACCGCTCTCTGCGCGCTCTCGATTCTGAATTTCTAGTCTTTCGCTGACATCTCATGCCCTTGCTGCCGCTCGAAAAGCGACTTCGGCGAATGAGTACCGAGATGTGACTCGACCTCCACAAGTACACGCCGTTGAAGTATCCGCTGCTGAACCCCGACGATGATAGTATACGGCTTATATGGGTGCATTGGTGCGTGGGGTCGACTAGCATAAGATTAAAAAATAATAAAATCCCATCGTAAGCTCGCCACTGGTTTATTTGAGCAGTGTAGTTCACAGTGATCATGACAAACCTTGCTATATGCATGCCACAACGCCGAGTAAGGTCGCCTGAGTTAAAAAAAAAAAAACAATCCACACTGCACTGTGATAACGCGTCTAAAGCTAATATTATCACAATCTTTTCATTTTACGCTTACCGGCAGGGTTGGAAGAAACAGCTTTGGTACCGCTCTTTCACGCAGACTTAGTCTTGTTGGGATCCCCAAATCGCGAACCACATATCCGGGTAAAGCAAACGTAGATAAACGCTGTCTTCACCGATGCTGGCTATCCGATGAGCTGTAGCCACTGTTTCCGGAGGTTGGCGTTTTGAAGCACTTGATGCAGGATGCTTTTCCTGCCGTCACTAGCAATACCTTCGCAGCCAGGGACTGCACACTGTAACAACCTCCCGCTCATGTCCCGTCAACACAACAAATCAGCGCTTCGATAACTGCCTTCGCGAACTCAAGAGAGTGACCAGTCTAGCCCAGAACTGTCCTGCACCCGTCGCGCACATGACGTAACACAAAATCGAAGGTGAGGTCAACGCCAGGGATGTATAGCGTGGCAATAAAACTTGCGAGTTGTGCCGAAGGGCGATGACGATGAAGCAGACAAGAGGCCCCCGGCGGCGCGTCGGCAAGCAAGCGCGACAAAACGGAAGTTGCGGCGTGCGGCGCTAAGCAAAAAAAGTAAAAGCGCAGATGCGTCAGTTGTGACGTGTTAGTGGGCGAGGCCTTGGGCCAGCCTTTGCGCGCGCTAAAAAGTTGAAAAGAGGAGGAAAGCCGCGAAGGCGCAGATATTCAAAATTTGATTGCAAATAACTGCTTCCAAATGCAGCATTTAAAAAATTTTTGCGGGAAGGTTATCTTACATCGACATTCTTTCACATACTAGGCATAGGGAAACTGTATTGCTATGGCTATTTAGGGCCCCTTTAAAGCCGCAGCCATCTTGAAAACGTGGCTCCGTCACAGCTTTCAAATGGAAGCGGCAAAAGTTTGTCCGGTCGGTGGATTGCTGGCTTTTTTTCCTCTGCCTTTGATGCACTTTTTTCGCTATTGCCTTTCTAGACCTTCTCCCCTTTATGTATGATGTTTCCGTGCGGCTCCTTTCGACCACTAATCTTTTTTTTCTTCTCGTCTTTCATTTGTTAGTTTGCCTGAACGAACTCTCCTTTTCTCTTCCTCCTCTGCTCCTTCTCTTACCTCCCATATTACCTTTTCTTTTTTTGTCGCCCTCTCTTTCTATTTGTTCTCATGAATGGCTGTCATCGCTTGGAGCCTTCCGGTTTTTCGTACCTGCCGTTACTATCCCAAGCTTTCTCCGTTCGCTCCGTTCTCCCTGCCATATAGCTTTCTCTCTCTCTTTTAAGCGTGCGTATACGTTACGGACTTTCGCTCAACGTCCGCGTGGTATGTTCCGCATGGTTCCAATTAAGCAAGCACCTGTTTCTCATTTGCAAAGCCTTGTGTCTGCGAACTTCAGCATGCAAGCGTAGTGCTGCTGTCGGAGCTGTTTGTGAACAGGTTGACATTTTTTTTGCTCGAATGTGAAAGAAGGCGTGGACTCGTCTGCGGAAGTCGCAATAGGTTCTCTCAGCACCGTTCAGCCGACATAATATCTAGCCAGGCAGTCCAGCTCCAAACTCTCTTGCGGTGCACTTCGTTGCCTGAATGCGACGATTGAGTGCCACCGCGACAACGGCTCTTCGTTCGTGCTGCTGGGAGGTCTTCCGCTATTTTGTCTGCTTCGGAAGCGGACGCAACGAAATGCAAGGCGTACTCGACGGCCGAGAAGTGTCTGGGTGAGAAGCATGTGCAGGCACCGTAATTTTGGTCCTCCGGCTTGTTGATCCCGTTGCTGCGACCGTCAGACCCCAACTATTTCTTCGAGTAAGTGCTGTTTCGGTCTTTGTAGTGAATTTAAAGTACTATATAGGTTCAATTATCTTTCAGTTACATGAAAATGCTTCCTTCGATATTTGAGAAGGTTTTGGCCTTAGTTGGACCATCGATCGAGCGGCAAGACACGAACTGGAGGCAGGCAATTTCAGCGAGAAGCCGCTTGGAAATCACACTCAGGTACAATTTTTTGCATTTGCGTTCACACTTTGCTTAGTTAACATGGTTTTGACTACAGTTAGGTGCAGCATATTGTGTGTGCAAAATTGAAGTCTCTTTTGCAGATTTCTAGCCAGTGGAGACAGCCAGCGCAGCATTTCGTATGCATACATGATGGGGCGGTCAACTGTTTGTACAGTGATATCGGAGACATCAAGAGTGATATGGGACACTCTCAGTTCAGTTCAGGCGTTCAGTCGTGTCCGACTCTTCGTGACCCTATGGACCATGTCACGCCACGCTTTCCGGTCTCTCACTATCTTCTTAACATCACATAGCTTCATCTGCAATGCCTCGAGAATGCCATCTAACCATCGCGTTCGCTGCCTACCCCTTCTCCGGCGACCCTCAACCTTTCCCAACATCAAATCTTTCTCCAGCGACTCCTCTCTTCTCATCAGATGACCAAAGTAGCTGAGCTTTAACTTTAGAATTTGACCCTCCAATGAGCAGTCAGGGTTTATGGTCGACAATATCGACTGATTTGATCTTCTGGCAGTCCAAGGAACTCTCAAGAGTCTTCGCCAGCACCACAATTCAAACGCGTCAATTCTTCGGCGGTCAGCATTTTTCACAGTCCAACTCTCGCATCCATACATCACAACTGGAAAGACCATAGCACGGGTTATACGGATCTTGGTTGGCAAACTAATGTCTCTGCTCTTTACTCGGCGGTCAAGGCTAACCATTGCTCTCTTTCCCAGAAGCAGGCGTCTCCTAATTTCATGGCTGCAGTCTCCTTCCGAGGTAATCTTGGCGCCCAAGAACAGAAAATCTGTCACAGCTTCCACGTCTTGTCCATTGATGCTCCAGGACTTGATAGGGCAAGACGCCATGATCTTCGTCTTTTTAATGTTCAGTTTAAGCCCAAACTTCTCACTCTCTTCTTGTACGCGCATGAGAAGTCTCTTGAGTTCCACTTCACTTTCTGCCATTAAAGTGGTATCATCCGCATATCTAAGGTTGTTGATACGTTTTCCAGCAATCTTCACTCCAGCTGAAGACTCGTCCAGACCGGCCTTCCTCATGATGCACTCTGCATATAGGTTAAATAGGCAGGGCAACAGTATGCAGCCTTGCCTCACCCCTTTCTCAATCGGAAACCAATCAGTAAGACCATGCCCAGTTCTGACTGTGGCCTCTTGCCCTTCATAAAGGTTCCTGAGGAGACAGATGAGGTGAATTGGAACTTCCATCTCTTGGAGAGCTTGCCACAATCTGCTGTGATCTACGCAGTCAAACGCTTTCGCATAATCAATAAAGCAGAAGTAAATGGGTTTCTGGAACTCTCTTGCTTTTTTCATGATCCAGCGAAGGTTGGCAATTTGGTCTCTAGTTCCTCTGCCCTTGCGAAACCCAGCTTGCACGTCCGGAAGCTCCCGATCCACATACTGCTGCAGCCTACCTTGCAGGATTTTTAACATCACCTTGCTAGCATGCGAAATAAGCGCGATCGTGCGGTAGTTGGAACAATTTTTGGCACTGCTTTCTTTGGAATGGGGATGTAAACTGACCTCCTCCAATCCTGTGGCCACTGCAGGGTTGTCCAAATCTTTTGACATAATGTATGCAGTGTGTTAACAGCGTCGTGGTTGAGGTTTTGAAGCAACTCAGCTGGAATACCATCAATTCCGCTAGCTTTGCTCTTAGCAAGGCTGGCTAAAGCCCATTCAGCTTCACTCTTCAGGATGCCCGGCTCGAGATCAGTAATCACAACCGTCCTATGTTGGGTTTGCACATCCGGGTCCTTCTTGTACAGTTCTTCTGTGTATTCCTGCCACCTCTTTATCTCTGAGGCTTCAGTGAGATCCTTGCCTCGTTTGTCCTTTATCACGCCCAGCTTAGCACAGAAGCTTCCTTTGATATCTTTGATTGTCTTATACAGAGCTCTTGTGTTCCTTAATTGGCTGTTGTCCTCAACTGCTTGACACTGTATGTTCAGGAAGGCATTCTTATCTCTCCTTGCTATTTTCTGAAAATCCGCATTGAGAACCTTGTATCTTTCTCTTTCCCCCATAACTTTTGCCATCCTCCTTTCCTCAGCTATTTGCAAAGCCTCTTCAGATAACCAGTTTGCTTTTTTTGCATTTCTTTTGCTTTGGAACTACCTCAGTAGCAACTTCTTGTATTATATCACGGACACTCTAAAGCACGAATATGTTGTATCCCCTGACTCCTCAAGAGTGGCTGAATGTTGCCCGCGGGTTCGCGCACAGATGGAACGTGCCCAACTGCATAGTTAGGAATACTTGAATATATAGACTTTTGTGTCCTGCTCGTTTACTCCAATCTGGTGTAATTGCCTCACATTTCTCATAAAAGCCAGCCATGGATACTGGAGAGTGCATTTAAGCCTGTTCATATACGTTTAGGTAACGAAGACTATGTAATTATGCCTGCGTGATGCAGTCGTTTTAAAGAGCTTCAAAAACTTGACATGTGCTTAGAAATAATGGGCAATGAATTTGCAGGATTTATTACAGGTAGCATTGACGGGAAGCACGTCGCCGTAGAAGCTCCCAGTAATTCAGGTTCTGAGAACTCCAATTACAAGGGCACCTTCAGCAAGATATTACTGGCGATTCTACATACAAGTTTCTGTATGTCGATGTGGGCCGATGCGGAGGTGAGAGCGATGGCGGAGTATTCGGAAGGTCGCTCCTATCCCGCGCTCTTGAGTCGGGGCTCCTGGGCGTTCCCGAGCCAGCTGCACTTCCTGGAGGAACTCACACGCCGCATGTCATCCTTGGCGACGAAGCGTTTCCTCTTAAACCTTATCAAATGCTGCCTTACGCGAAACGATGCCTAAAAACTGATGCGGAGAGGGTTTATAATTATCGGCTCTCAAGAGGAAAACGCGTTATTGGGAATGCCTTCGGGATTCTCACCAGTCGATGGCGCATCTTGCGCAGGCGGTTCAAGGCAAGTGACGAAAATGTAAATAGATATGTGCTAGCTAGCGTAGCATTACATGATTTCCTAATGGCGCAAAATGAGGACCGAGAGTATTACTGCCCCTCAAATTTAGTCGACGGAGAAATGTGGAATGGAGAGGTAGTTGAGGGGGAATGGCGTAGCGAAGCCAGTGTAGTGGCAGTGTTTGCTGAAGCAACACATTTGGGCTCGAATAGATCGTGCCGTGAGGCTGAGCGTGTGCGCCAGACTTTCAGGGAATATTTTATGGGAGCAGGGCAGGTAGATTGGCAGTTAGACTATATACGCAGAAGTGCTCCGAAGTGATTCTAACCATGATAATTCAAAATTCAAAGAAAAATGCATCGTTGCTTTGTATAACCGGCAGGTAATATCATGCCCCACATTTAAAATTTCTGTCGTGTAATTGACGGACATTACATATAACGAACCACTGAAAAACATTAAAAGTAGAGACGACTGGTAATTGTAAAAGCTGCTGCGCCAGAAATCACTGCTTGGTTTGACATCTGGCAAATATACGCCTAATTAGTTACAGTTTTAATGAAGGCCGCTTACAAAACGAATCTCCGTAAAGTGCATATTTTATTTTATAACGACATTCTGTCCGAGATTTCACACTATGCGCATTAAATGAAACGAACGCATAGGTAATGCAGCACGAGCACCAGTAATATTTATTCGTCATGTCTTACTTGGCAGTCTGTCTATATAGGATAAATGGTCAATGAGAAAAATTGAAACCATGAATTTATTTAGTGCCAGATAATAAACCACTTCATGAGTTACACCTAGGTGCTTTTCTTTTCATGCCCTACTCTGATTTAACGCTGAAATTTGTCAGGTTTTATCAACAAGACTTATTCTACATTTCCCCCAAATATCGTGTAATCTTTCTGCTGGAGATATATTGCAGCAGTCCTGAACACAAATAAAACATTCATCTGCCACACATTATATCTTTGATTTTATTTGCTGCACCTGTCTCAATAACTTTACTTCTGCTGTACACTATTTCATTGCACCTTTTTTTAGTGTGTTATTGCCTTTGCCTTTTATTGCATTTTTTATTTTATAGAAAACCAGATGTGTGATAGTTCATTTGTTTAAAACATATGTGTTCACTGATGACTGTACTTGTTTCCTGATCGACGTTTCTATTATTCCCTTCGCGTTTTTAATTTGCGAATATTGGTCTACTCGATGTTATTATTTATCTGTGCTTTTTTTCGCATTAATTAGAGGTATACGTTCCTGTTTGTTTCCTCCGCAAAGAATGCATCTATGCTATGCCACAGTCAATAAATAAATACTTGCATTTCTGCCTGTCTGTTTGATTGCATCAGAGTTATTTCATAATTGCAAATGTTTGCACAACTGGAAACTAGGGGATATTGTAAAGTCATCAAATAAAGAAGTAATATTTTAACGTTTATTTTTCTAGTACTTTCTACGATATCCCTCTTTACTCCTGGTGGGGGCGATTGTTGGCACCGCGTAAATAAGCGAATATCACTACAAAAAAAGGGAGTGACAAGAAATGAAGAAAATCATCGTAAAATGGAGTGAAAAATGCATTTCTTGTTCGCAGGACAAAACCGTAACATATAGAAAGCAGAGGACAGACAAAATGGAAAATCAAACCGTTTTCGTTGTCTATGAGGCTCTTCCCCCCTCGGTATGAACGCGAAACCGCCCCTACAAATTGAAAAGATACTTGAAAACACGCATCAGTTGCCCTAGTAGTAGATATTCATTTTTCAAATCCAGGTAAACAGCCCGGATTGAGGGGGGTGCCTGAAAGCGTTTTCTGAATTGCCCGCTTGTCCCAGCTAAACGTTCAGTTACACATTTTTACTCCCTCCTCTTCTTCATGCTTTGTTTTGTACCGTATCCACAAAGACAGATTGCTATGTAGAATGGCACTCTCACAAGGGCTTCCGGCCCGAGCGCGCACACACATGTATATACGGAAGGAGGGAAGTAAAAAGTCGGCGAGGCAAGGAAAGCGCGCGCGCGCGCGCGCGCGTGTGTGTGTGTGTGTGTGTGTGTGTGTGTGTGTGTGTGTGTGTGTGTGTGTGTGTGTGTGTGTGTGTGTGTGTGTGTGTGTGTGTGTGTGTGTGTGTGTGTGTGTGTGTGTGTGTGTGTGTGTGTGTGTGCGTGCGTGCGTGCGTGCGCGCTTACCCTAAAATCCAGCTATAGGTGCTCATTGGCACTTGCTCTGCCCAGTCTAATGTCACATACAACCTAAACGGTGGCAGTACAGGTACTGAAGAATGTTAGCCTGTACACCAATTAATAACAAGGACATAATGGTCGTGAAGGGCACTTTTATTCATTTGTTTCGTTTATAGTTTCTAACAGTGCTTGGTGGCACTTATGCATCAGTCTGTCTTGCTGACTGACTGAGTGATGAGGCCTTTTCGTCGTCATTGTATTGACGGCATCCATAAATACCCCAGTAACTCGACTCACGTCGTCATCATTGGAAGATTCATTGACTTTGCGTCTGAAACAAACAACAAAAAACTTTTTTTTAGTATGTCATCATCACATATTTGTCGATTGACACCTGTCTGCGGAGTTTTCGAGCATTCGAAAGCTACCTCGCAATCAAATATGAGTTGGTGGCACATATCGGGGGAAAAAAAGAATTTCTGCCAATATGTGGAAGCTGCCTCCGAAAGAGCTTTGCGTTTACACTGGGCGCAGGGCGTAACACTCCTAGGTGCATTTTAAATCTCGCATTATTTTTTTAAGCCTGATGAATAAATTTTGGTAACAGTAGCTTTGCGCAAACGTTTCAGGCGCGTGTTTTCAGCGTGATCGACTGGAAGTGTGATAAAAGTCAAAGACAGGCAAGTTAGTATGAAGTAATTAAATTTGTCACAAGAAAAAAATAAAGAATAACCCCGGCTACATTTCACTCCATCACTTGCATATCGCTAAATTTGGGATCTTTGTCATTTGACAACAATTAGCAATTGATTATAAGTGAATTGTGACTTACTTGCTCGGTTTCTGTGCACCTCCCGACGTTCTGCTTTGAGATCTCCCTTTCTGGGGGACCCGGGGCGCAACCTCCTCTGTAGGTAGGTTCCCGACACCATTACTGCGCTCAGGGACTATGCTGAAAATAAAGCACCGAATCCGCTTAGTGTGCAGGACCTCCAAGTAAAACTATTTGCACATGGCCATCTTCACTGTCCATATCGGAAGCCCTTTAAAAATAAGTTGAAGACTTATTAAACTTGGTCAGTTGAATGCACTTACACTTTTTAAACCGCATGCAAGTTTATAGTAGGTAGGATTCATTCGGGGTTATAGCTAGTCGACTATGACCAACAAGTGCACGAATATTACTAAACAGAAGTACCATGAGGAGTCTCCAGCCATCGCACCGCTTTCTGGTGCTGGAGGATCCCACCTGCAAATTTATTTCTTTCTTCATGGTTGTACTTCATGTCATATTTACTAAACAAATATTTCAAGCGTAATCGCAATGCCATGGGTTTTATTTGAGCCGCATGCAGACAATTATGTTTCTGTCCCGTCGTACCGCAATTCTGGCAGATTCAAATTCGAGTCCACCCTGAAACAAAATTGATGTGTGTCAAAGCTATCTATTAACGTAAAACTACCTTCGAGTGAAGGTACGTTAAGCTAGTATAGGAAGCTATAGCATCATAAAAATTAGGATGCGTTGCCAGTCATGCACACAAGTTGCGAGCAGTCGCCGAGAGTACTTTTTAAAAATTATTTACACAGTCTATGCAGACCTTTTAATTTGACTTGAATGCTCACAAAGATCAAGGTGGAGTTGAAGTGTCTCCCATATCTTTTGTTTTTTTGGGCTGGTTGGGACCGAGTCCTTGTGACAAAAAGTGTAGAAGATAACAGTCTAGAAAATGAAATATATAGCACAGCACCTGCCCAGTACACTTTTTCTCTACACTCAACATTCTAAACTGGCATGTTTAAAACTTCTTTCCTTTGTCCATATTATTTTAGAAGCAATCAAGACTGTTTTGCTGTCAAGACAATCACTATTAAAGGGGCCATAACTTCTAATTTTTAAACATGAATGGTTTATTCTATTTATTCACACGTCATATTTTAACTCCTCAAAGTTGAGATCATTTCATTCATAGATAATCTTTGAAATAATTTTTTCGTTTCTGACAACCACTGATTGCTAACTTCACAAGGGCATTTCTGCCCCATGTCATCTGCTGTGCGCACTTCGATGTGTTGAGGTGCATATGCACACAGTAGACACTCGTTGTTCTTATGATTTTCTTAGTTTAAAGAAATAAATATAATTTTTACTGATGAATTTGGGTTGTTAAAATCATTAATAAAACAACCCTGTCCTTGCCCTTTAATTGATTTGGCCCTTTCTTGAACTTCCAGCATCTGCATTCTTTTCAGATGCATGTCATGCAGATAAGGATGGAGATCAAAAAGGTGGGGTTCCATAAATCAAACAACTATTGGGTTTCTGCAGGACTAAACTATTTAGGAACCCTGCTCTAGTCCCCTGTTAGCCAAAACATTCAAAAAGTTTCTGCATAACCGCACATGTAGAATTTTAAAATACCTGCCTTGTTCTGAGGATCATGACTCCTCACACAATATTCTGGGTTGAGTTCTGGTGTCTTAGTTGATGTTGAATTATTGACACCCTTCTGGAATTACAGCAGTCTGAATTTAAAGAGAATTTGAAGATTATAAGTCTGCAAACATCACCAATGTTAAACTGTTACAACCTTCCTACTTCACTGGAAGCTTGTGGTGGCCTGTAACGTAACCCCTCACTTTCCGAAAGCAATGGCTTAGCACATTTGTGTACTCTAAGAAATAAAATATGGTAGTACAAATGCACATATGTAGCTAAAAAACATCTATTTTTTTTAAAATCAAGCCTTGAAGACTGGTTATGACAGGAAAAATTTGTGATGGCATCTTCCAAGTCGCAAGGAAATATTTGTTTGCTTCACTGGCAAAATAAAATACAAAGAAGCTGGCAAAATACTACTGACCTCTCCTGCGTAACTGATGGTCCCAACCATGACATCCATTCCTTGTGCAGCCAGCCCTAGAGCTGCACAAAAACAGTCACAAAATTAGGATCCAAGAAAGATGGTTTTTCGATGGACTACAAAGGCATCAATGCTAACAGTGCTATCTTGTTTCATCTCTTGCATGCTGCAGGCATTTGTGTCCACTGGAAAACAGGTTTCTTGAAGTTCAACATGGATTACGACTGCGCCCCCAGCATGTTTGTTTACATAGCTTTTACTAGCATGATATCCCCACCGTCCTTCAATAAATCTATAGTTTCCTGATCTTTTGCAGCTGGTTTCCCCCTTTTCATAGGTTCTAAAGCTTTCTTTACCTCATTCTTTGTTACTAGCAGAATATCTAATTGTCCTGCGATACTGCCATTCTCATTATTGTCCTGATTACTTTGTATATGTATACTTCAGTCAGAACTTCTGGGCTAATTTGTTTACAGTCATGTCTTGCTAATAATACAAAACTTTGTGGAGAGAACAGAAAGCGTGGCGTGATATGGTCCATAGGGTCCCAAACAGTCGGACACGACTGAACTTAAAATACCTGCCTTGTTCTGAGGCTCATGACTCGTCACACAATATTCTGGGTTGAGTTCTGGTGTCTTAGTGGATGTTGAATTAATGACACCCTTCTAGAATTACAGCAGTCTGAATTTAAAGAGAATTTGAAGATTATAAGTCTGCAAACATCACCAATGTTAAACTGTTACAACCTTCCTACTTCACCGGAAGCTTGTGGTGGCCTGTAACGTAACCCCTCACTTTCCGGAAGCAATGGCTTAGCACATTCGTGTACTCTAAGAAATAAAATATGGTAGTACAAATGCACATATGTAGCTAAAAAACATCTATTGTCCATTATTCCTGCTGTACTAATTATTGCCTAGATATTGATGACTTATTTGTGTGCTGAAAGCAGGACATGCAATTTGACTTAATTTAAACCCCTTTTCTCATTCTGCAATTTCGCTTTTCTAAATAAAGATAAACTAATAAAATTGCATATTACTGCTCTGCAGGTAGTGCTGCTATGGAAACTATGTTAACTTATTCTGCTGCATAGGTCACATGAAGAGCGGCTATAATATAGCTTCCAAAAATTGCTGTTCCACCAGTAGTGGGTCATGCAGCATTAAGGCGAAGCTGACTTAACATTTATAAAAGAAGTCCTTTGTGGACACAGATTTGGTAAACAAGGCTGTCAAAGGCAGAAAAAGAAAGTAAGGCAATAGCAGAATGAAATCGGCTTCACCCTTTTTGATTACTTTTTTTCCCGAGGGGCACACAACTAAACAAACATTGGGGTGGTGGGTAGGCAGGGGGTTGATGGCAAATAAGTAATGGATAGACTGGTCATGTGTGCCTTTTGTGTATTTGGCAAGGCAATATGCTTCATAGGTAATAAAAGGCAGTAAACCAGAAACTGCAATTACATTAAAAAGTGAAGTTCAGTTTCAGCTTAAGTAAAGAAAGGTTCAAAAATATAATAGGACCCAGTCAGTGATTATTCATATTGTTTGCTAGGTAATCAAGTGAAAGCAAAGAGCACCTCATTAATTTTGGAGGTGCAAAGCTTCATAAAACCTAAATGTATTCTAGTCACTGGACCAAAAAACAGGATTTGAAGTATCTGTCCTCACATAAATTGCTTGTTTTGTTGCAGTAAAAATCATGCTCACTGGCTATAATGTGTTACTTGTTATTTGTATACCAGTCACATTACAATTTTTCTGGATATAACTGCCCATATTAGCCA
The DNA here is from genome assembly GCF_055883805.1 of Amblyomma maculatum. NCBI lineage: Eukaryota > Metazoa > Arthropoda > Arachnida > Ixodida > Ixodidae > Amblyomma > Amblyomma maculatum. The sequence goes on along the minus strand of NC_139351.1, from coordinate 25,087,036 downwards.
GATATCTCTGTATTACGCAGATCGAGGAGTGCACAAGAGGGTCAGTGCACAGTTAGGACAAGTGACTGCAAAGTGTGCCACGGCATTTCAAAGAAGTAACAACACATAGGAGCCCTTCTTCCCTTTGCGTTTTCTTTCTTTTTTTTCAGAAGTATAGTTCTCAAGCATGCCAGATTTCAGCCTATCTATTTCTGGTAGGGAATTTTCTAGAACTGCATTTGCATCCACCTTGTTAACATTATAGTTTTGCTTTCAATGTGCTGATATTGCATATGAGGGAAAGGAGGCTCACTTAGAATGTATTTTGTGCACTCTACTCCACCTACAGTTTTGATAGGTGGAGTTTTTCGAGGGTGAGTAATCACCTCAAACACATCACGATAATTGTGCAGCTTATAAATTTGTGCAGCGGTGGCGTAGCGGTAGAACATCCGCCTCGCATGCAAGAGAACCGGGGCTCAAATCCCGGTCCCGCGCAATTCTCCACAGGATGAAAAAAAAAAGTCCGCGTGTCGATGGAATTGCATATACAGGTTTGGGGTGCGACCTGATGCCGGTGAACACCTCCGGCAACGCACTCCCTCACCAGAACAGGAGTTGGCCACCCTGGTGCAGTAATTGGCCACAACCTCCTATGATAAGCTCCATAAAACCCCGGCCCTCAGTCACCAGCGGCTGCGGAACAACTGACCACGGCTGCGGTCAGACCTGTGACGCAGCAGGGGGTGCTAAGAAAGCCTGGCTCCGCTGGACAGGCCGCCATTGGAAACTGACCCTGGCAACGTTTAATGCTTGAACCCTAGCTAGTGAAGCTAGTTTAGCAGTGCTGTTAGAGGAACTAGAGGGCATGAAATGGGATGTCATAGGGCTTAGTGAGGTTAGGAGGCCGAATAAGGCATAAACTGTACTAAAGGATGGGCATGTACTGTGTTATCGAGGTTTACCAGAGAGGCGACAACTAGGTGTAGGTTTCCTTGTAAATAAGTATATAGCGGGCAATATAGATGAATTCTATAGTATTAATGAGAGGGTTGCAGGCATCGTATTTAGGCTTAATAAGCGGTATAACTGAAGGTTGTACAGGCCTATGCACCTACATGTAGTTATGATGACCAGGCAGTTGAAAGCTTCTATGAAGATGTAGAATCGGCAATGCGAAAAGTAAAGAAGCAGTATACTGTACTAATGGGCGACTTCAATGCCAAGGCAGGGAAAAAACAGGCAGGGGATAAGGCAGTAGGTGACTATGGCATTGGTTCTAGGAATAGCAGGGGGGAGTTACTAGTTGAGTTTCCAGAACGCAATAACTTACGAATCATGAATACCTTCTTCAGCAAACGGAAGAACCGGAAATGGACATGGAAAAGTCCTAACGGAGAGACTAAAAAAGAAACCGACTTTATAATGTGTTCAACCCCCGCCATTGTGCAGGATGTAGAGGTAATCGGGAAAGTGCGATGTAGTGACCACAGGATGGTGAGGTCCCGAATTAGCCTAAATCTGAAGAAGGAACGCAATAGATTAGTAAGAAAGAAACCCAGCAACGAATTAGCGGTGAGCGGGAGGGCAGAAGAGTTCAGGATCTCGCTACAGAATAGGTATTCAGCTCTAACTGAGGATGGCGACATTACCCTAGAGGCAAGGAACAATAACTTCAGAGATATCATTACTGAGTGCACGGTAGAAGTAGGCGGTAGGATAGTTAGAGAGGATACCGGTAAGCTGTCTAAGGAGACGAAATATTTGATTAAGAAACGCCAGAGTATGAAAGCTTCCAATCCAACAGACCAGATCGAATTGGCCGAGATATCAAAGCTAATCAATAAGCGCAAGGTGGCCGATATAAGAAAGTATAACATGGAGAAAATTGAGCATGCTTTAAAGAACGGGGGAAGCCTTAAAGCGGTAAAGAAGAAATTGCGCATAGGCAAAAACCAGATGTATGCGATAAGGGACAAGGCGGGCAACGTCATCACTAATATGGACAAGATAGTCAAAGTAGCCGAGGAGTTCTATACAGATCTCTACAGTAGCCAAAGTAGTCAGGACCGTAATGAGATTGGCGGTAGGGAAAAACAGTCAGACGTTCCACCAGTGACGAAGAACGAGGTCAAGAAAGCGCTAGAAACTATGAAAAGGGGGAAATCAGCTGGAGAGGATCAGATAACTACAGATTTGCTGAAGGACTCGGGGGATATCGTGCTAGAAAAACTGGCCACCCTGCATACGCAGTGCCTGGTGTCATCGACGGCACCGGAGCCATGGAAGAATGCAAACATTATCCTCATTCACAAAAAAGGAGACTCTAAGGACCTTAAAAATTACAGACCAATCAGCTTACTGTCTGTTACGTATAAGGTATTTACTAAGGTAATCGCTAATAGAATCAGGACAACATTAGACAGCAATCAAGCAAAGGATCAAGCAGGGTTTCGGAAACGGTACTCAACTATCGATCATATCCATACCATCAATCAGGTGATAGAAAAATGTTCGGAATATAACCAGCCCCTATACACAGCATTCATTGATTACGAAAAAGCATTTGACTCAGTCGAAACCTCGGCGGTGATGCAGGCATTGCGAAATCAGGGGGTAGACGAGCCGTACGTGAAAGTGCTGGAAGATATATATAGTGGCTGAACAGCAACCATAGTTCTGCATAAAGAAAGCAACAAAATTCCCATAAAGAAAGGTGTTAGGCAAGGAGACACAATCTCCCCAGTACTATTCACAGCTTGTTTAGAGGAAGTATTCAGAGAGTTGGAATGGGAGCAGTTAGGGATAAGGGTAGATGGAGAATACCTCAGTAATCTGCGATTTTCTGATGACATTGCCTTGCTAAGCAACTCGGGGGATGAACTGCAAATAATGATTGATGATCTAGACAGAAAAAGTAGAAAGGTAGGCTTGAAAATCAATATGCAGAAGACTAAGGTAATGTTCAACAGCCTCGGGAAGGAACAGCAGTTTACATTAGGTAGCGAATTACTGGAAGTAGTAGGCGAATATGTCTACTTAGGGCAGGTAGTAACCGCAGATCCGGACCATGAAAAGGAAATAACAAGAAGAATAAGATTAGGATGGAGCGCATTTGGCAAGCACTCGCAGATTATAACTAGCAGCTTACCGGTATCGCTCAAGAGGAAAGTATACAACAGTTGCATCTTGCCTGTACTCACCTATGGGGCTGAAACGTGGAGGCTAACCAAGAGAGTTCTACTTAAGTTGAGGACAACCCAGAGGTCTATGGAACGAAAAATGGTAGGGGTAACATTAAGAGATAGAAAGCGTGCAGAGTGGGTCAGAGAAATAACTCAAGTTACCGACATTCTAGTGGAAATTAAGAAGAAATGGACATGGGCAGGACATGTAGTGCGAAGAGAGGATAACCGATGGTCGCTGAGGTTAACAAACTGGATTCCAAGGGAAGGAAAGCGTAGCAGGGGGCGGCAGAAAGTTAGGTGGGCGGATGAGATTAAGAAGTTCGCAGGGTTCAAGTGGATGCAGCTAGCACAGAACCGGGTTAAGTGGAGAAATATGGGAGAGGCCTTCGCCCTGCAGTGGGTATAATCAGGCTGCTGATGGGGATGATGATAAATTTGCATATTTAGGTGTAAGGCACCAAAGAAGCATGAATAAAGATGTTCTGTTCCCAGTGAACTGCCTTGTAACCTGAAATTTTCAACTTCTGCAATGCTTCATGGTAGATAATGAACCTGTGGCCAGCCAATAAATTATTCTAAAACTAAAATATCTTTCAACACTTCTGACTTGGTAGTATTAGAGAATGCCCACCTGTATAACAAGGTGGTGCTCCCCATGTCACTGGCAAACTTAGACCTAGCTGCTACGAGGTCACCTTTGGGAGGTCTCAGGAAAGAGTGGCTCATGGGGGTGGCACACTCGAAAGGTTTGCTGCAGAAGCAGCCTTAAAAGATGGCCACTGTTCACAGCAGCATGCCATCTCATCCAGGAGGCCAACATAATCTGCAAATTAGAAGTGCATATAGGAGTGTTATCCTTTCTTAATACTTAAAGGTGCAAAAAGAACAGGACAACCACAGAGAACAAAAAGTGATGACACGTCAGCATTATCGTTTCAAATATACCACACATTAACCAGTCTTACAACAGTATGCTTAAAACGCATGTATTGCAAAGCCCTCTTATTGGTGATCGTATGCAGCTGTACTTAGCATCAAAATTCCTGTACTAGAATCCTCAGGTGGCATGGAGTTATTTCTAATTTCTGGTTGAATATGGCACCGAAACACTGGTGAAGCCTCATTCTAAAGCCGATATTGGTAGTTAGATGAAAGATTACAGTTAACATTGTAATGCAGGTATATAAAGCAAGGCCTGCAATGACCATATGAAGCAGTGTGGCCAAAGACCATTTTCGTTTGAGGGCTTGCTGTCGGTGTTCCATAGTGCTAGGCGACACCAATTTATAGATTTTATTATATTCACGTCACTAGGAGGCTGAGAACTTTTATGTCACAGACATGGACATCCTCGTCCACATTGCACCTTTAAACTGGAGTGTACAGACTGAAAAATAAATGGGTAATTGAACATTCCATATAAAAGAGTTAACAAATTTGGCCCTTACATATCAGATCTCGAACCTTAAAATTGTACTTTTCTTTTTCCTAGTGCTAAGCATACTGCCTACCATATGTAGGCTCAGCTTTCACAGGACAGTCAACAGCTGTACCCTTCCATGCTTTTGGGTTCTTTATTTTCCATTACAGGCCTTCAGCTGTGGTGGCTTGTCCTTTGCTGGCATTCTCATTAAAATGGAGTATTGGCAGCTGTATTCTCAAAACCGACAATCTGACATCTTTTCAAATGTAAACTTTCGACAGGTCATTCACCACCTACTTTGCACTCATTCCCTCAGATGAAAAACATATGGACTTTGGTGCAAGACCTATAAGCAAGCTGTGAAAGGCCTCCAAACTGAGAGTGTGTGTGCTGGGTGCCAGTTTCCCAATGTCTTTAATGAAACGGAGTGCCATGTCAACCTCGAGAAACCTGTTGCGTGCAGGCGTCCCTATGTTAAAAAAAATTCTGGATAAGTCTTGTTCAAATGGCACCACAATAAAGTACATTTGCATATTTTTAGGTGCACATAATTTTCATAATTATTAATATATTTGTAATGCATTCAGGTAACATATAGTAGCTTGGGAAAGGTTAACCACTAGCTGAAATCGGGCACCTCAGTTGTTTGGCAAAGCTTTAAATTTAAGCATTTTGCAAGTCATGCTTATTTACAAGAAATTACATTCAACATGAGAGGCATAGTGAGGGGTCCACAAAAACTTATTTTGATTTCAAATAGTGACATACTGACCTGGAACAAGCCATTGCCTATCTCCATGGCAAGACATCATGAGCACAATGTGTGTAGAGCCATGGGTGATCTGAGTGCACATGTTACATGCCGTTCCATGCTTTTCCACATGTCTCGCAGCATATCGATGTTGTAATTGCCCATGGCGGCACATCAGTGAAGGTGATTGCTGGCTGGCTAGATCCAAAGTTCCAGTATGCTGCATGCAGCTCGTTTTGCATCGGCAGCCAGGCTTTTTATGCCTGGAACCAAGTTGTAATAAATGGATATTAATCAGTTACACATATGTTAATTGCTGTAAGGAATGCTCAGGGAGGGTGACTGGGTAGGTGATAAAAATGACAAATTATTTTTGGCATGCAATTATTTGGATGGAAAAACCTAATTCGATGTCCCTAGCTGCATTCTGCATGTATCAGTGCATGTATGGTATGCATGTCCTAATCATCATTTATGTCAGACAACAAAAAAAAAATCAATACCTTTGCTCCTCCTCATGCTTTCAACCTCTGACCCTTCCTTTGCTACTATACTTCCTATGATATTGTTCTCCTCATGATTAAAATCCACCACGGAACCCAACAAAATTTAATGTAGGATGTTGCCGCATTTTGCAAAACATCACGGAAGAAGTCTTTTTATACTCACTTTTACTTTTTGAGATGTGCTAAGCGTCAAAGTAGTGTTTGATGGTGGGCTCCTTGGCCTGTACGTACTTCGTGACTTGGACGTGCCAGTCTGTTGTTATTGATCTCACACTGAGTCCCAGTTCCTTTACCATGATTATGTTCTTCACAAATGTATGTTTTTCCATCAAGGTGCTTGATTTGACATCTGCAAACTTTTGTGGGGAAACAAATGCACAGTCACATAAAGCCACTTTGTTACAATTGCTCCGACCTACCTCCCCAACTTGCACTTGCTCGAAATGGAGAATTTTGTTCAGCTAGGCGACGTGTAGTGAGTAGGTCATAAATTTTGCCGAGAACTCGGGGAAATTGCAGCTTCCATCACCAGCCAGGTCAAGATTGCTACTGCTGCTGCTGTTGTCAGATCTGGTGTGAGAAAAACGATTTTTTTTCACTGACCAGATATTACATGAACACATATATGTACAAATTGGTGTCTTTTAAGAAGCACTCATATTTACAGGCACATGGGCAGAAACAGGTTTTCACCCAAAGGGAAAAACAGGAATAACTGGCTGCACGTCCTGAAATTTAATGAGAGTTCAGGATATTCAACCACCTTCTGAATTATCCCTTGTATAGGCATATGATCCAATTGCTAAATTATTTTGCTTGTGGTGATGGCTTTACTGCATAAGCTGTAATGACTCTAATCGTAAAATATTGGTATGACAACCTTTGTCATACCTTGTCAATCACAGGAAGCAGGTAGCCTTGCTGGTAGTTGAAAAATGTTTGTGGTGTGAACACCTGCACATTCACATGCTCAAACATTCGGAGCACTGAGGTGGGGCTGGTGCCGGAAAACAGCATGGCTGCTGACAGTAGCATGTTGCCTGCTGGCTTGTCGTTCATCATTGGTTAGCTCTTCTATGTGAGGCAGTGGTGGTTCGCGCACATTGTCTGTAGTTGGAGCAGAGTCCCAGTCACACGACGTACACTTTTGCAACAGGAATAACAATCACGGCATACTGTGAACAGCTCCTTGAGGCAGCTTTCAAACATGATGATCCTCTCATCCTGAGGAAGGGCTTCCTCAGTGCTGCAGTGAAGTCTGAAAAAAATACAAAGTTGGGGTTGTTAATTTATGAAGTATATTTTTGCAGAGATGATTGGAGGCTAGAATTTAACAGGAATAAAACGCAGCAGTAAATATAAGGGCTGCCCAAACTGGCACTGCGTCTAAGGTGTTCTAGTGAACATTTTTGCATACCATACACTCTGCATTTAAATAATGTAAGCACAGGTTTACAGAGCTTCAAGAATTTTTATAGTTACACTAATGATGTCAGAGCAGCTGCTTGTGCCACTGAATACTGTGAAAACTTTTGATGGATCAAGACCTGCTTGGTTAATACTTCTGCATATTTATGCATAGTGAGGTTTATGAACAGCACAAATAATATGTAAATTCGTGAGCAAAAGTGGTTTACAACACTCAGCCGCTGGCAGAGCTCCGAAAAACTGCACTTCAAATTCATCTAGCAACAGCTGAGATTTAGTCTATTGCCTAAATCTCAGCTATTGCTAGATGGTGGTTCACCATCATATCCAGATGCATGTGCCATGTCGCTGTCCCTGACGCTTTCGCTAGATGGCATTTCGATGCAGTTTTCCCGAGCACTGTTGGCGGCTGAGTGTAGTATACCATTTTCACTCACGACTGTACATATTCATAGTTCAGTCATGCAAGCATAGACGATATGGTACTCATACAAATAGAAAAACGTACTGGAAGGAATGGAACTAAAGACTGCCAGGTTCAGCAGTGGAAACTTTTGCTATGTGTTCTTTGGGCTGGGTGCGCTAACCCATTGATGCCTCTGATCCCCCTACTCATGAAAGAGATGCACACCCTTATGTGCCCTTCTTTTTCTAAGTCATTGATCTGATAATCATACGATCATAATGGAATACCATGCGGTACACGATTTATGGGATGCACATAAAGTCACACTTTTTACCCTAGGAAGCTCTCGTTAAAGGATGGGAAGAATTCTGAGTGCTCCATGTTATCCTTCTCTTCTTCAAAGTCTGAGGCATCCGACTGTACAGGACTAGAGGTTTGCCTTGGAATGAATGTGATCTGAGAGAGTGCTCGATCAAGTGGAATTGAGGGTCCTGTTTTAGAGGAAGGTGGTAAAGGAGGAGAAAGAAGTGGTGGTGCAAAGGTAGGTGCACTTGCAGTGTTGCTGGCCTCATGGTATTGCCTAAGATCTGTCTGCACCTGCAATCTCTTCTTGAATAAACATACAAGTTCATCTGAGTATCTGTAAGGTGATTAAAAAATAAGAATGAACGACATGCACTGTGAAGTGCTATTTCAGAAGAGGGCAAATACGGGCTGGTTGGTACATGCTTGAAAATCGAGTAAATCAGCGCTAGGGAGACGAAACACGTGAACGACAGCGCATGTGTCTGTCGTTCACGTGTTTCGTCTCCCCTAATGCTGTTTTACTCGATTCTCAAGTGCTATTTGTTTATGTAAATGCAATATCATTGATCTGGTTGCACAATATATATTAAATAAATTTTCTCTAAATAATATAGATGAATGCCTCATGATCAGCTTGTAAAGGATAAATTACTGTCAAGCTTGATATCGTCTGTTACACCTTTCATGTGAAATGTATGATTGCTTTCTTCGCTGGCTTTAAAACTCTTCTAACATTCCGCCACAACATTATACAGGTTGGACCCGACACCACCTGACTGCCGCTACCAGAATTTTTTTAGCATTCATTGATACCACTGGACAATATGAAAAACAAATGTCTGCTTGCTCTTACTATACTGAAGGTTGGAAGATTGGAAATGCCCTAGGTTAGGCCGTAGTTAAACTATGGCCTAATTATTATGACATAATTTGTGCCGGTTAAATGTGGAAATGAAATGATCACGCTACTGTTAAGAGGAAAACCTTACATCGCGTTTGCACATCCCTGCTGTCAGTCTGGAAGAAAGCGCTAGAGGTACTTCTGGTGGTTTGGGTTGAATCGTCCACCATTCGAGGCGAAGTTTGCACTTCCTCAGCGGTCAACACTTCATACTGCAAGTCGAGTAGTTCCTAAGAAAACAATAAGCTATTAGCAACCGCAAGATACAAGTTTAAATTGCAGCAAAGTTGACATTTAACATGTGAACTTACCTCAGACCTCCTCCGCTTTTTTGATGGTGTACCGGGCCAAAGGTTTTGCGTCGGTACGACGTCTGGCTTGAGGCGAGCGTGCTTCGCTTCCATGCCGAAGCTTTGAGCGACATCGAGGTTAATTTCATAATCTTCTGGTAGAAATTGATCTGTACAGAAGAAACCGCTGGGACCATCGCGGTTAATGGCTCGAAGCCAGGCGGCTCTTTGCTGGGGATCGCTGGGCAACTTGTGGAACTGAATGTTGCTTCCACTCCGGTGCTCGTGTTGCAATGTCTCACAATACACGGATGCATAGCGACCACTTCTAACACACGCACAATGCGCCGAAACCCACAAGCTAACGGTGCCACGACGTGGAGGAGCGAAAAGCAAACACTATGGAAGAGGCAGCGAGAGACGGAAGGAACAGATTTACATGGAAGAGCATAGATTCCGGATACACGGAAAGAGCCGAGTGCGAGACCAGCACGGAGTATGAGTCTTGTCTGCTTCAACGCTTGAATATTGCCCGGAAAAACACGCTTTCAGAGAGAACATGGAGCATGGGTGCCGGCTACCAGCCCAAGGGTGTTGCAAGCAGGATGGTCCTCCAACTTTTTTTTTTTTTGAGAATTAGATGTTCAGTTTCCTAAAGAGTTAGCGACATCTGAACAACAAAATGACTCCATTTTGGCTTCCCTCTGCACACAGGAGATGAAGATGGGAAATATCGCATCTCATGGCCTGCTAGACAGATCAGCAAATGTCTGCGCATTACATGTTTATCACACGTAATATGGCATGGGTCAGCTGCATTAGATAATGCGTTTGCTTAGCAAATAGATGACAGTAAAAGCCATTTTCTTGTCTTTGCACTGCCTTTACATGGACATTCAGATAGAAGTAAGATGCATCATATTCACCACATGGTGCACTGCACTCAGTGGAATGTCATCTACTGAACTATACATAAAAACTGCATCATCAGGGGCTCCATAATTGCTCACCGTAACGCAGTGCCCAGGATTTGGTACACGTAGAATTTAGATAAATCTGCGTAAATTCTTGAATTTTAGTCTTTACCCTAGACGAACATCATGAAACCCAAATTGTTCAGGAAATTGCATACAAATTATGAATTGCAGTGTTTATGACATTGTCTGACAGCCACCGTGTGCCTTGCGGAGGCTTTATGTCCATACAGCTAATGTGGTAGGGATTGCACCTCATTTCACTGACAAAAACTGCAGCAGCATTGCCATCATGTAACTATGCTTTTTTGCGTTGCATTTCCAATGCTGATTGCTGTTCCTGGAGCTGCTTCTGTTATTTGATTGTTCTTTTATTTGCCCGGCCACGAGCGAAATATTTAAAACTGCTAGCTGTGTTAATAAATGCCCAGGTGTAGGAGTTGTGTTTAATTTAGCTGTTACCTTCACATATTATTTGAGAATGGTCAGTGGTGCTATCTGAATGATCATTATCTAAGACATGCTGTTTCTACAGCACACTGCTGTCACTATCTATGTCAGTGTATGTTTTCGTAACACACACTGCATTTTGGTGCTCATCTAATTGCTCACAGTTTCTTGCGTTGTTTATTTCTGTTGTAGGCTTTTAAAAGCTTAGCTTTTAAAAGCTAAGTTTTCACATTTTTGCGTCTTTGCCATGAATTCACTTGTATTACATTCTGCTAAAATATTTGAAAATTCAGAGAAACGTTTACAGGCATATTTGTATCAAGCTTTAGGACTCCTGTAGTATTGCCAAAAGTTAGAATGCCCACATTTGGCTATAGGGAATGCACGTCTGCCCCGCCGCGGTGGTGCAGTGGTAAGACGCCTGACACTGGGCCGGTGTACCCGGGTTCGATCCAGACCGTGGCGACTCCGTTTTTATGGAGGCAAAACGAAGAGGCATCTGTGCGCTGTGCAACGTCAGCACACGTTAAAGATCCCAGGTGGTCGAAATTACTCCGTAGCCCTCCACTACGGCTCCCCTTTCTTTCTACTTTCACTCCCATCTTCCTCCCTTCTCTTACGGCGTGGTTCAGATGTCCACAGTAGCAAGTGTGACAGACCCTGTGCATTTCCCTTACCCTGAACTCATTATTATTATTATTTTTATTATTAATGTACGTCTACTGTTATGAAGTCTGATCATCGCTGTGTAACACATGTTTCACAGAAGAGCTCATCCTTCAGTTCTGCTCTTAGTGCAAAAACGTACCTGCATGGCAGTTGTTATTGGCTATTTAAATGTGCATGTGCCGACTGTCATGCTTTTGGTAATTTTGTAAAATTTATTATTTATGCGCAATAAATGCCGACCATTCGGTATCGTACATACCTAAGGTTCTCTAACAAACATACTCTTTAAACACCTGTTTTCGGATATTCCGTGCATTTTGCTGACGCCTGTAGATGAAATGTATCAGTCTTTCGAGTGTCATTGCCAACCTTCGTTTCTTTAAATTGAGCCGGACAGACTGAAAGGGCATCATAATTTATGTATTTTAGCAGACCTTTTACTGCCTCCAATAAAAGCATTTCACGCCTCAAATATCTTTTAAACTTCTTGTTATGACTTTCCATCCTGCTCGTATTATTGCCTAAACTGTACACATTACGATAATAGACGTGAACCCACATACTACTGCAACTGTGCCAGTTTTTACAATAATATGCCAGAAGAATTTCGGTCATCTTTCAGTGCTGTTTTCAAAATCAGCAGTTCTTCGTATACATGAACACTTCAAGCAAAAACTAATTTATTAATTATACTTTCTACAGTGCGCTTAACTAATGTCGTTGAGGTATGTTTTGCAATTTTATTGTGCAGGTATACTTCTAAACATGCCAAGAGCACAGCACTATTGTGCATTGAGGCAGGATTTGGGTAACTATATTCGTTTCAGTAAAATCTTCATTGATTACTGCAACCATGCAATTCTCCTCAACAACTGGATTTAGATGCAGAAAACTGTCAAAGAATAATTTTAGAATTTCGGATGTCTCTTGCCGAACAAAACGCATAACTTGAGGGCCTGCCATGACTAGTGCCATCTTCACAAAGCACAGAGTGCAAGACATACCCCTCTGTGTTAACTTATAAGTTCCATCAAACAATAATACCTTTGGATATTTTTCTGCTAACTCACTCATGTGCTTTGATTGAAGTAAATAAATAGCAAGTTTTCATTAGTATTTCTTTCAGCACGTACCTTCCACCCCAATCGCTCAGAAATAAGCTTCTCTAATTCATGCAACTGAAGCTCGCCATGGTGTTCAATGTTTCCTATTTTCAAAACTTCAGGTTTCCCTTTATGTTTGAAGTTTCTAATCTTCTGAAATGTCACCATCGTCACCGTGTGCCTGAAAACAACTTCCTTGATGTCTTTAAGATTTGCATTGCATGGAATGAGATCTTCAAGTGAATTTTTTAGATGTTGAAGGGAAGCTTTTCAGGTACCACTTGAAAAGCTCAGAGCCTGTGTTTTGGTTATGAATCTCTTCTATGTCTGCGATTTTGTAGAATGTGTTTGGAGAAGGCCAAAGCACAAGTTTTACTTTTACCTCACAGCCTGTCGCATGATGATGTTGCTTTGGCCGGATTCCATTTTCCATCATGCTTGGTTGTCCTGCATGACAACAGATGAAAGTAATGAGAATGTATGGAACGTTTTTACTTTTATCTCTGCCATAGTGTAATGGGTTTTTATCAGACCTTATAATAGGCATTGGTGGAAGCTTTTATTTTTACACTCCTCAAAGCTAACCCTGAATTCTTTTTACGTCTTACATGTGATGCCTATACAGAGCTATCTCCTGATATATTTTGACACTGTGCAGCCTTTTGTGTTTTTCTTTGAATACAACCCACTGGTGAGCTACTCTCCAAACCTACATCTTGATTTGATAGCAGGACCGATTCACAATAGAAAAGGCTGCTCTCCCCCATCTCTGGCTAAGCCGAATCTACAGTTTCTGAATTCCTACTTGATTCAGCTGCTGTCATGCCAACCTGTTCATTACAAAGCATAGGTTTGAATTGCTCCACAGCACCTGAGTAGTTATGCATTCTACTACTGCACAACATATTGCTACTTATGCTGGGACATGGTGAAGCACTTATTGTTTCTACATTTGCCCATCCAAGTACGAAACCACATACTCAGTGCAGCCCTGCTGCCTTTTCAGTTTCGTACTCAGCAAGTTTGGCCTTTATATTACTACCCAGGATATGTTTTATGGCCACTTGTTTATCGTACCCGACGTCCACCAAAGGGCTAGTGATTGCCTTTTCACTGCTGTCCCCTTAGGGACAATGCTATGAATGGCCAACAGGCTTTTCCTTACCCCAAGAAATATAGCCTATAGCTCTGGGTATCTGTATTGTATTGCCTGGGTTGTTCTGAGGAACAGTACGGGGCTGTTTCAAATTGTGAGCAGGACTTTTGTGTGCATTCTTGCTCACCCAGCCACCACCCTGTGCAGGTGCACATGTGTGACATATTTTCTTTTTCAGCTTGCTTCTTTGCTTGCACTATAGTCCTGGTTTTCGAAGCATTCCAGACTCACACTGGGAATGTCCTTGTGTCTCTGCTATGTTGTACGCGCTTTCTCAACACACAGATTCATGTTTACTTTCTTGCATTTCATGGCGACCAGCCTTGATTGTTGTACTGCGCTTCTTGGTTCATCCAACCTGTAGCCAGTAGCTGTACCCTGAGCAAGACTGTTTTAGTTATTACTTCAGGGGGCACAGCACAGAAGTTCATATGGTGTACCCACACACCACCAAGTGGAGGAGCATGTGCAGAGCATATTTTGATTGATGGTGGCTGCCTACCACCCCCACTGCATGGTGTGGCACATGGCTCACCACTTGTTGTCAGTGGAGGACTACTGACCACAATCACATTTGTTACCTGTGGCACTGTTTTTTCTGCTACCATCATGAACGAACGATGCACGCGTTTTAATTTGCGCTTATCTATTGGGAAGCTAATGAAGACATATTGCTGACAGGATGGAAAATATGCTGGCTTCTTCAAGAAGCAGTACGATTCCAGAGCAATGAATGATAGTGCGAAAGCCCGAAGTTCTCATTCTTGGAATGAAGGCATTGTCACGACAGCTTCACTAAGTGGATTAGAAGATTCTACCGTCATGGGCAGCATTGTGCATGGCGAGTTGTCTCAGATGGCGTCTCTAGTGCTGTAGTAATTTCACATGACGGAGTACGCAAATAAACGAGAGATAGAGCATTACATGTCGTGATGTGATGATGTATGCCCCAACAAAGCTACTTTGCATGGGGAAGACACATGTCTGCCTGGACCAAGAGCGTCAATGACGGTAGCCTGTTCGTACAAATTTGCTCCGTGAAACACAGTTCTTCCCATTTGCTATAAAAATTATTCCGCGTCTTCCCCACTGTCCAATTGGTCTGTTCTATTAGGTTCAAAAGAAGCGGGTGAATGATGCCGCTTTCTCCAGCGCTATTCGAAGGTGCTCAGCATCTGTCAGGTGCCTGAGAACGCCGCTACTCTTGCAGAGGAATCGTATTACCTGAATACAGTGACCGCTTACCTCCAACTCTTTGTATGGCAGCTTCAGATTTTTCCCATAACAGCAACACCAAAGCTGCAGCCAGTGCTCATCGTCGTCGCAGTAAAACTTCGCCAGCTTCGACAATCCGTTGACTCAGTGAAGTCCTTTCTTGCTGAATGGACAGGCCTATTACCTCCAATGAACCTTAAACAAGCGCCGACCGAGGTGTTTAGTTCGAAACCCACCGCCGGACACCCACCGGTAAAAATGGGTACAAGCGTCCCCAGGCCTGGCACTCGGCTTTTCTAGGGGTGTGCGTTTGGGACAAGCTCCGTAAACCCCGCTGCGCACCCCTCCTCCGTAGTAGGCCCAAACATAAATAAAAGGATGCAATATTAACGTGCAACTAACCTTCCTTGGAAAGCATCCTACAGTAGTAGTTAAACGCGGGTTATCCCCCCTAATGTGTCACGCGGCCCTGCCAGGAGGTGGCACCACCGTATGTCCTCCCGCCCAATAACCGCGGTTGGAACCTCCTCCGCGGCAGCAGCGACTCTCGCTCTGCGTTGAGACCTACGAGCGTTGCAGGACAATACTTGAAGCATATGAAATGGGCCTTGAGCTTTAAAGATACTACTAGGGGGGAGGTCATCGACCCTCCTGCCCTCCCCTTCCCCCGGATCCCGCGCCACTGTCAGCATTCTTAGAGTACAGGTTTAACCTTACTGTTATTTTTGGGGATAAAAGTATGAAGATAAATTAACGCAAGACATGCTGCACGCGAGCGTTTCTAGGTATAGTGGCAGTTTTTTCAGGACTGATAATGCGTCACCGCCAAGTAACAGGAGGAACAGGGCAATCTGCATTATAGTCATCAGCAATGGCTAAAGCCCATTGCCTCGCATGAGAGCTCAGCTCCCATCCGGTCGACATTATGATTGTTAGGGAGCAGTATGCAAGGTGTTTTAGCAAACATCAGCAAATTTCTATAGATAGATACTTTGTTATGGAAACATTATTCCTCGAAACTCAGTTATGCAAATCTCACACACCATTCACATCACCGTAATTAGGCAGCCAGGTATTCAAACTGAATATAGTTAGCTTTCTAATCAACAATATGTGGTAGTTTTTACCAAAACATATACTGAACATGAAGCCAGTGTAGTCTGAAACGAAGCAAAGTTAATTTCTTGCCGCTCCACTATGTGCGGGAAACCAGCGCTTTTCCATAGAACAAAATTGTGCACATCGGGTGCTCAGAAATTGCTCCGCAAATGCAATGTCTGTTGATAGCATTCCAGAGTGCCTCCATATCAGGCCCAATTTGAGCTGCCTGAAGCATTGTTCATCATCCAAATGCCTTTCATCTTGATACAGGGATAAGGGAAATTACCATTTCGGGGTCATTATTTTCGAAGTGATGCATTTTTTGAAGTGTGCTGAAATGACCATTATAGAAGGATGAATCTGGAAGCTTACAAAAAAGGGAATTTTGATTGTCATTGGACTGCCTGTACCCTAACCTGGAGCTGTCAGCAGCAATGGTAGCCTTACAATTTCTCAAAAGTGCAAAAAAGCCTATATGCCCTACTGACGATCTTGTTGGGCATCTGTGGCGACCACACACTCCGTTAAAACCGCAGGCTGAATGACAGGTCCAGGTCTTCCCATGACTAGTGACTGTGTTGGCTCAGGAACAGGAGATAGCTTTTCTATGACAGAACAAGTTGGAGCATCCCTTGCCTTGTGAGCAGCAAAATTGCTTCCTCATGGCAGCACTGCTGCAAAGAAAAAGCTTCAAATATGAGAACAGCCGAAACCGACAAGTTTATGTGCGACCATACTGAGTCATGCTAGGAAGTTGACGATTAAAATAACGAAAAAAATTATTAAGAAAATGATGAAGCACACAAACACCTCGTTATTCAAACCTATGCATATTATTAGTACGGTCATGTCATGTACGAAACGCTGTCTAAAGATTTGCAAGCTATCTCAGATGTAGGAGGCAATATCTTGAATATTTGAGTAGTTATAGAAAATGGCTATGAAAGTATTGCATCACAGACTTTTTAATTGGAGCAATTTTAACAAAATTTTAGGAACAGTGAGATAGACACAAAAAAGAGAAAAAAAAACTAAATTTCTGTGCTCAAGTACCTCCGAATATACAGTCAGTGACACTAATGGAAGCAGAGCATTAAAAACAAAATTATGGCAAACATTATTTCATCAGAATATTATCAAATATTCTTCCTTTTCTGAAGCTGCATGATAACTAGATGACCTACTTACCATCAGAGCGGGCATCAGCATTGAGCACATGGGCTCTCAAGATGCTCGTCGGCCCTGCAGCTGCTGCTATGGGTGATGGGTTCTCTGCCTCATTTACTGTCAGTTTTGCAGTACCCGCAGCAGAAGAATTTGGAGGGGACCTCGTATCCTGCATTTCGGGAATTGTTCTTGCTCTACTTTCTGCGAAGGAAGCTCGAAATAGAAGATAAAATTGTCGAGGAAATGCAGAGATATTGAACCACCGTAAAAAAATGTTTCAACCAAAAAACTGTCAGCCGTGGTGCAGGTTGGCGATGTTAATAATCGGCCCCTAATAACTGCGTTGACAAATGCCCAACGTTTATCAGTTGGGTTTTCTTAGTGAGGTCTAAGATTTAGTAGAAAGTTTAGTAGTAGTAGAAGCCCTCCATAAAAAAGGAGCCACTTAAGTTGTTTTTTTTTGTGCATCATTGCAGTGCGAGAAATCGGGTGCTTTTCTCTGCACAAACTCATCCGCAACTGGGCACATGAGATGCAAAGAAAGCCGGGTGCAAACATGATAACCGTTTATTTGTTGCCATGCCTATGGCCCCCATAAGACGCTGTTGTACTAAACACGCGCATTGTTCTCGTTCGAGGCTCGGTGCATGAGGAAAAAGCAACTACACTGTCGTTGTAACGGGTCTTTCAGCTAATGTAAACCAGAATTCCTAAAACAGAGCTTTCGAGATGGCTTCGTCGGTGGTAATGAAGAGGTGTAATGAGCTGTTCGTAATAACGATATCACTTTTTTCTTAAATTTCGAAAACGCGACTGCCCTCGTCATAGTGACTCAACACATATTCGCAGGAACTGCCACCTCGCGCCTTTTTGAAAAGCTCTCCTTTTCGGCGGTTCGGTTCGGAGTAGGAAACGTCCATAGATTAAAATCCACTGTCCCCAGTATCAGACGTTAGCGCCAATCCTTTTGAGCGGCCGGAGGAAAGCGTCCTTGTCATGGCGACAATATTAAACAGCAAAAAATGAACTTTTTTCGTCGTCGAGCGAAATACAAACGCCGCCGTAATACTTCAAGTCGCCGCGCCTTAGACAACTCGGACACCAACTCTCTTTCTTTACTGCCAACTTCAAAAACTCATTTTGCACACACAAAATGATACGCGACAGCACAGAACATGGGTTAATAAAAGCCATGCCAATGTTATTGTGAATCATGTGTACGCAGGAAGCCTTTTAAACATTAGGTTCCTTCCTGACAATTGTTGTCAGGACAATTGTTGTCAATTGTTGTTGTTCCTGACAATTGTTGTCTTGTTTGTTTTTATACTCTATGAAACGTAAGCAAAAAGTACGTAAAGCACCTGTAAGCACCAGTAAAGAACCTATTTATTTATTTAAATAGGTTCGTTACTGGTGCTTACAGGTGCTTTACTTACGTGCTTTACACTTTACGTACTTTTTGCTTACTTTTCATAGAGTATAAAAACAAACAAGAATAGAGACAGTACAATGAAAGGGCATGTTTCCATACCTGCTTCAAAGATCTTACTGCAGAGGGCACGCTGCATGTCTTCGTTCAGTTTTTCAAGCTTCTCGAGTTTTGTGCATTCGTCTTCGACAACGTTTTCCAGATACGATATCTTCGCTGGAGTTCAGTTTTTTTTTTCCTCAGGTGCTGCTAACAGCTCCGCCTCAACAGTTCTTTCACATTTTTCCTCAGCCAGGACATCGAGGTTTGCCTGTAGTGAGGTAATGAACGCGATCGTTATACATGATCAGTTCACTTCTGAATACACCCGAGACCATGCACTTAAACAAGCGCTCTCGATAAGTTACAATGCCCGCTAAGTTGTGGCACTGAATTACTACTACAGGAAAGGCAAAATATTGACCGGTAATATCGCTGCCATCGGCTGTATTCAGAAGCAAAATGAGGTCATATCAATCGCGTGCTGCCGACTCCGGCAGCCCTTTCTGGGAAATTTCAACCCGTGATCGCATATCGCTTATAAGTGAAATAGGGAAATAAAATGTACGAATTCTTGTTTGTTTTCACAAAAAGCAGAATAAATTTTGAAATTTTCCTAAATTAGCTGCTAGTTGGCGGCGTAGCTGGCCCTTTCCCGCCAAGGTTTGCTTTAATCATTTAAACATTGCTGCGAGAGTGTTATGCTCAGCAATATCCTGGTAACACGAGTTTGGATGTATTCAAGTATTTCTCTGGGATACAAGCGAATAGCTGTCTGGCGTTCAGTTTTGTAAGGAAAACGTGTTCTTTTGCTTCTTTTTTTTTGTGCGAGAGGGGGGGGAGGGGGGGTCCTTTATGCATGTGACGTCGAATGATGCTAAGCATTTAGGAATACTCTTCAGATGTTGAATATGTCTACTCCATGTCATGTTTACTGAAAACTCGACCCAAAGATATTTATGGCGCAAAACCTTTCCAAGACATGCACGGGTGATCAACACATATTGACATTTACAATTCATCGGCATGCCCCATTTAACGAAACATTAGTTGCCGAGTACAGTCTTCACATGTATAGTGATCATTTCGCACATCATAATAACACAGTCGTCCCATATAAACTACATTTGTACTCAAATACTTCCATATCATTTATATAAATTAAAAAAAACAACAACACCGAAACCAAAACAGACTCTAGGAAGTCTGGACTCCCGAAAGATCATGAGTTGGTTTAACTCCTTTGAACAAAGCATGCGGCGCTCGGCCAGACGACTGATTTCTGAACTGAGAAAAATATATTCACTATGGTATCCGAACTATTCATTTTATTTCTGAAGCAGTCAATGCACACCTTACATTGTTGCAAAAGGAAGTAACGCGCACGCGGACATTTTTGTGACCTACGGTCAAAGATACCAGCAGAAAATTTCCATAACAGCCACTCATGAAATGACTTGTCGCGAAGGCTAAATCCACAACAAAACAAACAAAAGAGGAAAACACAATAACACACCAACTTAATCAGAAAACTTGGCCAACGCCGAGTATACAAATATCAACACCCAAAGTGGTTATGGCGATTGCATTGCAAAAGTGATGGGGCAATAAACGTAAAATTAAAAAGGAGTCCTATATATATATATCTGAGCCAATAATTAATAATGCTCAGCGTTGATAAGATGAGGGATAAAAAAAATTTAAAATTTTAAAGGGATTGTTGATAGTGGCGTGAGCAGCATTGGGCTTAAGTCGGGTAGAAAATATATTGATCCAGATATGGACGAAATTTCTTTCCGAAGAGCTCCAAAGGCGAGCTACAACTCAGATTGCTTATTGATTACAGGGGATGGCTGCATCAAGTATTTCGCGAATAAGCTGGTTTTCTATTTGCCGTTCTACTTGCGTTTGTAAAGATCGGAGGGCGACAGCTGCAGTGTATACTTTCAGGACAGTGAGTGGCCAAGTCACAAATATTTTATCTCTCGTTATGAATAACACAAGCGGCCTGTCTCCCCGACGTATTTGCGGCAAGAAAGAGAAAATACGACTCCCAATGGCGCATATGAAACAACGGGATCAATACGCCTTACTATACATTCATGCATTCGTTGGGCTGGTTTGTCCATGCGTTAATCAAACCTAAATAGACGGTGACGAGCACAAAATATTATAACTTTCGATCTCTGTACAGTCGTTATCAGACTGTGGAACGTGATGAACGTCAGAACTAAAGGCTAGTTGTTTGCTTGATCTCTTACATTCAGCGAAGTTCGATTTTTTCTTCGAGTACCATTCAACATTTTCACGGCTCCTTAATGACTGGGAAAAAACTATCTGGTCCAGCAACATATGCAGCAGATAGATGATAATTTAAGTAGAATCAAGGCGTGAGGAACTATAGCTAGGCCAGCGGCAACGGACAACCTTAAAAACTGGTGATCATAGAACCCATTTATTTTTCCGTCAGGAGTTATAATTTAGTGCTGGGAGAAATAATGTTCTGGTTTTAACATATTTTCACTCTAATGATAGCGCTTTTTGCGGTTGTATGAACTTCAGCATAGTAAAAAAAATATATATTCTGTTCGAGAAATTTAAGCGGCTGAAAACTTAAAACGGCAAGCTAACATGGAGACATTATGCATTTCTGCCTTCTCTGTTGGGTTTCCTCGTCCGTCTGCACATAACTGCTTCGTGGATTTTTTTTATAGCTGTGAAGTTCGCTGAACATTGGGATGCGGTATTTGGTCTCCCGCACAGTGGTAGGCGCGAGGTAGAAATCAGCATGCACCTGTCTCCGGTCACGGGGATTACCAAATTGGTGGGACCGCGTACGCACGACGGAGGCTCGGTTGCTGCCGGCACCCGCAGCTGCAGAGCGCTCATTCCCTCCTTGTCTTGCCTTCCTACCAGAGACGTCTTTCCAGCGCGCTACTTTGGGCAGTGTTCACAATGTTGAATGTCATTTCTGTGGCCAGTGGACATTTTTTATGCCTTCTCGTTTCCCTACGTGAATAAAGGCTATTGTGCGGAAGCAGGTGTACTGTGGCTGACTACTGTGAAGATGAGGCACCAATGGTCCTTTGGGCTGCAGGTGCTCAGAAGCGCTTGGTTAAGCTGGAGTTGGTAATGAGCATTTCACCCCTCAGTGACAGCTTCCTTCTTATCTCTTTTTTTTTTAAAGAACCTTCAGCGATTGTTCCTGCGACATAGGTTGGTCCCTTATGCCAAAGCCACCTTGCTTATGCACGTGTGCGGAAAAGAAAACGTAGGGAAAAGCAGAGGTTCGGAATGCAGTGAGGTCAATGCTGTTCGTATGTTTGCTTGGTACCTCTCCTTTCCCACGATTTTGATTAACATCTTTAATGCAGTCTTTTATTAGCTGACGGAAACTTTATTTTCCTATCCCTAATCGTCGATTGGTGAGAAGAGTTGTCTTATTGCTTGCCGTCCTCGCCATAGGCCGAGACAGAGGGCTTAAATCTAAGCGCTCTAGGTGAAACCAGGGCTGATTTTGACTGCTCAACAAATCAGTCACGTAAATAGTTTTCTCCTTGCTTGTTTCTTCTTGTTTTCTTTTATGTGTAAATAAATTGTTAGTCTTCTTTTCCTACCGCCGAGTAATGTGAATGTTTGCGAGTCCGAACCATCAATCCATCAAAAAAACCCGATTTCATCATCATCAAGTGTTTCCTCACATCGCCACATGAAGGGGAAACTCAACTCAGCCATTTTCAAGAAAGATCTTGCCTCAGCCGCACACAGTCCAGCAGACAAGGCAATTTCAGGCCCGGTACATCGAAGTCCTGCTGGCGGCTGGTCTGAAAGTTGACTACGACTTCGTCGGCAGCATGGCGCATCAAAAGCGAATTCTTTGGATGCCGGCGTTGAGGCCAAGACAAGTGATGCAAGAAGTCAAGCGGAATTATTTGACACCACTTTTAGGTAAGCAGGTTCATAACATTTCGTTTGATTTTATAGGCACAAAGTTACGTATCTAATTTAGGTTCACCTCTATGGTACTGTGATACATAGTTGACACTGCGTTATTTAATGCTTCAACAAGTGCAAGGTTTTAAGCAGTCGCCATGACCAAGCCAGGAAGTCGCTTTTATTTTTGGGACCATTTCACGGACTACTTATAGCGATAATTATACTCTTTAGTAACTTTCGCGTGTTCCTTCTTAACGATTAAGCCGGCCCGCAAGATTCAAAATTTGCAAGTAGCTGAGCGCTCCTGAGTCGCCATGTTAACTTAACCTCGAATGTGTTCAGTGGCATGAGGTTGCACAGCGAATAAGCAGGTCACACTATTGGTTCGGATATCAGCGCAGGCATCTAATTTTGCTAGAATTATGACGGCACAACAAACGCGCAACATTGGACAGCAATAATCTATTCTGTAGGGCGAAGGGGCGTCGGTGTGGTCGCACATTTTTGCCCCATCCAGATCCTAATAAAACGGTCAGGCCATCAATATGACCGGTGGCCTGCCTTCTTAGGCTTCGTTAACGACCTCCTAAAGTTATAGGGAGTTGGAAGGTCAAAACATGACACCGGAACATTGTCACATTTGCGTTTTTTGTACATTGTGGTATTTATTTCACGCTCCAAAAGACGAAACACACCATGTTTGAAGAAAACAGCCGAAATATAGATTTCTGAACATGCTCTTTTTACATCAAAAATTTTGCAGTAAAAGGAATGCTAATTCGACTACTCACTAGCGGTTCTTCATAGCGCGCGCTGTCGTTGCACTTCGAAAATATTTAATATTCATCATCATCATCATCATCATCAGCCTGATTATACCTACTGCAGGGCAAAGGCCTCTCCCATATTTCTCCACTTAACCCGGCTCTGTGCTAGCTGCATCCACTTGACCCCTGCGAACTTCTTAATCTCATCCGCCCACCTAACTTTCTGCCGCCCCCTGCTACGCTTTCCTTCCCTTGGAATCCAGTTTGTTACCCTAAGCGACCATTGATTGTCCTATCTGTGCACTACATGTCCTGTCCATGCCCATTTCTTCCTCTTAATTTCCAATGGAATGTCGGTAACTTGAGTTATTTCTCTGACCCACTCTGCACGCTTTCTATCTCTTAATGTCACCCCTACCATTTTTCGTTCCATAGCCCTTTATATATAATATTTAGAATATTTATTTAGCTTCTCTAAATAAAGCTTAGAAAATATTTAGCTTCTCAAAATGGCTATAATTCATCCTCGGCAAACGCATGCTTGAAACGCAGAGCAAACACTACCCATTAAAACTATCACGTATTCCCTGACCACGTCCAGAATGTCGACAGTGCTAGCGTAAACGGATTTATCTACCTTTTCATTTTTGTCTGTGCTATTTATATATATATATATATATATTTTTTTTTGCTTTTCTTGGTGCCATTTACTTTTCGCCTTCGTGATTGCTTTGTTTCTGTATTGTTTCTAAAAGACTCTTTTCAGGTTATCACGGACAGTAACCCTGCTTTCTGGATCAGCAGTCAGAGACTGCATTCCGATGATATTTCTTTCAAGTCTAAGTGTTCTCCATTTTAGCGTACGCAGCATTACGACACACGGCCTGTCAAGCTTTAGCGCCGGTTGGTCACTCCATGAAATTGCACTCATGCATTGGGATTATCTCACATTTCACACAATTGTTATCGTTATTATTATTTGGTTAGATATACATTATACCTCCGTGACAGCCTCCTAGCATCGTATGCCCCGTAGCCTGTTTTTAGGGCATGCGTGATTTAATTTGGCTTTAATCGCGCAAACTTCGTTCAACTATGCGCGATATTATAGCAGAGGGAAGAAACGTATCTGGGTGTTCAGCGTTGGGCATTCGTTCAAAGGGAGGTCATTTGTTTGACCGCTGCAGCTTCGCTTACATGAAATGCGTGAGGTTTCTTAGTAAAGTAGGCAACGCTGAATTTTTTAGCTTGAGCATACGTAATTTCTGGAGAAATTAAAATAAGAAGTGAAATGTTATGGCACCATCCTGAATGCAGCACAAACAACGGTTGTATCACAGCCTTTATATAATTCACGTTCGTACTATTTCGGACATTTTCTTTCGCACGTTTTGTACACGATATCTCAATTCCGGGGTATGGCAACGGCTGTTCTGACGAACGAGCCCTTTTCATTTCGCTATATGTGCCAGGACAGAGTGCACATGCTCGCTCTTCGTGGGTCAGAATCATGAGTTATATGCGTGCATATTTCATGGTTTGTTGAGAAAGGTCACTTGATTAGAATCATGTTTGGATTTTATTTTTAAAGTAAGTAATGTATGTTTTTCTAGGCCTCTACTGCCTGGCACCGTCAGCAAAAAAGAAAGCCTGCTGGATGAAAACACGCTCAAGTGACTGGTGGGACAATGTTGTCTGCAGCTCTTTTGATTACTATTCAGTGGCGTGACAACTTAAGACTATCAATTGAGTTCGAGATTATGTGAACGTGTCGCTACTGTCATGCCGTTCATGGCGCCTGCTGAATATTGTGTCAGGGTGCCTTTTCCAGTGGACAAACGAGTGGCAATTGCTCTCTACAAATTGGTCAGTTGCTGCAAATACCGCATGATTGAAAACCAGTTCGGTGTGCATAAGCGCACTGTGCTGAAGTGTGTTTATTCATTCTGCAACACCGTGAAGCACCATATGGCGAAACAATATATTATGCTGCCATCATCAAACCAGGCTGCGGAGGTTGCTGAGCGCTTTGAATCAAAGTGCAACCTACCACAGAGTTTTGGCTGCATTGACGCAATGCATACTCCAATAACAGCGCCCAAGAACTGATACAGAGACTTCGTCAATCGGAAGCTTGGACATCCTACAACGTACAGGCTGTCGTGGATGATCACAGATTGTAAGCGCCGAGAATCTACCATTTATTAACTCCCACTACCTTCTGCAAATCGCGTTGTTCGCATACATCCTTGAACTCCAGCTTCCTTTCGCACACAAAAAACAAGCAAAAATGTTCTTTTGAAGATTGGCGTTGAATAGCTAGGCTTTAGAGAAGCTGTCAAATTGGCCTAAGCGAAGCTTGAGTTTCCCCATATTTTTTTCTTCGTGGGAATTCTGTAACTGCGACTAGCGGCCTCTAGAGCGACCATCTACTCGAAAACTCATTGTACTGTGATGGCTGGAAAAGTCTACACTTGACGATTTCGCTGGAGTTCAGGGATGTACGCGAAGAGCGCGGGGTTCCCGAGTTCTGACCTGGGTTCTCTGTTACCCATTGCTCAGCCAGTTTAGTTTATTGCGCGACGCTATTTGTGTGTTGTTCTTCTCGTGATCTTTTGTTGCTTTAGGAAAATTAAAACACTGCATTCAAGATACCTAATATGCCTTATGAATCTGCTTGCTTCCTGCGTGTCTGCGCTCCCTGCGCTTGTGCAGCATCTGTTTTCGTTGTGCCTCTTTGTTTGCACGTAGCCCGACTGACTCAGGTCACGTGAGAGCAGTAGTGGCGTAACGTCTATGCCTTCACGCTGTACTATGTCTTGGGTTTTCCTTAACCTTTATTTTCTTCCTTTTTGGCGGCGGTCGTACTGAGGCGAGCCTCGAGCCGCGGCGAATATTAGGAACGAAGTTTGCGGCGGAAGACGAAACGAGTGTTTAGAGTTTCCTCTCCTCTAGGAAAATTTGGCTGGGCACGGTTTCGTTTCAGTACCTCGGCTTGGTAACCTGAATAACGTCATTGTAATTATATAGCTGAAAACATTGCAAAAAGCAGGTAAGTATGCAGGTGTGGCGCTTCTTTGATCTGAGCTTCAACGTGTACACGCGCAAAGATGAGTGGAAGCAAGTGAGTGCAGCTCGCGGATTCTGCCTGTACAAATAAGCGAAACACAGGTGGGCTGTCAACAACAACAAAAACCCGGCGTGAGCTTTTCAGCACTGGCATCGAACCTCTGGACCTATCTCTTCCAGCAACCACAAAGGAAAAGAAGAGAACAAACCCATGTCAGTGACCAATCTAGTGCGCAGCCGTCCGTAAGCTTCCGACATGCACGTCGGGCCCTGTTCCCACTACATGCCACACCCGTCATCAGCGCCCTGAAAAACGTTGAAGGAAATAAAAAACGCTTGTAAAAATGACAATGATGACCAGGGCGTCTCTACGCAGCCGTGACACCGGGCCGTCCAAGGAGTTCTTTGAAGAGCCTGCTTTGGCTGCGCGCCAGCTACGTGCGCTTGTTCAGGCAAGGCATGAAGGCTTGTACGGACGAAAGGCGAGCGGCGATGGCTCCGAAGTTCCGGGAGGGAACCTATGTGCGAGTTTGCACTCCAGCAAATTCAGGAGGGCGAGACTATCCTATTCCAAGCATTTGGACCGAACACGTTCCGCCTGGAGGATGGACACACCTGGAACGCGCCCAAGCTGGTGTCGGTTGCAGTAAAGTTACAGATCAAGACGATCCCGCACTCGACATGCTTCCTGCCAACTGCGGAGGATCCAGACCCGGGTGATGAAGACAGCTCCCAACCATTTCTGAAAGCCCCTACGGAGCCTGCGAGATCACCACATATTTCACTTCAATCCCCTACAAACGACCGACAGATTCCCTCGTGTTTTCACGACTTCAAACTATGACTTTTCTTTTTTTGCGAAAGGAATGATGTAGTGACTTAATCTTAGTTTTTTTTACATTGCATGTTTGCAACCTTGCACTTAGTATGCTAATAACCATGTGGCGTAATTTATATAACCTCGCTACTGAAAATAAACACTCTTTATTGTGTTCACCGTTAAGATTAAGGCTCTAGCTTCTCCCGCTTTGTCCTTTTTTCCACTCCCTTTGCATTGGCGCATCGCGATACAACAGTGAGGTGTGACAGATAACTGCATACCATGTGCTGATGCTGCTGCAGCTGTAGCTTTGCCAATGTTCTCACTCGATTTTGGCTAGGGCCGCTCGTACATAACGCCTTCGCACTTCTGAAACTATGCGCGCGAAATAATTTTTGAATAAATGAATGAAGCCTTTATTTGAATGATGGATGGAATTACTCACTTATAACGCCACAGTACTCTTTCGTTAATCGCAATTATTAAGGCGCCTGGACGACGAACTCATGTTTACCTGTGGAATCCGATTTCAAATTTGTAGCGATCTCTTCAAATGATCTATCCTTGAGTATCCACTAATATTACATTCCGTACAGCATACATACCGGCGTGCGACTGCTCCACGACAACCTTCTCTCCGAAGCAGATTTGAGTGAAGAGCAGACATTCGCGCCTTTTCGGCCACTGCTATCGCACTCGGAGCAGACCAGTTGGACTAATTTCAGGCATGAATATGTGCAATTATCAGTGAGGAAGATCTTAAGGTTATGCCCATGTCTAGCGCTGTTTCGGTAGCCAAAAACGGTCTAGTTCGCCGAAGCAGCGGTGGTGTGCGCTCCGTTGTTTGCGGTCGCGCGAAGTAGCTGACCACAAAATCGCCTCATGCCCGAGCGCCGACTGCGGCGGCCCCACAACGGGGGTGGTGTTGTGGGGAGAGGCCATGACGACACGGAGTCACTTTCATGAAAACAAACGGCGAAACTGTGTTGTACATTTAGATTTTAAAGTGGGCGGTCAACCAAAGGTACAGAACACACGTCTTCTGCCTTTAAGTTCGCGAATCACTATGAATGCGATCTGAAGGCGAGCCTCTATGTCTCAGCAGGCGAGTTCATTCCCCTTTATGCCTAGACTGCCGGGTACCAGACCATGAGGTAGACAGTATCGGTAGCGAATCATTCCCGATTGGCTCGCACGCCACGCACAGATGGAAGTAACACCTCCTTCACAGACACGCAATGCGAATGGAGGGGGGAGGCACACTTGTCGATCAGTGCACCGGTGCAAAACTTTCAATCCCGAAAGAAAAGAAAACAAAATAAGTGTCCATGGATCCCTCCTGCCCGGTGGTTTGCAAGACACTCGAAGAGGCTACTTTGTACACAAAAAATTAAGTCATAATTCCTCACCCCAGACATCCTCGCAAAGCAGCTAGTCTCCGGTAACGCACCTGTGGCCTTGCAGTGTTCAACGGTACAGAACACACGCCTGTCGCTTTTCGTTTGTACGACATGAGTGAAGTGCCTGTGAATGCAGTCTGGATTGCAAAAAAAAGGAAAACGCATTTTAAGGTCACCGCAATCTGGGTTTGGCCCAAACAACGCCCGAAATCTGTATCCCGTAAGTGCAGTCGCGATCAATATGAAGGTGATCGCTTGACCAGCAACAGAAACAAAAAGCAGCGCCACGTTACGTCATCACCTTCCATGGCGAGAGAAACATCTTCGTAGCCCCTGTCTCTCTTTTTGCTGTTCCTGTAACAGCTGACACTCCCCGCCAGCTAATAACATTATTTTTTTCACGTATCGATCGTCAAGCAGGGCGCGGTGACACACGAAAGCGTTACTTCGCTATTTCACTGATTTCTGTCCGCAGCAGCGTCCGCGCAGACCGCGTCCGCAGGCCGCGCCAGCAAAATCGTGTCCGCAGCAGTTGTGAGTAGAAAAAAAGCCGGCGAATTAGTCAGGAGGGTAATGCTCGTAGCTCGGAAGAGCGTAGGAGGGCAAGAAGGCAGTGCAATCATTTTCTTCGCAGTTTTAAAATCGGCCGCTATGCAGCTTGAAAGGCCCACCAGTCGAAGCTCCCGCGATCACCTTCATATTGATTGCGACTGTACATGAGTCCACGCCAGTGCTGCCAACCACATAGTGCGTGCACAAGTTTTCAGTTGCGTACTTCGTGCGTGTGCTATCAGTATTGCACAACAATCCACCGAAAAATATTGTGCTGCGTTTCACAGCGAAGCAGCCAGAAGTTAGGGCGAATTCCAACCTTCTTATCTCTGGCTGACGCAGGTTTCACAATTATGGGCAGCATACAGATTTGAAAACCTCGCACTGGTTGCGGAAAAAAGCCGAACTGGTTCACGTACCATACAAAATAAAGAATAGCGCGCGCCCATTCGGCGGACGCGAAATATTTTCCGGTCTGCGGATATTTCACGCTTACGTACGGCACACACAGATGAGCGTAACCAAAAGTGTTGCGTCACTCACGTGAGGAGCGGGGCACTTGTTTTGGAGAAAGGCCCTGCAGAGTCCACTGTAGACGTCGAGCAACAAATCGTCGGCGCTGAAGAAGAAAGGGCCAAGTCGACGAGCACCAGCCGGAATGTGCGCACTACATAAGGTATCCGAGGCCTGGGAGCTTAGTTGCCGCCAAAGCCGCCTGCGGCGAAACCCGACCATCGCCTTCTGTCCGTCCTGTCCGACTCCCGAGCGCAATTGCGAAGTGTTCCCGCCTCTCTCTGTACTTTCTCGGCTGAGATGTGGAAAGAGAGAAAAGGTGAAAAACGAGGAGTGAATAGAAAGTACTTGCAGACGTTTCAGACGCAGCTTGCCACGTAGAATGCTTTCAATGGCCTCCGCAAATGGGGGAGGGAAGGGTCAGTGAACATTCATTTCTCCCTACCGCCAGCTTTGCTCACTGACGGCTCTACCCATTCCTTTGGCTTTTTTTTTCTCCATACCCTATGTGAACACAGGGCAGAGGACTAAGCCTCTTTTTTCCATGTTTCTTTGTAATGGCCAACTTGAGGGGGCCGAAAGTGAAAAGCAGGAGACAGCGGGCAGGCTCTTGTTCGTTGTTTTTTCTACAGAGCCTTTACTTTTTTTGCACACGGTGCGGTTTGAGCTGTTCTAAAGCGTCCGCAAAACAAAAAGAAAGAAAAGGAATGGTTCCTGGAGCACTGCAGAATCTGCACTGGAAAAAATTAGAGGGTCTCTCCCATCGCTAGCATCTTGTCGGCATTCGTTGCAGTGCTACATATAATTATAATTGGTTTACAGGAAGGGAAAGGCGCAGTATCTTTCACACTTTCTCCGACAAGTGTCTGCTTGGACTGTACACCATCGCTCCTGTCGCGTGGCGTTCCTTGGCGCGCGTTCAAGTGTGGGATTGCAGATGGCAGGAACGCTAGACAAGATGAGACTTCTCAGGCTTGCACCTTTCACTACTTTAGTCGCTAAAGTTCCTCGTAATTATCGACACAGCCACAGGTCCACGCATGCGTAAAAGCACACAGTGTAGGTTAAACTGAAAATGCAGTTGCCGAGTATAAATTTGCTGTCTTTCGCAGCCCTCGAATTGTGCAGCCGAAGACGACATGAACATGAATACATATTTTTCCTCAAAATCGTAATCTCAAGGAGGAGTGGAATTGCAAATGTCCATAACAGTAAAAGCAGCCTGAAAAGGAACGGAAACGTAAAATAGGCACGCAAACGAGCTGCCTGGTGTTTTTGTATTATTTTAATCATCACTCTTCTCCTGCGCTACTCCAGATTTCTTGCGTAATCAAGGCTAGCAACGAAAAACTTCGAAGCTAGCCTGTAACAGTTTTTGGCGTGCATTTCTACTACGCATGGGCGAAGCCTCCTGGCTGTCATTTTCGCCTAGATGTCAAACGAAAATGTGGGAAAGAGTTCGCTGCCCGTGCTTTTCCACGAAGCGACGTCCCTCGCCTCATCGACGCGATGAACTGCTGCTTCCGATAGCACTTTCTAGGATCTCGGAAATGCATGGGTTATATTGCCCTGCCTCCCTTAGCTCGCTTGATAAGAAGACAAATTCGTGTTGGCCAGGGTCTTGTGGCCATGAGTTATAAAAAAGTGACAAGGGTGGGGAGGTGTTGTGTCAGGGTGAAATCAGTAAAAGCCGGCGATGGTAAAAGCAATTCATCCACAATAAGCAGGGCGCCAGGCCAGGTGAAGCTTTGCGTTAGCACTTTTGACTGCACCCTATTGGGGACATTTTTATGGCGAAAGCAATACTACTATAGGTTTCGAGCCTTCAGCGTAGAGTGGCCGGTAGCCACGTCTTACCCACGTGACGCTGTGATGCCACATCCCACGTGGCGCTAGGATGAGAGCTGGGCTACCTACTCAAGCGGTCGGTGTGGGCTGGCAGGAGCTACCGACTTGGGTCTCTCGTTTCACATGGGACGGTTACGTCAGAATCAGTCTACTAGGTCCCTGGCATTTACGTTACCCCTATAGGCCACTAAGGCACGTTCATGCGGGTTGGTGGTTAAAGCGGGGCTTTATATGTGGGCTGAGGAAGAAAAAGAGAAGAAAAGAACGCTCGGTCAGCCGCAGCTAATGCTTTCGCTCAATATTTGGTTCAGCAGCGTTAAACCCTTGTAATGTTTTTGCTACTTTGCAAACGGGCACGTTTTTATCGGATCCCATCCCCAGGTGACTCACGCGTCTCTACCCAGGCTAGGCGAGACCAGCCCTGCATTCAGCTACTGATCGCAGAATAGGCCCAATCGTATTATTGTTGAGGGGCCCTTTAATAAAAGCTGGCAAAGAAGGCGTCACAGCGAACCAGCACCTCTTTGGAAAGGATGAGCTCAGCGCACTTACTACGTACGACATGTACAGCGCCGGCGTAACCGCGCAATGCGCAATATGGCGTCGAGCAAGTATGTATCGGTATTTATTATATCAACCCCACGAATGCGATGGTCAAGCATACTAGCAAAATGTACAAAACAGCATATATGTGACCAACGCGCATACGTAAAGCTGACAAGACGGGAGTTCACGTGAGAGAGTTCAGCAGGAAATAATGTAGTTCGACACCGATAGTGAAGTCCTCCATGTTTCACTGCACATCAGTCGTTTGCATGCCCTCAGCTCAGTTTTAGAAGCACTCTGAAAGGAATGAAAACCATGCCATAACAGCGCGACAAGACGGCGGTGGCCACACGTAGAAATACAAGACGGCGGATTTACAAAACTAGGAAGCATCCTACCAAACAGTAACGCCTGAGAGGTAACTTGCATGTTAGCCGATAACCTTGCAGTCGGCACATTTGAAACAAGAGAACTAACTTTGTACCATTCCTGGGAGCAGCATAGCAGACAGCGTGACCTTGCCTTCTTCACAAACACCTAACAAAGCCTGCAAAGCCTCACCAAAGTATATGTAACATTAGGAGAGGGCGCATTAAGAGTGTTGCAGATTTAAAGGTAAAGAAAAGACGCGTTTATTAAAAGCCTTATTGTTTCATAAAACAATTTATCAAAATATTTATTATTCTTGTGATGTCACATAACATTTAATTTGTAGTTTTATAATTTAGTGTTTGGCCGCCCAGACTGTGGCGGGTGTGCTGCAGTCTCACTACACTGTTTTTGGTATCTGCCATCAGTGGACTTCCGTCTTTACCTACCCTTGAAAGCATTATTTTTAATAGGCAACCACTGCTGCAAAGACTAACACCATGCAGATATGCCCAAACTAACTTTGGCCAAGGGTTAGAAAATACATTATTTGAGGTAGGCCAGGGAGACTTGCGCACCATATGCAAAATTTTCTTTTGCAATTAATTAATTAGTTATTAAGAGTCTTTCTAAAGGACTAATACTGACTTTAGAAAATAAATATGATTTGCGAAGTTGGAGATTAAGAAACCCCCATTCCATTTATTTCCGATAAAGAAAGCCTCACGTGTATATATATTTTTTTCAATCTCCTAAGAAAGCCCGCCAAAAAAAAAAAAAAAACGAACACGTGACTGGCGCATTCTCACGCCATGATTGTGCTGCTCTCAACCGTCGTGGTTTGAGCGAATGAAATCAGCGGCGCAGGTGGCCCCGTTGCAGCGACAGGCAGTGTCTGCGTTGGTTCATTTGACCGCGTCACCCAGTCGGGGTACATGACGGAGCAAGTTGCAGTGAGACTTTAGAATCTCGG
This sequence comes from Amblyomma maculatum, assembly GCF_055883805.1. NCBI lineage: Eukaryota > Metazoa > Arthropoda > Arachnida > Ixodida > Ixodidae > Amblyomma > Amblyomma maculatum. Next base: position 25,053,762 of record NC_139351.1, on the reverse strand, counting down.
AGCTGACGAGTGAGCTCGCCGCGCTCGCTGCAGCAATCGCCAACATAACAGCCTACAGCTCGAACTGAATCGCTGAGTCACGGCCGAAGCTTATTTCGTTCGCTGTGGGAGCACCACAATCGTGACGTGCAAAATGCGCTAGCTACGCGATAGTTTTTGGTATTTCACGGGCTTTCACTGGAGCTCGGAAAAAGGTGCATGAGAGGCTTTCGAAATAAGCGAAATTGGGGTTCAGGAAGTGATCTTGAATTTGCATATCACATTTATGTTAGCAAAATGCTTTTAATTGCTAGCCAGTTCATTGAAAAAAAAAATGCCGTGGTGCGCCAGACGGCTGGCAGCTGTATGCAAATGGTTTCCCTGGCATACCTCATTTTCGTAATTCAATTTTTTAACCCTTGGTTAAAGTTAGCTTGCATACCGTGTGTATACTTTGTAAGAAATGAAATGCACATATCCCCCTCGTCATTCTTTCTGTGCAATGATTGCACGCAGCAGCTACCGCATACGCACTAAATTCGGAGTATGCACTGAATTTTACAGGCGACGTTGGCGACAGCTAAGCCCAGTAGCAGCTTTTATGTTATCCAACAAGTTGCACCTTTTTTCGTTATAAATCTGGAATTACTCCCGTTCGCAGGCGATCACGGTAATGAAAAATGCTATCGCAAGGGCTCGTTAACAATTTACTGAATTAAAAATCGATGCCCACGATTATTGCTCTAAAAAATAAAGTTAACATAAGGTTCAGTGAAATGAGCCCTATAGGTGTATTACCCCATTCCAAAGCATGATTCTCGGCATTCAGCTTATCTGAGCGGCCATATGCGACGACGTATACGGTTAAATTAGGCGAAAAGCGGGACCACTGAACACCAGGTAGGCGCACATATACATTGGCGTGAGCGTCCACTTCATGTTAAATTTCTGAGAGCCGAAAATTTTCTCCTGGTTGCTCTCGGCGCGCGTCTCATCCGCCGGTCGTGCCGAAATGCTACAAGTCGTAGCTGCAGCTCCACGCCCCGGCTAAATAGACGAATGCTTTGCATAGGAAACCAGCCACCCCTGCGTCGGGTATTTTCTACAGCGCACAGCGTGCTTGTACTGTGAAACACACCAGCGCTTACATTGAGAGCTTTTTCGACAAAATTGCACATACGCATATAATTTTGATGCAGCCTCTGCCAGCGCAAAGCTGACTAGCCGGACCAAAAGTCAGGCAGCCATATTCGACTTTCAGTGGAACCTGCGAATGCTGCCAGCGCTGTTCTCCGATAACAGCGCGGATTTACACAGCAACAAACAAAACACTCTTATCAGTAGCAAACTCCATTTACTTTTTTCGCCAAACAACCATGTTCCTTTCGATTCCTGTCAAATTTATGCTTGAGCGAAAGGAAACAGTACCACGTGCAAGGTGAACAGAGCAGCGCTTGCTGAAAACAATGTTCGCACAGCACGAAAACAGCATAAAAAACAGGACTGAAAAGAAAATACCAACAAGCTCTGTTGCGGTTAGGAATCGCCATTCGATCGGCATCTGTTTTCCTGTGTTCACCCCTCGTGATCGGCTTTAATCCGGACCGATGACTACGGCAAGCAAAGCAAAGCGTGGAACGCGGACATACGCGATGCTCGAAATCGGATTATACACACTGTGTTACACTTTGAAGAAATGAACCGTCGAAAACGAATAAAACTGCAGCCTCACGTCGTATACAACGCCTTTAATTTCGACCACGCACTTCCCTCTTGAATTGCTCGATTCAATTGCAATTTCCTCGCTGTTCGTCTGATGGAGAGAGAAAACTGCCGTAAGAATGGGATGCCTCGGCTTCTTGTCAATGACCCAGGTCGTTAGAAACCCCTCTTCATTAAATGCAGATAGGTTATTTTTTTTTTTCGGACAGCAGCGCCGTTGCAGCGAACTAACCTCCCGTGGTCGCTGTTGGTATGAACCAAAGGGTAAAGCAGCATGTTTTGTGCCATTGTACGGAAGACGTTCAAAGCCAGCCGAAGACAGGCACCCCGGCGCCAGTAGCATCCTGTGTAGCTGTCACTGAACTGAAGCGGATGGTTAGTTTCGTTTGGTGAAGAGGAGGGCGGGGGAGGGGGGTGGGGGCATGAAACGTCTGTGGTCAAAGGGTTGGGTGGACCCTTTTCAAGTGAGAGGTGACAAAGGGAAGAAAAGCTCGCTCCTAAGCTGGCGCCAAAAGGAGCCTTTTCTATGTACACACCAGGCGCTTAGCCAGGGGGGGGGGGGGGCTTATGGGGCTTCAGCCCCCCCCCCCCCCCGAAATGTTTTCGTGCTGTCATGCACCGCCGACCAAAACAACCACCGGCGCTCGAAAGCATTCTGGGTTTTGTCCACAATATCTTTTTCCGGTTCGTTCGAAAATACATTTCGGCACGAACATTACGAACTTGGGGGCTACATTTTGTAGCAACGCCCATGCAGACGGAGTCACGTAAAGCCAGGAACCATTTCCGAGCACTACGTTTCAAGGGCGTTTAGATAGCGAGCGGCCTCGTCGCGTCAACTCGCGCCGGCCGCGGAGGTGGGGGTGGACGACGAAACAAGACGGGTTTCCATTCCCGCTCAGTGTTTCAAAGGCGGTATTTCCCTGGCCTTCGACTCCCCGCTTCCTCAAAATCCCTGTGTCTCACTTTTGGGGCTTTCTTTTTTCTTGTGGTTGGTTGGTTGGGAACTTTGGGATATTCACGGGGGGTGGGGGGAACCGGACACGGGTTATCCCGGCCTAATATCGCGGCGGCACTCTTGGTGTCCGGGGGATGGGGAAGTGGGATGTTGGGAGGGATGGGGGAGATCGCCTTGTCGTCGTGGCCCGCACCAAGCAAATAGCCCGGTGAGCATCGGCAGGTCGGTGGTCCGGTGCGCAGCCTCCGGTGCAGCAGCGCTTCTGGTTGTTCCAGACGAAGCCTGGTACTGCGCCTCTGCGAGGCACAGGAAGGACTGCTGGTGACAGCAGGACGCCACGGCGATTGGGGCAACCGCCGCAGCAGGAGGGGACCGCGATAGACTGCTGCCAAGGCAGCAGCGCGGCGGGTGGCGCTGAGGTGACCGTCAGTAGACAGCGCGCCGAGGCCCGCGAGCAGGGAGCCCACGGGGAGCTGTCCCGGAGTATCCAGGTAGCAGCAGGAGGGGGTGCCAGGATTCACGAGAACACGTGGTCCATGGCGGCGAGGTGGAGCCGCCTCGGTGCACACAAGTGGTGCTGCGAGGACGGCGGGTGGCTTGCCCGTGGCAAGCATGCTGGCTTGGCTGGAAGCGCGAGCGCAGCGAGGACTGCGACATCACAAAGATGTCAGCAGGGAGTCACCGCGACGACGAAGTCGGGCGGCAACTGGTGAGGCCGCCGGGAACTGCTGCAGCAGCTGCAGCGCGGCGGGTAGGTCGCCGGATCCACAGCAACACGTGGTCCGTGGCGATGGGGGAGGCAGGGTTCTCGCGCCACGAGGGTGCAGCGAGAGTTAGCCAGGGTGCGTCCCAGATCTAAGGAGCTGCAGGAAGCCGCGGGCGGTTCTGCAGGCTGCTGTCCATGAAGTAGGGAGGGGGCCGCCGCCGCCGCAGCAGACGGCGGCGGCCCCGAGGAAATCCCTTTTCGAGGAGTAGGGTGCCGCGGCCGCCGAAGCCGCCCGCCGAGCTAGGCCTCTAGGAGAGGTAGCGGGTGGCCGCTGAAGCGGCCTACTGCTGGGAAGACCTCCTAGTAGAAGGAACTCGCCGGCGCTGGGGTGCGCGCGACGAGCGAGGACGTACGCCTGCCGATACGGACGGTAGCGGGCGCAGGCGAAGGTGCTCGGCGGCAGCGAAGCTGGCGCGACGGAGCGAGGCGCGACGATATCGCGGGAGGCGAGCAGGGACACATCCGCACACCTCGAAAGTCTGAACCCGCAATCGTGCCTTCTGCGAATCCTCACCGTGCTGTAGCAGCTCTTAGTGGTACTCCCTCGCCCTTCTCCCCGTACACTATGCTCTCTCCGTGGTTGCGCTTTTTGTTTGTGGTTGTTTTTTTTTTTTCGTTTTCACGCGTCTTCCTACGCGCCGAAGAGAAGGAGCTGAACATTGGCCCAGGAGCGTTTCAGTTTTTTTATTGCACATCGTTTTTTTTTCCTAGACCGCTCTACGCCGCCCTACGCATCTTGCGGACGCCGGTGAGCGACCGCGACCAAAAGGCATCGAAGCGGCGCCGATGGCGGCAGAGTGAACGTTTGTCTCCTGATGAAGCGCCCAAGCCCCCTCCCCGGCACCCCCTTTTTCGGGATGGAGACGGAGACGAGCTGCCCTTTCAGACCTTAATCCCCCTTAAAACAGAAACTGACCGTGCGGGCGCCGGTGAGCGACCGTGACCAAAGACACCGAAGCGGCGCCGACGGCGGTAGAGTGATCCTTTGTCTCCTACTGCGGCGCCCAAGCCCCCCCCCCCTCTCCTTTCACGATGAAGACGGAGAGGAGGTGCTCTTTCAGACCTTAATCCTATTGGCACCCGCGGCGACGACCACGGGAACCTGATCTTTTGTTTAAAGGTTCGGAGGTGCGTCGCCGATCAGCATTGACCCTGCTCGCCGACTTCTCGAAGCAGGCGGGTGAACTTCTGAGAAGTGACGCCAGGGAAATGACCTCAGCCAACGGACGACTTCTCCGGCTACTTTACCTTAGTGAAGGGTTTCCACCGCCAGCATGCACAAAATTGTCATCGACATCGGAGAAGCTAGCCCTCGCCACTGAAAGATGTGAGAGGAGGCTCAAGCACCACCCTCGGCAGTGGGCGGCATCTCAAGTCCATGCTTGTGCCCCGCTGATTGGACTGTACAGATTAAACTTTGTTTCCCCAGCAGGGAATTGGGGATAACCTACCATATTTAAACGGCAGATTGTTTCCACCGAAACTCCTTTTTCGTCAGATCACTTAAAAAGTTGTATAAAACGTTTCTTCTTCACTTCTACTCCCTGGCTGCTCCTGCTCCTTCTCCTTCGTCTCGGCTTCCGAGCCAGGACCCGGGAACATCGGCCCGGCGAGAGACATCTCAGGCGAACCAAGGGCGCCCCCAGCACGCAGCGATGTCTAATGAGGAGAAGCACCGTGGTCACTGTCGTCATGTCACAGAAAAGAATTTCAACAGATGTTTGGTTTGGGCTAGTTGGTAGCAGTTTCTTGAAGACATAGCGCAAAAAAGACGGGGACAACACAGATGTAGACAGGACAGGCGGACAGCGCCTCTCCTGTCTACATCTGTGTTGTCCCCATCTTTTTTGCGCTATGTCTTCAAAGAATTTCAACGTATTTTTCACCTGCGCCAAAGCGTCCATGTCAAGGCACTACTAAAGGTAACTACGTTCTTAGTTATTTTTTCTACTTTGACGTCTATGCAAGACGACACATTGAGACTTGTTCTCGCTACCCGGGGGCTGACAAGGTCAGCCAGAGCGCATGCGTTTTTCTTGTGTAGCCCCCACCATCACGCGGCGCATTTCGGTGCGCGTTCGTTTTCTCTGACCGAGTGAATTCTGCCTGGCAGCCCTCGCCACTGAAAGATGTGAGAGGAGGCACCACCCTCGGCAGTGGGCGGCATCTCAAGTCCATGGCCGTTCGAGTTGCAGCACGAAGGTAGCTGCTGCTGCGTCCAATCTTGCTCACGCGTACATTTTCACAGCGAGTTTCCGTTGTCATGGGATGAGATATGTTTATGTTCGCGAGCGCATTCAGCCATGCTTCTTCGAGTTAGCTCTCCAATGTGTTGCTATCGCGTTCATTGCTTCGCCTTTCTGGTGAAATTATGAGTTTTTCTAAACATTCCCCAGAACTCTTGAAACCACACCATTTGTCCATTAATTCATTTATATATAAGATAGGCAAATAATTTCGAGAAGTACTTGTTTTGTTTATCATAAAAAAGACTGACAGCTTCACAATTCGAAATGTCGCTCATGACTGACTGACCATTTGCTGTCTTTGCGTTCGAATAACCGGTGTTTTAAAAACAACTAGGGCTGCGAACGTTGTGATAGATTGCATAAATATTTTGTAAAGATTGTGCTTAGCGCCACTAATACATTTGTTCTACAAAATTTATATACTTCACCATAATCTATCTGTTTAGTATTGTTTAAAGTTGTTTTCTGGTGATTATCACTTTTTCAAAACGTTGCGTTTGTTGCTGAATTTCGTCTGCATGTTTAGTTAGCCCCCCCCCCCCCCTCCCCGAACAAAATTTCTGGCTACGCCACTGGTACACGCGTATCAATGATTCTCCCTTGGAGACTGCACCCTTCCTGTCTCTTGACAACAGGGACAGAGACATCACGGTTTGCGCATTATTCTTTGCACTCTTAACAACACAATATGTGCTACCTCGGGTCCCTAAAGCTGTCGCTTGCCTCGCGCCTTCGAGTAACGATTCCGTGTTCGTGTTTTTTTTTTTATGTTTCAGAGGTTGCCATAAGCGCCGTTTGAAAGCAATGTCTGCTGCTCGTTTTTTAGGACCTAAAGCGGGGCGTAGTGCTACAGTCTATCACTTAATAATAATTTCTCACTTTCGGAAGCACCGATAAAAAGCATGTTTACAACCGTCCACTGTGTCAGCGGACGAAGCGAAAAATGAAAAAAAAAATGAGTAGCCCCACTGGAGAAAGACACGGGCTTTGTGCGCAACTCTGTGCGACATTTACTCCTCCACCTCCTTTTAATGCTCTAGAAGAGAGAGCAATGCTGCCGCGTCCACCCATGTCTTGTACCTGGCTCCTCAGGGCAAATCTTGTGATACCGAGTGTTACTGGGAGTGCGTGGTCAGCTCACTGACGTGAAGTTTTATTGCGAAAGCAATACTACTCTAGGTTTCGAGTCTTCAGCGTAGCGCGACCGGTAGCCACGTCTTACCCACGTGACGCTGTGACGTCACAACCTATGTGACAGTAGGGTGAGAGCTGGGCTACCAATTCAAGCGGTCGGCAGGAGCTGCCAACTTGGGTCTCTCGTTTCACATGGGACGGTTATGTCAGAATCAGCCTGCTAGGATCCTGGCATTCACGTTATCCCTATAGGCCACTAAGGCCCGTTCATATGGGTTGGTTAAAGCGGGGCTTGATATGGGTGCTAAGGAAGAAGAAAAAGAGAAGAAGAACGCTCGGTCATCCGCAGCTAATGCTTTCGCTCAATATTTGGTTCAGCAGCGTAAAATCCTTGTAATGTTTTTTTTTTGTTTTTTTTTTGTTTTTTGTTTTTCTGACAGCTTTCCCAATGACAGCTGCCCTCAGCGCTTGTCGGCTCACTGCCACTGGTAGCAAAGCTGAGCGTACGCTTGCTTTCCTTATTTTCACACAAGAGGCCGAAAGAAGCTGTGTTCTAAGACGCTTGCGCCATCGGAAAGCAGGCATTTCAGTTTCTTCTGCCTACACAAGAGGCAAAGTGGAGTCTGAAAAGTTAGTAACGAATGCAGCGACTGCGATCTTTAACCGTTAAGCGGCTACTGTGTACAACCGCATAGGTGGTAATGCGGTAATACTAATTACTAGTCAAGGCGGTTAGGCTAGTAAAAACAACAAGCTAATATAGGATGTCTGGGTTTGAGAACAGCGGCTCACTCTTGGAGGTCAGTCTCCTCTTACGGACTCCACGTTCCCGCCGCCAGAGAGCGAACCCCCGCCCCCCCCCCCCCCCCCCAAAAAAAAAAAAAAAAAAAAAGCACCACAGAAATGTGAGGGAGGGCGAGGAAAAGGGCATGCACCCGCCACAAACCTTCTCGTCTCTTGGATATCTGAGCATTCAGAGTCATCCTCTCAACGCCACAGCTGGAGGCGCTTGCAGGTGTGGCTGGGGTGGGGTGCCTCAATGCGCCCGCTTCCCCGCCACTCCGTGAATTGTGTCGCCTTTCTTTGCAGAGGTCATGCCGCCTCCCTGAAGAGGGTGGACATATTCTATGTGTAGGTGGATGCAATGCTGTCAGCTGTTTAAAGTGCATCCACATTTTAAGTTCTTTAGTTATTGTACGGGACTATGAAAAAAGAAATGTATTGTTCACTTGTAATTCACAGCGCACAGCCCCTCACAGGCTTTCTTCTTCTACTTGTGTGCATAGTTACAGCTGTACTAGTAAGCTTTTTAAGTGCTGATGGTTAGCTCCTGCATGTAATCATCCTTTCAGCCTTCCAACAACACCTGCTCAGTTAAGAATGCAATAACGTCATTTTGTATTGTACTAACTTTTTTTCGTGGCGGTAAACATTCCTTTACATTTGTGGTCAAGTCTATATTGGAAGCTGTGACAGATTTTCTGTTCTTGGGCGCCAAGATTACCTGGGAAGGAGACTGCAGCCATGAAATTAGGAGACGCCTGCTTCTGGGAAAGAGAGCAATGTTTAGCCTTGACCGCCTAGTAAAGAGCAGAGACATTAGTCTGCCAACCAAGATCCGTATAACCCGTGCTATGGTCTTTCCAGTTGTGATGTATGGATGCGAGAGTTGGACTGTGAAAAAGGCTGACCGCCGAAGAATTGACGCGTTTGAATTGTGGTGCTGGCGAAGACTCTTAAGAGTTCCTTGGACTGCCAGAAGATCAAATCAGTCGATATTGTCAACCATAAACCCTGACTGCTCATTGGAGGGTCAAATTCTAAAGTTAAAGCTCAGCTACTTTGGTCATCTGATGAGAAGAGAGGAGTCGCTGGAGAAAGATTTGATGTTGGGAAAGGTTGAGGGTCGCCGGAGAAGGGGTAGGCAGCGAACGCGATGGTTAGATGGCATTCTCGAGGCATTGCAGATGAAGCTATGTGATGTTAAGAAGATAGTGAGAGACCGGAAAGCGTGGCGTGACATGGTCCATAGGGTCACGAAGAGTCGGACACGACTGAACGCCTGAACTGAACTGAACTATATTGTCAAGTATTGCCATGTCCAGTACACCACGTGCCTTACTTTTCGTGAGATATCCCTGTTTGTCTCTTGATTGCACGTACCTTATTTGACAAACAATGACATCCATCGACCAGTGCTAAGTAGAAAGGTGAAAATATGTTAGAATATTGTGAATATTTGCTTCACTGTTTAGCTTGCTGTCAGTATTTTTTACTGAAGCGGTTCCAAAGCTGCTGAAGAGTAAATGCTGAACACTAAAAAAATGTCTCAGCAGAATATTGCTGCAGCAATTATAGTCATCAGTGAACACAGAAAAGTAGTGAGCTCCCCTGACCCTTGTATTACCTTTGGCTTATTGGCACTAAGGGCTCCCAGCTGCAAAGTAAATATGTGGGCTTGCTTGAATTTTGATTTACCTCTTTATGGCTTGATTGCATGCCTTGAATGTCAGGGTCTATTGATTACTTTTTTTGCAAACATAGTGCAATTTTTTATGCATGGCTCATCTAGCATCGAATAAGTAGATACTGAATACAAGGAAAACAAAAGGCCATCTATTTACATAGCATGTAAAGGGACTGTGTAAGTCTGAAAAATAGTCCGATAATAAAATATCCCATGACAGTGCATTGCTGTCGTAAGGAAGCAATAGGTCTTGATACTGTTATTTCAATTTAGGATGGTGGAAAACTAATATTTATGGATTTTGAGTCCTTTATTGGGGACTACATGCATCCAGCACATTTACGTTACTTCCTTATATAAGGTTTCACACTCAAATATCCATACATTAATTTCCTTTGGATCCTCGTTGATCCGATATTTAGATGCCCTACCTTATAGTGAGAATCTGCACTTTTATATTTACGAAGTGTAAACCTGTATGCATTCTGTTGGCTTTTTATAAGGCACATGACTCCATTTCTCGTGTACTAATATTGGCAGAGCCTATCACATATACTGGGCCCAGCTCACTATGGATGGGTGAGATAATGTTTGTATTTGCATCAACCAAGCGTTTAGTGAAGAACTAACTGAAAGCTAGAATAGATGTCATAATCTTTTGACTTCAATAATCTGAGTCATTTTGGGATGTTTAAACCCTACAAACCGAAACCAAACATACAAGCAAACAAGAGCTCAGTGGCCTGGCTCGGCAATGAGGAAACTCATTGCCAAAGTGCCTCTTACTTCAGGCATTGCAGCAAGTGTGCTCCTAGGTTTGTTTGCATGTTCCCTTCTTTAATTAACAAAAACATTAGTGGTGTGAATGCCAGTGGCACTGCAATTCGTGTTCAAAGTAGGTACAACCTAAACGAAAGGTCTTGATACCAAATGCATAAAATACCACTGCCAAACTTTGCATAGTCTCATTCTTCGACTACTGCTCCTTGCCCTCAAGCACTTTTATGACATCAGATCAGCTCTGAGATATGAAGCAATGGAGGCAGGTGTAGTAAGAAGCCCACTACGCCTATTCTTTTAATACAGCTAATGATTGGTTGCTGATGTAGTGATCTGCTGACTACTAGAATAATAATTTCAAAATTCTTCGTGCTTGTACTAAGTCATCATCATCATCAGCCTGATTATACCCACTGCAGGGCGAAGGCCTCTCCCATATTTCTCCACTTAACCCGGTTCTGTGCTAGCTGCATCCACTTGACCCCTGCGAACTTCTTAATCTCATCCGCCCACCTAACTTTCTGCCGCCCCCTGCTACGCTTTCCTTCCCTTGGAATCCAGTTTGTTACCCTCAGCGACCATCGGTTATCCTCTCTTCGCACTACATGTCCTGCCCATGTCCATTTCTTCTTCTTAATTTCTACTAGAATGTCGGTAACTTGAGTTATTTCTCTGACCCACTCTGCACGTTTTCTATCTCTTAATGTTACCCCTACCATTTTTCGTTTCATAGCCCTCTGGGTTGTCCTCAACTTAAGTAGACCTCTCTTGGTTAGCCTCCACGTTTCAGCCCCATAGGTGAGTACAGGCAAGATGCAACTGTTGTATACTTTCCTCTTGAGCGATACCGGTAAGCTGCTAGTCATAATCTGCGAGTGTTTGCCAAATGCGCTCCATCCCAATCGTATTCTTCTTGTTATTTCCTTTTCGTGGTCCGGGTCTGCGGTTACTACCTATCCTAAGTAGACATATTCGCCTACTGCTTCCAGTATTTCGCTACCTAATGTAAACTGCTGTTCCTTCCCGAGGCTGTTGAACATTACCTTAGTCTTCTGCATATTGATTTTCAAGCCTACCTTTCTACTTTTCCTGTCTAGGTCATCAATCATTATTTGCAGTTCATCTCCCGAGTTGCTTAGCAAGGCAATGTCATCAGCAAATCGCAGATTACTGAGGTATTCTCCATCTACCCTTATCCCTAACTGCTCCCATTCCAAGTCTCTGAATACTTCCTCTAAACAAGCTGTGAATAGTACTGGGGAGATTGTGTCTCCTTGCCTAACACCTCTCTTTATGGGAATTTTGTTACTTTCTTTATGCAGAACTATGGTTGCTGTCCAGCCGCTATATATATCTTCCAGCACTTTCACGTATGGCTCGTCTACCCCCTGATTTCGCAATGCCTACATCACCGCCGAGGTTTCAACTGAGTCAAATGCTTTTTCGTAATCAATGAATGCTATGTATAAGGGCTGGTTATATTCCGAGCATTTTTCTATCGCCTGATTGATGGTATGGATATGATCGATAGTAGAGTACCGTTTCCGAAACCCTGCTTGATCCTTTGCTTGATTGCAGTCTAAGGTTGTCCTGATTCTATTAGCGATTACCTTAGTAAATACCTTATACGTAACAGACAGTAAGCTGATTGGTCTGTAATTTTTAAGGTCCTTCGAGTCCCCTTTCTTGTGAATGAGGATAATGTTTGCATTCTTCCATGGTTCCGGTACCGTCGATGACACCAGGCACTGCGTATACAGGGTGGCCAGGTTTTCTAGCACAATATCCCCCCCGTCCTTCAGCAAATCTGTAGTTATCTGATCCTCTCCAGCTGATTTCCCCCTTTTCATAGTTTCTAGTGCTTTCTTGACCTCGTCCTTCGTCACTGGTGGAACGTCTGACTGTTTTTCCCTACCGCCAATCTCATTACGGTCCTGACTACTTTGGCTACTGTAGAGATCTGTATAGAACTCCTCGGCTACTTTGACTATCTTTTCCACATTAGTGATGACATTGCCCGCCTTGTCCCTTATCGCATACATCTGGTTTTTGCCTATGCCCAATTTATTCTTTACCGCTTTAAGGCTTCCCCCGTTCTTTACAGCATGCTCAATTTTCTCCATGTTATACTTCCTAATATCGGCCACCTTGCGCTTATTGATTAGCTTCGATATCTCGGCCAATTCGATCTGGTCTGTTGGATTGGAAGCTTTCATACTCTGCCGTTTCTTAATCAAATCTTTCGTCTCCTTAGACAGCTTACCGGTATCCTCTCTAACTATCCTACCGCCTACTTCTACCGCGCACTCAGTAATGATATCTCTGAAATTATTGTTCCTTGCATCTAGGGTAATGTCGCCATCCTCAGTTAGAGCTGAAAACCTATTCTGTAGCGAGATCCTGAACTCTTCTGCCCTCCCCCTCACCACTAATTCGTTGATGGGTTTCTTTCTTACTAATCTGTTGCGTTCCTTCTTCAGATTTAGGCTAATTCGGGACCTCACCATCCTGTGGTCACTGCATCGCACTTTCCCGATTACCTCTACATCTTGCATAATGGCGGGGGTTGAACACATTATGAAGTCGATTTCATTTTTAGTCTCTCCGTTAGGACTTTTCCATGTCCATTTCCGGTTCTTCCGTTTGCTGAAGAAGGTATTCATGATTCGTAAGTTATTGCGCTCTGCAAACTCAACTAGTAACTCCCCCCTGCTATTCCTAGAACCAATGCCATAGTCACCTACTACCTTGTCTCCTGCCTGTTTTTTCCCTACCTTGGCATTGAAATCGCCCATTAGTACAGTATACTGCGTCTTTACTTTTCGCATTGCCGATTCTACATCTTCGTAGAAGCTTTCAACTGCCTGGTCATCATAACTACATGTAGGTGCATAGGCCTGTACAACCTTCAGTTTATACCGCTTATTAAGCCGAATTACGATGCCTGCAACCCTCTCATTATTACTATAGAATTCATCTATATTACCCGCTATATACTTATTGACAAGGAAACCTACTCCTAGTTGTCGCCTCTCTGGTAAGCCTCGATAACACAGTACATGCCCATCTTTCAGTACAGTATATGCCTCATTCGGCCTCCTAACCTCACTAAGCCCTATGACATCCCATTTCATGTCCTCTAGTTCCTCTAACAGCACTGCTAAGCTAGCTTCACTAGCTTCACTAGCTAGCTTCACTACTAAGTACTTCACTCTTAATCAGACTGGTGTCATGCCTATGTATTGCCTGTTTGAGATTGTGCTTGCATTTCATGCTTTTCAACAATATGAAGTAGTATCTCACCACCATATCAGCTCGGTGGTGGACACTTACTCCTGAACTCAAGGATGCGTATTTGATCCAGGCTGTGGTGCCTGCTTTGCGATTGACGCAAGGAACAAGGCACCTGTGTACATTGCAATGTTAGCGCACTTTAATGAGCCCCAGGTAGTCAAAATTTTCGGACCCTCCACTAACAGCATCCTCATAACCTTGGTTCGCTTTGCAACGTTAAACCTGTAAACAAAATCATAAACTGCTATCGCTTATTTACCGAATGACATCTGTACCTAAAAGTTTGTTCCATGTACAAATAGTGCTTTGCATTGTTCCTTCTCACTGGGTTTCCTATTTTTGGAGGTACCTGGCACACAGTCCCATGTTGAGGATTATAGCAAAGTCATACAGGATCTTAGGCTCTATAGCAGGCCGTATTGTGCGGCAAACATGCATTGCCTTGCGGCAAGTTCTTCAGCTCTTGTATCTCCCAGAGTCAATCACAACTGATTGGAGACAAATAGCTTTTGAATTTGAAGACCTTTGTAATTTTACAAATTGTATTGGGGAATTCGATGGGAAGCATATTAAAATAGAGACGCCTGCTAACTCTGGAACAATGTTCCACAACTACATGAGTGGCTTCAAAACAGTTCTACTTGCTGTGTATGATACCAGATATCGATTCATTAAAGTAGACATTGAGGAATACGGTTCTCGTGGGGATGCTGGCCTCTTCACCAGCTGTGAACTGAGGAAGGAATTCAGAGTGGGCTCTTGGTTCATACCAGAACCAAGGCTGCTTCCAGGCAACTCTGTAGAACTTCCTTGTGCCATAGTTGGGGATGAGGCCTTCCCACTGCCTTCAAATCTCATGAGACCCTCCCCAGCAGCAAGCCTCAACTCAGAAAATAGTTTTTTTAACTATAGGCTTTGTCGAGCAAGGCGTATCGTAGAGAATGCCTTTGGTATTTTGGTTAATCGGTGGAGGATCCTTCGTCAGGAAATCAGAGCCTCTACAAAAACTGTGGATGCAATAGTAGGGGCCACTGTGCTTTTGCATAACTACCTGAGGACACTTGAAGACAAAGAGGACACCATTTCTCAGTATTGTTCTCCAGCAGATGTTGAGAGGGTGAGACAGGATGGGCGGGAAACTGATGGTGAATGGAGAGCTGATGTTCAGCGGGCCCTCTCATAGCGGTCCGCTTGATCCAGGCCCAGACCAGCTGGTAACTTTTCATGTACTGCCATGGCACCACAGCTCGCACTGCATTGTGAGTGGCTTCCTGCAACTGGTCCGTGTGCTGCATTTAGAAATTCAAGCAATTTCCGGCTTGCAGTGGCAGCACAGCGCCAGGACGCTCCATGTGTTGACCAATTGTATGCTGGGTGAGAATCTCTTGAATGCCTAACAGTGCTGCTGTTCTGCTGCCGCTGCCAGGTTCTGGTCTGCATCTGGTTCAGCGGGCCCTCTCATAGCGGTCCGTTTGATCCAGGCCCAGACCAGCCAGTGACGTTTCATGTACTGGCTTCGCTTCAGAGCTCTCACTGTGCTGCACTCGTGTAAATGTGTGGCCTTTGCCATTTATAGCAGTTACTTCATTTATTTTTCTTTCATTCCTTTGCCTGTTTGTGCTTGTGGTTCTCTGTTTTTGTTCTATGTTTCTTTTCAGGTGACATCAGATTTGTGCAAAAGGCAGCTGTGAAGTTTACAAGGGCGTTGCAGCCTGCAGTGCAGTCATGTGCATATCCTTTTTCTGATTTTGCTTGCAGTGTCCTTGCTAGTTCTTATTCTTTCTACTCATGCCTGAGCTGTGTCAAGTACATTCTTGGCCTACGTTGTCTCTTTATTACGTGACTGTGGGCTTTGTGTCCTTATCTTGCCAACCTTTGAACGGCTGGGAAGCAGGACCATTGCAGTGGCACGTTCGGCAGAACCCGCCTGCTAGAGAGCGCGGTCCCCAGGTGGCGGATAGGGGGCCTACTGTAGTGCTGTGCATTGATGAGCTACACGCTACAGTAGTGGTGCTTGCACCTCGCGGACCAACAGGGTGATGCTTTCCCATAAAAGCACCGCAAGCAGCAATATCGGGAACCCGTTCTACTTACAGTTTCAATAAACATGGAATCGAAAACAGCACTTTCTTGCCTCTGTGTCTTGTTTTTTTCGTTATGCATGTGGCCTTGCATGCTGTGGTTCGCTTTATTGACACCCGTGTTCTGTTGCATGTTTTGTGAACATATTATCTAATAAACGGTTCTTGTAGCAGGCATGTGATGAAATAACAGCATTAAGTTGAGGCACGCAATCCCTCGGCGAACACGTTTCGTACTCCCACAAATACATATGAAACATCAGCTGTGTTCAGGGTGCTGAAATCTTGACTGGGCAGGTTTCTATGGGCCTTGAAAATACATGAACCTTTTTGTTACTTTTGGGGTGCTAGCTGGTCACTTTCCAATGCAATCGCACCAGTTGAAGCTTTACAGATTGAGGTACTTGTGCGGCACGACATGAAAGCGTGGCAATGGCCGTAATGTACTAAATTTAAACCTTGGTCCCCTTTTGGATGCAGCTGACTTGGTCTCCTGCTTGCCGATATCGCGTATGACTGATATGTAGGTTCTTATTTTGGTTACATTATATGCTTGGCCTATTATCCATCAATCCAGTGGTTAGGCCGGGACTGTGAGTAATTTGTGTTTCGCCTGGTATTGAGTTTGTTGGCTTTTTTTTTTTCAGTACTCCAAGGGTTTGCGATAACTGGAGGATTGCGTACCATCTGAAATAAATCAGGAAATTGAACTCGACTCAGTGACAGAGATAATGGAAAAGGCCCTAGCTTAACCTCTGCAAAACAACATTATGAATGAAGGTAGAAATTTTGATTCGAAAAGAAAATTTGAAATGGCGGAATGCAATACAAGCATAGCTGTACCACCGAGAACTGGCAACGTCTGAATTGGCTCTGCATCAGCTTTACAGTATTTTATACAGGTGTTTTCAGACTCTAAATACGCAGTTACACAACCCAAGGTGTGCTGGTAATTTGGCAAGGAGATAGGTGTCACCCATGGTGTCACCTTTGAAGCTGACGCCTGTCTCCTTGCCAAATTGGAAACCAGAACTCAAATTAAAAGCATTGCTGTGAATGCAGCTTTAGCGTTAACGACAAACTTGCTCCGGTTTTTGTAGGATTTTTCCCAATTTACAAACAACTGTTTTACCTACACCGTAGAGATAATACGTTGGGAGGCCACATGTCACGTGGTATCCGATTGTGGCGCCCACGCGGTCGGTAGCCGGCTTGTGCCGGCGGGTCTTTCACTTGTGCGACTGCGAGACGGTTGATCCATCGCTACGAGCGCCACGTTGCGCGGCATTATTATCGGCGACAGCCAAGTGAAATTACTGTCAAGTTCGCGGTTTTACTTTCCAGAGAACGTTGTGACATGTACTTTCAGTTATGGCGGGACCGACGCACGCCGCTTGCTTACTACGGTGAAGCAGATGCGCTTCTGCGACCTGCAATTCTTTGCAGTTGTTGGAGGGAATGACCTCGCCCCTGAAAGGACTCCTGTACAGATTCTGGTGACATCAAGGTATGTGGCGAGGAACTACGATTACTGTGAGTGGAGGTTGCACGTGTTGGATGTGGATTTCCTAGCAATGAGTGCGTGCTTCGCGCGGAATAGATTGCGCGCGATGGGCCGCACGATCGATGGCACGATTGCGCACGAATATGTTCGGTGTTCTTCTCAGAAAGTTTTCAGAGATGGACATCTGACAAAAAGAGGGGGTAGTGGCTATACGGAATATTCTGAATAATGACAACACAAAAAAGGCTTTGAGGCAAAAAAAGAAAACTACGCTAGACGGCTCCGATGCTCTCCTTTTCGAATACAGCAAAATCTCGTTAATTTGACCCTGAGGAAAAGTTCCCCCATTATCTGAAATTTAGATTTATCGAATCGCCTTAAAAAAAATTTCGAAAACTGTCAGCGTCACAGCAATTTCATATAATGGTGAACACTTGGAATATATACGTACTATCGCGCTCAGTATGAGATACACCGCGCGAGCGCGTGTCCGAGCGCTTTGCAAGGTTGTACGGTGGCATACCGAGGGGTTCTAGCGCCCATGCTGAAACTACTAAAACCTCTCCAGATAACCCGAAAACGAGGTGTAATCGCCGCCACTGTATAACCTTGCAGATCGCTCGGCCACGCGTTCGCACGGTGTAGCTCATACTCAGTGCGATAGTACGTACATTTGAGATGAAAGCTGTATGCGGCAACAATTTTTCTTGAATTTTTCAAGTGCTTTGTTCAGCGCACACTGCCAGGAATGACAAAGAATTTCTCTAAAATCACAAGTACCATCTAAACAGGTGGATAAAATGCTCTCGTTTCTGTGCCATTCGTTGCTTAAATTACGCTTTTGCACTCCATATGAAATGGTCTTTTTTTTTTCTATGCAGCACCTTGTCCAACATGCAGCCTGCTTGGTCAGGTGCGTGTTCATATTCAGGCTGCCACTGCGTGTGTCTGAGCCCTCAAAGGAAAAAAAGAAACGAAAAAAACTGGACACTTTCCGCGCTTTTGCAGCCGTGGAGGACGTGGTGCTGGTAGGAGTTGAGGTAAGAATTGCGCAGGCGTTGTCTTGCAGCATGCATACTTTGCTGTTAGACCTAATTCAGAATTTTACTGCGTTCATCGAGTTACATCATGAAATATTGCTACGTGCCAGTTACCTTTATTTCACTGTGCGAGAAAAAGTGTACAATGTTATGCATAACATTACATAGAGTAGTTTACTGTCGGGATGACAAAGGAGTGTACATATGAGAGGTACAGGATTCATACACACACACACACACACACGCATATATATATATATATATATATATATATATATATATATATATATATATATATATATATATATATATATATATATCGTCTCACTTCGAAAGATACATTGATTGCGTCTCAAATTTCTTATCACTGTGCACGCATTTGACCTTATCATCATTATGCTAAACATTGATATTGTGCTGATTGCATTTGTGCTTTGCAGGGCCGTTTTGTTTCCAATGGGGGAAATAAGAAGGTCATGTTATGGTGCCGACGGGTACCACGTGTCGAAAGGTTGCAGCTTGAAGGCGCTGGCAAGAGTCCTTTCATTGGCTGTGCGGGCAAAGTTTTCGGACAGCTGCCAAGCCACGCACACCAGCCACAACCGTCGCCAAGTTTGGCGGCTGCTGAAATGCTATCGGTGCATGGCCAAAGGCCATTCAGACGGGCAGTGTTCGCCATTCATGGCATGAAGGTATGTTTTCCACTCATAGCCTTAAGTTATGAACATTTCTCTGACGATGCAATGTTTCTGAGTCTTAAAAGGCTATTTCCATACGTAGTACATGTTCTGACCAAGGTATATTGCATCGGCACTGTAACTACTGCAGTGGAGGATAAAAATTAAATGTCATTTGTGCTATATTGTTTACAATCGTAATGTGACGTTTATGATATTTCTCCACGAGGCCACAAGTAAAACATATGCTGGGGAACAACTCTGCCGGCCAGTACTGTCCTTGTTTTTCTTTCAATAATGGGCCCTGTGGACATGGACATGCTAATGATGGTTTAAACCATTTTCTGAAACATTTGAATGCAACAGTGTGTCAAGGCTTCCGTTCTGCATGAGCATGTCTCTGGCAGGTGGTGGATTGGCAGGCGACATGACCATACACTGAATTTGGCGGCTTGTATGGTGTTAAAAGACCAACTGACATGGCAGAATTGACAACTGCTAATTACGGAGGGTGAAATGAGAGGTCAGACCATGACCCTTGGATCGGAAGTCAGATGTGCTACCCCTAAAACATGCAGGCAAGTTTGTACAGCTTCATTAAAGCAGGGCTTTATATTTGTACTCGGTAGTATTTCACATAATATGGCATCTTATGACAACAGCTGGCTGTTGGCTCCTTTGTATGTATGCTAATGAGTATGTGTAACATAACAGAGGCCCAAATAAATGTTTAATCATTAGGCGAGTAACAAAGTGCATAAAGTGCATTTGAGGGGTGAGCACGTGCACATGAGGACCCGCAAACGTAGTCGCAAATCGTGCTCATTATTGGTGCTGCATCACGCCCTTAAAGGTAGAGCATAAGTGCAACAACCATGCTTCACTCTTCACTGGCATATGACTGAGGCTTGCATTACACTGCTTCTGCTAATGTCCTGTATCATTCTACAGATTCTGGAAGGTGCAAGAAGACCCATTAAGGTGCGGTTTTGAGAGCCATCATCATCAACATCGGAATTATAACCACAGCACGGCAAAGGCCCTCTCATATTCCTCTAATTGCATCTACTTGAGCTTCAAAAAACTTTTCTCTAAAATCCACCCACATAACTTTCTACCGCCCCCTCCGTTCGTAATCCAGTTTGTCAATTTCTGCTCACATTACATGTCCTGCCCATGGCCATTTCTTCTTCAATACCGTAGGGGCCTCGGCATGGTTTAAATGGGAGGTCTTCACAACATAAGGCGTGAGCAGGAGTTTCGACCACCTGGGGTTCTTTAGCGAGCACTGACATCGCATAGCACATGGGCACCTTGTTTTTCGCCTCCATCGAAAAATGGCCGCCGCAGTAGGGATTCGATTCTGCATCCCTGCGCACAGGAGTTGAATACCCTAGCTACTGCAGCATGGGAAAGGAAATTGAATGGAAGGTTCAGAGAGATGGAGTAATGTATTTAGGTGCAGTTCCTGTCCATATACTTTACTAAAAGTATTAATAAATGCCTTGCAGCAGTTGACAACTAGCAAAGGTTTGCCTGTGATTCATAGATCTAAATGTTATAACCTTGTCTTGGTTCATTGATTAGTTCTATGAGACCATGACAGTGAAATAACAAATTTGTACTTAGCATATCTTTCATTACAATTTTCCACCTTTTCATTCCTTCGAATGCTTTCTTTACTTCGTTTTTAGTCACCGGCAGAAAGTCTGATTTGTACCATTATTGTTTTGATTGCATAGCCTACTATGTTGACCAGAGCGGCACTCCTTGGCAACTTTCCCCACCCTATCGATGTATGGAAATGACAATGCTTACCTTGTCTTTTAGCTCATCGTTCAGATTTTTACCTATAAATAGGCCACGTATTATCCGTTGTTTATTCAAAATTTGGTAGATGTTTTTGTGGCATTTACATACTTTTTGAAATCAGTGCTTTCTTTTGGCTATAGTTGTGTAGTGCAAACATGGAGTCATTATCAGTGATAAAAATTCTCAAACCGAAAAAGATTAGAGGAGCAAAAAGGCACAGAATTCATTGATCTTGCAGCATATGCTATTTACAGTTGATTGTAATTACTACTAGCATTCTTAAACCAACTCTCATCAAACATTCCAGCACGCTTTTGTGTGTTGACAGCATGCAATTTTGAGAATTCTTGCTCAACATTAGCGCTTGACATCGGACAATTAATAATGTCCAAAGAAGTTTGGGCTAATATTGGCCAGCCACATGCATGCACTTTCCAAAACAAAGAAGGCTAGGCAACAGCACTCACACTGTACTGGTGTTAACGGTGGAACTCTGACTCAAACTCCTTCATATTGCTTTTGCCCCATACTACAAGTCTGTTCATATCAACTGAATTCATTTGGCAGTTCTCTTAGGAGGACTTTTGCTGCTACTTCCATGGGGAATACTGGAGTGTTGTCTGCGAACAAGTCATTTCGGTCGGAAAAGTTCTTTGCGAGCGAAGTGGTCCATGCCTACAGCAGTGACGCTATTACCGTGTGCGGCTTGGCAGCCTGAGCAACAGAGTCTTGAGTTCCCTCCTACCAGACTTTTTTTCCAAGTGGCCGCTGAGCCATTTATGTACACTAAAGGAATGGAAAAGGGAATTTTTTTCGTGAATAGTGGGTCTTAGGCTATCACAAACATATCAAAAACCCCCTTTTTCAGTTTTATACAATTCTGCAGCCCTTTTACCATAAGATGTTTATTAGCTTTTTTCGCTTAAAACAGGACAGCATGTGGTCCATTTATACTTAGAGAACATGCCATCTTTTCACTCTTATGCTTCTTTCAATCAGTTACTGTATGCTTTATCGATTACCGTCAATACCTCCGCCAACTGTATTCTGTTGGTTGGATTAGAGGCTTTCACGCTTTGACAGTTATTAATCAGTTCTTAACTATCCTATTGCTTGCTTCTATATTCACTGAGTAACAATATTTGTGACCCTGAATTCTTGTAGTTTACTTGTAACCTTTATTTTGTTGATGAGCATCAAACAGCTGTGAATAAAAAGCAATGTTTATATCTGCCCCCTTGTTTTGTATGTCAGTCATTTCAGGCATTGTTTTCTTCACATGAAACAGTGTCTGGGCACTTTGGATTAGTTTCTATTTTAGATCAAGCCACACGGATGATTGTCATAAGTTGTACGGAAAGTGCGCACTACATGTTTCGAGTGTCACCTCGTACTCTCCAGTCGGTAGAAGCCCAATGGTATTATCAAAATTAACACAAGGTTTATGTAGTTTCAAGGCCCATATAAACCTGCCCAGTCAAGATTTGAGCACCTTGAACACTGTTGATGTTTCATATCCATTTGTGGAAGTACTGTTGCAGAGAGATTGCGTGCCTCAACTTGATGCTGTTATTTCAGCACATGCCTGCTACAAGAACCGTTTACTAGGTAATATGTTCACGTAACATGCCGCAGAACACTGGTGTCGATAAAGCGAACCACAGCATGCAATGCCATATGCATACAAAAAAGTAATACCCCTGTTACACGGGCGTTTTCAACGGCAGTTCAGTTGGCGGTCAGTTGAACTGAACTGCAGTTAGCGATGTTACACGGCAGCGCCAACTGTAGTTGAAATCTGAACTGCAGTTCAGTTCAACTGAGGTCGGGGGTCGCTGTTGAATCGGTCAACTGACAAGATGGCGGTCAGCGGACGGGGCTGCATCGGCCGAGTTGGCAACATGGATTATCTTGGCTTTGTGAGCCACGGCAAGTAAAAATTCGGAGCCAAGAAAACAAGGCAAATAAAAGCATAAATACATCAAGAAACCTTAAACAAATGCATAAAATGTAAAAATAAAAAATTCAAGAGGTTATTTTGCATTGTTAGTAGGTTTGGCGCATGGTCACGTGACCAAGGTAGTGGTTTGTTTACCCACGTGCGTTGACTATCCCGCGGGAATTCAATAGCGCAATCACACAGTGGCAGGCTGACATGGAAGCGGCAGCGAACGGTGCGACAGCGGCCGCGGCGGCGCAGAGGCGCTTCGGTTGGACTGAAGAAATGACCAGAGTGCTAATTAATCTGTGGGAGGATTATCTTCCGCAGCTTAGAGGCCAAAGGCACAACGCGCCAGTTTATGCTGAAATGACCGCCACGTTTAATGCGTTGCTAGGCAGTACAGAGGTGCACGTGACGTTAAAACAGGTCCGACAGAAATTGAAAAATTTAAACCAACTCTACAGGTAAGTGGCTGGGCGTTGATAATTATTTAATAGAAGTTTTATTGCCTAAAGCACTGTTTTCACGACTTGCAGACCCAAGAAAAAGCGCAGCGACATTGTTTACTTTGTAGCACGTGCAGTCATTGTCATTGGATTGTGCGCCTGCGATTTTTTTAGCCTTGCATAAATATTCTTCAGAGCACTTTTTTTTTGTAGCGAAAGTGAAACTTTATTAGATAGTACATATTTCGCACAATACATAAATATACAGACGAGACGCAAAAGTAATAACGCAGGTGAAACGCATAAAAAATCAGCAATTCAACAAATACATCTTCAAGTTATTCTTAAATGTGGGGTGTGGGGAAGGAAAGCCACAACAAAGAGAAGTGCCAGGTAGAATCAGAGCAATTGTTAAGATGGCTTTTCAAAAAGTAGAGTACATTCAAAATGTGGAAAACATATGTAGAGTGACACTAAAGAAACAGATGAATTTGCCAGTGTTACAAATTGCTGGTTCTGTAGTAAAACTTTGTGTTCACATTGATATCTGAAATGCGTTTTGTATCAGTGAGTGACTGTTAATTTTAATTTTTTTCTCAATTACTACATTGTTTGCCTTGAATGGGAACAAATTGTGTTGCTGCATTTACAAGGCAATAGCTGTTGTCGACGCTTCTCTTATTTACAGAAAGCACAGCAGATGTGCTACTGGCTCTGCGGCCATCCAATGGCCATATTTTCATAGCCTGCATAGATTTTTAGGATCATTGCCTTGCAATGACAGGACCCTCCTGGAGGAAAGTTACCAGGTGTGTGCGAGTTGCAATGCTTTCACTCAAGTCATTATTGTAAAGTGATTTTGAATCAAATGAACCTTAATACCACAAAAGTGCTCACTGAAGTAAGAGTAAAACTTAGTTTTTGTACATGTTCACTTGTTTGTAGTAAATATTTGAATAATGCATACTTGTATTCTTTTGTATTACTTAACACTATGCTGCTGTTCTTGCTTATATTGTTTTGCTATGATACTTGTCGTTCTGTCTACGGTCACTTCTGTGTGGGTATTCTATAATTTAAGCATACTTTTTTTTCTCCCTTTCCTCTCGAGTTATATTTGTTAGAACATACTATAGTTTTACTTTTTACATTTAATGTTACTGCTGCTGCCTTTCATACCTCCTTCTAACTAGTTCAGGAGATACCAGTAGAGTATTTTTCACTATGGGAACTCCTTTTGTACTTATTTATTATGTATGTAATATCATGTGTGCACTATAAAAGAGAGAGAGCAGACTGATATATTGCACGGTTCAGTCTTGTGGGCTTTCTGTTTAATATCATATTATGTATGGCAGTACCATGAAGAGAGAAATTTGTCTGCAAATTATTTAATCGTTCACCATGTAGTAAATATAGCAGAGTGCAAAAGAAGTATTAGATGCGAATGATGCATTGAAAAAGGTACAGGTTTCTGCAAGTGCCATTTTTAGGCCATGAAACAAGTTAACATAAATGGTAATATAAAGCACATACAAGCAAGTTCACTTTGGTTGATTATGAAACCATTCTCTTCTTTTAGGTGGAGGTGGTCACGGAGATGGCAGCCGGCGCACAGGTGTTGGCCTCAGCAGCAAATGATGAAGACCCAACTGCGCTGGGTCTGGGCGACCTGCTCGGCGATACAGCTGGCCCATCGTCTACTGCATCACAAAATGGGAGCCCGGCTGAAATGGGAAACAGGCGACCCGGTCACCGGAGGGTTCGGCGCAGCACAGCAACACTGGACAGGATGATGAATGCCTACGAGGCCGAAACTGAAAGAGCAGCCCAGTTCTCGCAGCAGGAGCTGAGAATTGCCAGAAGGGCAAATCGCCTCCAGAAGGAGGCCAATGATATTCAACGTGAGCTCGTAAAAGTTATATCGCGTTACTGTGAAAGGAACAACAAATAAAATGTAAAGGCTTGAACATGTCTTCTTTGTGCACCCAAGCGTACACACTTTTTCAGCAGATATATGTGACTCTCATGCTGTTACAATGCTGCCACATAAAGCCAAGGCTGTTGGCAAAAAGGCCTGCAATCACCCCTCATTACTGAAATTTTGTTTGGCCTTAACAGATTACAAAAGCAGCAGTGAAACTTACACATTCGTGGTGTGGAGGTGCCTCGCCAAAGCACGCCGCACTCTTTCTGCAGACAAACTTATTGCACTGCTGGAGCAGACAGGTTGAGGAAGTCGATGCCCACCTTCTTCAGCCCAGTGGGAGTCCCATTCATCTCTCATCTGTTCACAAATGTTATGAATAGTGCAGCATGTTCGCACAATGCGATTGGCATTACCAATGTCGCATTCAAGACCTTTTAAGATCCTGAATCGCGCCTTCAATCTCCCGAAGGCGTTTTCTACCACTCGCCTTGCTTTTGAGAGGGAGTAGTTGAATGTGCTCACAACCTCATCCCCAGTGTGCCGATGGGGATATGGCTTCATGAGATGAGGCTCGAGGGGGAAGGCTTGGTCACATAGCAAAACTGCACCAATACTTTCTCCCTCAATCAACTTTTGCGACAGAGAAAAAACCTGTGCTTGCTAGATGAGGCAGCACTGTGCGTTTGTACACTTCGGAATCGTGGTTCCTGCCAGGTGATCCTACGTTTGTGTACATAAACATGTACGTGTGGCCAACCACTGTGAGCAATATAATGCTATACCACCCCTTATAGTTAAAATAATCTCGTGCGTTTTCTTTCGGGGTTGACACTTTGATGTGACATCCATCGAGAGCACCGAAGCCTTGCGGAAAACCAGTCACGGCTGAAATTTGCCGCACATGTTCGTCGATGCCATCTCTTAGGGGCATCTTCACTACTATTGGCTCCAGTTCGTCCACAACAATGTCACAGAACTCGCAAAAGATAATATTCACCGATGGGCGGCTCACTCCAAACAAGTTCGCTATTGATCTTTCCTCCCCGGAACTTGCGAGTCTGTAGAGAGACAACGCAACCCGTTTGTCCAGTGGGATGGCTCTCCTCATGTTCGTGTCTATGCGCTGAAGCCGTCCACACGAGCTCAGGATATAGGCGAACGTCTCCCGCGTAACTCCAAAGTTCGCTTTGAAGTCTTGGTCAGACAGCATTGGTGCTGTGGTGTCGTACCAGGACGGAGGTCGAGGTAGTGTCCACAGTCGTGGCTCCTTCGTGCACATTCTTAATGCGCACATCATGAGAAAGCGGCATCGCTTCTCCGCCGCTTGCCTCTTCTTTCTCATTGCGGATCGCTTTGTATTTAAAACATGTAACTCACTTCTTTTGGCAGAAAGCAAAGCCTGCTGTTGAGCAAGAAGAAGGCATAGCTCCTCACGCCGATTTCCCAAACGGCTCAAAGACATACCGATGTTTGCACGAGTCACTGACCAAAAAGGCTTTCCGAAAAAGCGCGCCGCTGCAATCAAACACTAAATGGCAAGTGGACCGGCATAGATTGCGGGAAGGCACTGTAACATTAGCTTGCGGCGAACACCCAGCCACGATACACCATGCAAAACGACAAAGAAGCAGCACCAGAAAGTGGCTCTAGCCGATCCTCGTCGGATAGTCTTGGCTAAAACATTACCATCATTATGGCAAAATTGCGATCACAGCGCAAAATACACAGACATATTGTAAATATACATGCGAACAGACAATTATTTGAAGAAAAAACATGTATATGCTGTTTTGCGAATATTTTTAGTTCGGTTTATGTGCGAGGTCGCGTGGTTACAATGTCAACTGAACAGATCCAACTGAACGCCGATTTGGTCGTGTAACAGCAGGCACAGCTCAGTTAACTGAACGGCAGTTGAAAAACTGAACTGCCGTTGAAATCGTCCGTGTAACACGGGTATAAGACACGGAGGCAAGAAAGTGCTGTCTTCGATTCCATGTTTATTGAAACTGTAAGCACAATGGGTTCCTGATATTGCTGCTTGCCGTGCTCCTATGAAAAAGCAACATCCTGCTGGTTCGCGAAGTGTGAGCACCACTACTGTAGCATGTAGCCCATCAGTGCACAGCACTGCAATAGGCACCCTATCCATCACCTGGGGACCGCGCTCTGTAGCAGGCAGGTTATGCGGAGAGTACCACTGCAATCTGCGATTTGCTGATGACATTGCCTTGCTAAGCAACTCGGGGGATGAACTGTAAATAATGATTGATGACCTAGACAGGAAAAGTAGAAAGGTAGGCTTGAAAATCAATATGCAGAAGACTAAGGTTATGTTCAACAGCCTCGGGAAGGAACAGCAGTTTACATTAGGTGGCGAAATACTGGAAGTAGTAGGCGAATATGTCTACTTAGGACAGGTAGTAACCGCAGATCCGAACCATGAAAAGGAAATAACAAGAAGAATAAGATTGGGATGGAGCGCACTTGGCAAGCACTCGCAGATTATGACTAGCAGCCTACCGGTATCGCTCAAGAGGAAAGTATACAACAGTTGCATCTTGCCTGTACTCACCTATGGGGCTGAAACGTGGAGGCTAATCAAGAGAGTTCTACTTAAGTTGAGGACTACCCAGAGGGCTATGGAACGAAAAATGGTAGGGGTAACATTAAGAGATAGAAAGCGTGCAGAGTGGGTCAGAGAAATAACTCAAGTTACCGACATTCTAGTAGAAATTAAGAAGAAGAAATGGACATGGGCAGGACATGTAGTGCGAAGAGAGGATAACCGATGGTCGCTCAGGGTAACAAACCTGATTCCAAGGGAAGGAAAGCGTAGCAGGGGGCGGCAGAAAGTTAGGTGGGCGGATGAGATTAAGAAGTTCGCAGGGGTCAAGTGGATGCAGCTAGCACAGAACCGGGTTAAGTGGAGAAATATGGGAGAGGCCTTCGCCCTGCAGTAGGTATAATCAGGCTGATGATGATGATGATGACCACTGCAATGTCTGGCTCCCCAGCCGTTAAAAGGGTGGCAAGGTAGGGACACAAAGCCCACAATCACATAATAAAGAGACAATACAGGCCAAGAATGTACAGGGGGGGGGGGGGGGGGGGTCAAAAGTTCCCAGGCCGCAGGTTTGCTTCTAGTCAGCATATTCCGACACGTGAGATCCCATTAAAACTATAAATGATCTGAGTTTAGAATAATGCTTCTTCTACTCTCCACATGTATTTTGAGATTTGGGGTCCTCGTAGCTGCCTGACTATACTGCTCAGAAGCAGACCCTGTGGCCTGGGAACTTTTGACCCCCCCCCCCCCCTGTACTTTACACTGCCCAGGCATGAGTAGAAAGAAGAGCTAGCAAGGACAATGCGATCAAAATCAGAAAAAGGATGTGCACTGCAGGCTGCAATGCCGCTGTCAACTGCATAGATGCCTTTTTCTCAAGTCTGTTGTGGATGTAGGAAGAAGGAAAAGAAAATGCAAGGGCCTGCTACTGGCTTTGTAGCTGAGCCACCTCCGCTGCCTCATGCGGACAGAAGAAAGTAGAGAAGAAAGAAAAGGAAGGAAAGACGCGCGCCGCAACAGCCGTCGTCCACCACTCCACCACCTAAGCGGTGGCGGGTACAATGACAGCCTACAACAGATAAACATTCGGTGGCAGGTTAGCCCCAGCCTCAAGCGGCGTTGACCTACCATCCCAGCCCCGTAGGGCCAGGAAGAGCCACCCTTCACCACCTTCCTTGCACAAGTCTAAAGTCGCCTAAAAAGAAACAGAACAAAAACAGAAAACCACAAGCACAAACAGGCAAA
Organism: Amblyomma maculatum; assembly: GCF_055883805.1. Taxonomy (NCBI): domain Eukaryota; kingdom Metazoa; phylum Arthropoda; class Arachnida; order Ixodida; family Ixodidae; genus Amblyomma; species Amblyomma maculatum. Next base: position 25,025,167 of record NC_139351.1, on the reverse strand, counting down.
GGAATGAAAAACACACAGAATAGTTTCAGGAGGCACTCATGGAGTGCTAGCTTCATTCATGCACTCTTCCAGGTCTGCGAACAACCTGCGCATAATGCCTGGTTGCTTGTTTTCTGGAATGAGCTTGAGCACTCTGCCTGCTATCAAAAGCATTAGCTCATTCGAGCTTAAATTGCTTATGCAACCATGTGTGCACTTTTGTGTTGGCTCTTCAGCCATTTTCTTCTGCTGGCGTAGGCTCTGCAGCGCACCGTTTCCTCCGGATGATTCTTGGTAATTGCGCGCTGCCATCTTCACGCAGCCTCGTGCCATTTGGAGACATGTGGGCACCTGGGGGTGGGTTGCCAGAAAGTCCAGCTGGTGCTAGCGCCACCGCCCTGTTGGAATTTTTGCTGCTATAGGGCGATTTTGGAGCAAAGTATGATTACATGGGCGTAATTGTGAGTAAAAGTTGTTTGATCTGCCCGTGCAAACAGTTAAAGCACAATCCAAATTCTCTGATGGCATGTTTTTAGTATTTAAAACAACCACTTGGTAGTAATGATTGAGTGATTTTTCTTTCTGGTTCACCGACCTAAAGTTGTAGGAATTATGTGTTGCTACCGCAGAGCTTTACTTGCACTGAATCAAGCGTTTGTAAATGGTGAAAAAAATTCACTCACATTTTGCGAAGCTGGCAACGGGAACCTTTGTGTCCCATTTGGAACGAGGTCACCAGAAGTCTCCTCCTCATTTTGGCTCATGTTGGGTCCAAAACACTTTCCTTCTGCCTGCTCATTACTTTGGCTCCATGTCTGGCACTGAAGGAGGATATCTGCAAGAGATTTCACATAACATACAGCCACGACAACAATGCAGAGAGCACTGTACAGATATATTGTAATTCGGAGGAAGGCAGCAACAGAATTACCTTCTGCAGTCTGGTGCGCCTGCTCAACTGAGGCAGCTTCCAAATTGGAAGTGTCCTGCTGTATGCTTTTTTCATACAAGTCTCTCCTGAAGAAAATACGAGCGCGGTCATGTCAGATTATATTAAATTCAACAAAGAACATACTTGCAAAAGAGGTGCAGCATAGCCATGATAAGAGTATGGTATGCTGAAAACCATTAACGTCTCGCTGATGCACTGAGAATGTGCATGTATGCCATGCCTTGTATACATGTGCATATTGTCCCAGCTAAATTGAGGCAATGGCTAAAAAAGACACTGTAAACCTGCTGAACACAACTGCCTGCAGGATTGCATATGCAAGGGAAATTTCAGTTTTTCACATAACTTCTTGAGTTAATTTTAATTAATGGCTAATAAGTATATAACTGCACAATGTAATTTGCAAAGTTTGAGCGCACCGCAGGATTTCCCATTCCATTATGTGTAGTAAAAAAAAACCGCCACGTGAGTCATTTTGTCAGCTTATCTAGAAAACCTTTGTGATGTATGGATGCGAGAGTTGGACTGTGAAAAAGGCTGACCGCCGAAGAATTGACGCGTTTGAATTGTGGTGCTGGCGAAGACTCTTGAGAGTTCTTTGGACTGCCAGAAAATCAAATCAGTCGATATTGTCGACCATAAACCCTGGCTGCTCATTGGAGGGTCAAATTCTAAAGTTAAAGCTCAGCTACTTTGGTCATCTGATTAGAAGAGAGGAGTCGCTGGAGAAAGATTTGATGTTGGGAAAGGTTGAGGGTCGCCGGAGAAGGGGTAGGCAGCGAACGCGTTGGTTAGATGGCATCCTCGAGGCACTGCAGATGAAGTTATGTGATTTTAGGAAGATAGTGAGAGACCGGAAAGCGTGGCGTGACATGGTCCATAGGGTCACGAAGAGTCGGACACGACTGAACGACTAAACTAAACTGAACTAGAAAACCTGAAAAAATACAAAAAAAAACTCCATGTCAGTAGTTTATTCACATGTTACAACCGCGCTGCCTTCTCTGAGGGAAAGAAATCGGCTGCAGAAGTAGCTTTGCACGGCACCGTTGCAGCGGTAGGCCGATGCGACAAGTTTGCGATGGTTCCTTCGGCCGCGTCAATGAATTGGCCCGTGAAGATGCAAGCTACAATTTACAAGCGCGGCGAGGTCACTACAACTATAGCTTACAAAACGGCGGGCCGCCGTACAGCTCCAACGAATATGGTGACAGGGGAACAGTCTAAGTAACGGGATTTTAGTTTCGTATTTCGCGGGCTTTCTTTTTTATCGCAAGTAGATATTGGGGGGTTTCTGGAGGTACACTGTGACCTTGCAAATCGAATCTATTGCCTCAAAATCAGCGTATAGATATGTACAATCATTGCATTTGCTTCCTAATTGCAAAACACAAAAATCTCCAGCTGACAGATGTATGCACACGCGGATGAGAAATATGCCACTAAATTTCTACCTACGTACCTCCGACTCGAGGCGTGACCACGCAGGAACGACATCATGTGAAAATACGGCCAACGCCTGATGACCCTTCCGCCACGGAGGTAAGCCCATTTTTTTGCAGAGTTCCCCTGAAAAGAAGTTAACAGAAAAGTATGACAATTAAATCCGACATCCACGCTTTCAAGTAACGAGACAAAGTTACAGTCAACCGCAAATGGAACATATGAAATGGCACAAACTCATGCTAATGCTTTTGAAAGTCCTGTTTTGTTTGTTTAATTTCTCCACCGTGCCAACACAATGCCCGCGAAATTCAAAGACACATCAGTGAGCGCGCGATGTCATATCGCATGCAATATGTTGGTTTCTCAGAACTTTCGTGTTGACGCGTCTAGGACAGGCTATCCCTGTAAGCTGTGAAGCATGAGTGTTTCATGATGCTGTGCTCACAGCGAAGCGACAGCGAGGACGTACAGAGCGCTATAAATTCTGAGCTCATTGCGCACGTGTTGATGCCTAACTCACAAGAATGAGCGATTTCCTCCTAACTGGTGCAGATGTGAGCCACGTGCAGAAACAGACGGCATGCAATTGATATTACGCCAGTACAGGTGCAAATATATAAAGCACGCCGCACTTTTTAATTGTATACAAAAAGGACAGCTGCGTGGACTGACATATGCTGATTGGACACAGTTGTGAATGTTGTCGATTAAGCTCAGGACAGAAGAATGCCGTCAGAAATTGCACTTACCGTTAATGCCTAGTTCCTCTCCAATGGCTGCCCACACAAGGACCCTCCTCTACTTCTTTTTATAATCTGATGACGGTAAATCATACCTAACGGGGTTCAATTGAACTATTTCAATTAACTTCGGAATGGCCTCATCGGTCCATATCTGTAATATTTGAGAGCCAGTTCCCGAAGATGCCTGTGGGAGCTGCCATCTCAACACCACCAGCTAGGATACTCAATAAAGTCACTTGTGCGAAGTTCGAAGAAAGTGGAATCAATACAGAAGGATGGGTGCGAGCATCATCCTCTCCCTCGCGTACACCACGTGCTGCCTTTGTGTACGAGCGAAGCACTACACACGAGCCAAAGAAAAATATCTTCCGCGGATTGTTCGCAAAACTTTCATCTTTGCAGGGGGGCGCTGCAAGCGCCAGTGAAAAGCGCACTCTTCGGCGGCGTCCGGATAATTGACTGGGCAGGCCGGTTCGCCCTCCCATTGAACAGCTGCGCGAGTGGCTCTTGAAAGGGGTGAGTTCTGCGGGTGCTGCAGATCTGTTTGTGTAGTCGCGTGCTTTCTTCTTGATGCTTGAACGTTTGGGCATGCGCATTCTTCAGAAAATTAGGAAACTTTTTCAGCCCAAACGCCCAAAAAAAAAAAAAACTTTTGGATCCTGTACCCCCGGTGAGGCAAATTAACGAAAACGCCATTATGTTAACGGCGCTTTTAGTGCCGCAAGTAATTAAGTGGCAAAACAGTTTACAATGGGGAAAGTAAATCTATTTTTTACATAGTCATCTTCCCAATGCAAAATTTTATTCGTTAGCTCAGCGTGGTGCACGAAACTTCACTGATTTATTATTATTTGGATTTTGATACTTTTTGTGCTAATAATAAGGAAAATTACCTTTATTTTAACGCAAATTAAGAGTCCTAAAGGCGATATGCCAGGCTGAAGAGAAAGACGAGACCATCCACCGAATATGCCTACCAACTGCTCGCTTATGGTTAAAAGAAAAATGTCGGTTGCTTATTTATTTCATGCTATCACAGCGCACGCGTACCCTCAAGACAACCAATCTGCAGAGCCATCGATCATAAGCGAATGCTCACTGATGTGGATGACAAACATTTTGACTTTTATAAATTCTTCTTTCGAAACTGCATTCGGCCGCATGAACACTAGTCAGTAAATAACGATTATGGAGAAATGCTTAACTAAATGGTACGATTCCGTGCAAAAGTTTGGTAAGTAAATGTTTCTGCAATAAATAATGTCATACTTTTTCAACTGGATAGAAGTCTGGTCTAGTTGCAGGCCGTTCATGGCAAACAATCGTGGACACGTCTCCTCTTTCTCTGTACTCGTAAATTTTGCGACAAAGAAGTTTCATCGCGAACATCCTTTTTAGCATTCATGGCTATGCTCTCCAAAGCAGCAGTTTACAAGCAGTGGTAAATGCACTTGCAGGACTGGCATTCTGTGGCACTGCAAGCACGGTGCTGTTGTGTGCTTTTAATAAAAAGAACTAAGAGGGGTCATACCGCACCCCTGGACACAATAACTGTTTTTTCCCTCTCTGAACGCCATGGAATGCCCGCCAGACTCTCAGCGACGAGCAACATCTCTTTTGTGCACCTGCGAGTGAGAGGGCGCGTGCGTACAATAAGGGAGAGGGTGCCACCGGCGCGAGCAGCGCGCGTACCAGTCGGGACGTGGGTGGTTCAATGCGCTCTCCCGGCGACGTCCCCGACTAGTAGCTCAGAAATGACCGCCAGAGGAAGGAGGCGGCGCTGGTGTAGTGGGAACTAACTTCAGGTGCGTAGGTAAAACCTCTTTCAACGCGGCTCGGAAACCTGCTGAAGTCGCGAGAAATTCCTCTGTCCTTTGTTGCTGTCAGGGTAATGATTGCATGACTCCATAAAACCCTTCTCCAGCTGAGGAACGCTGATTCCGCCAGCGTTCCCGTACATCCTGCCTGCCCTTCCCGAACTCTACGAAGAGAACGGAGAAGGGGAAAAGCGCACCTGTTCATGGACAGCTTGCTTGCAGTCTGAAAAAATAACGCAGTTTCCGATTGGTACATTACATCTCGGGCTGTCAAAAGACAGCAGTCCGCAATGCACCTTTTTTCAGGTAGCGGTACTGCGCATACGCGGAACCTCTTCAGCCACCATTCTTGCCGGGATGGCATGCGAAAATTGGGAGAGGACTTCGCTACACCTGCTTTTCCAGGGAACGACGACCCTCGCTTCGTGGATGCGATGAACTGCTGCAGAATACTTGTGTGCAGTGCTAGCATCTTCTGGCCTTCAGGCATCTCCTAGCTTGCCTCAACAAAGAAGACACGGCCAGATTCTCCAGTTTCCGGTTGTCATTGTCATGGTTTAACAGGGAGTAAGGGGGAGGGGGGCGGCAGTGTGCCAAGGTATGTTCACAGATGACTCACCCGTCTCCAGGCAGGTTAGTAGAGACAACCTCGCACTCAACTGCTGTTTGGAAAATAAGGCCACCGCACTACTAGGAACGAATTTTTGCACAAATTGCGGTACTGGAAAAAGGCCCATTAAATGCCCACATATATGCATGAAGCATTTAAAACCCCAAAATGATTGAAGGCATTTAAGGACAATCGAGCAATTAAGTAATGCGAAATGGCAATACCAAGAACAAATAGGTGTCGAAGGAAGTTGTCAAGCGGATCAAGGACTGATATTATATATATATATATATATATATATATATATATATATATATATATATATATATATACATATATATATATATATATATATATATTAGTTGCATGCACGCTGTAGATCATGAGCATTCATACAGCATATTGCCGCGAACTGTTTAAATCTTTATTTGTTCCTATTCGACAGCCGCTGGTATGCGGCCTTATGATTGTTATTCTGGTACGCTTATCAATTCTGTATCCAGTGCTTATTCATGCTGGCTGTCGCGATATGACGTGTTATCCTTTTCTTTGTCGCGAACGATGCGCCGAGATCTGTCTCGAAGATTCCGATCATATGTTTCTACAATGTTCCAGGTTGGGCTAACAGCAGTTTGCGAAGTTATCTAGAAGCAGTTTGCGAAGTTATCTAGATTGTTCTGAGCAGCCTTTAAATTGATCGTTGACGAGCGTTGACACCGTCCCCTACAAACGAGGCGTGGCAGAAAAATAAATAGAAGGAATCATAAGGCACGCATAATTGAGCACTGGTGCCACCCCACAGCCCCCCTACAGAAACACTTCCTAAACTGGGGTCTACAATAACACCACTAATACCCCAGTTACACGGCCGTTTTAACCACGGTTACGCTTAACCGCGGTTACCGAACTTAACCACGGTTAACCGCCAATCGCGGTTCGCTGGTGTTACACAGCTCACCGCCGTTCTCGGTTATGGCGGCCACTGCCCATTACGGTGATCGGCGGAACGAAGCTGCACTCCGACGAGGCGTCAAAAGCGCGGTCAAGCACCGCACGATGGCGGCACCTCCTCGACCGCAGTAAACACCGCCGCGGCGGTGGCCCCTCCTGCCGCAAATCGTACGCGAACGCCACGGCGTACCGCTAGCGCCAATGTCAGAAATAAAGCGAGCTAAAATTTGTTGATGTCTGTAATACTGCGCACAATATCAAGAATGAATCACTCTTGATAATGGCTGACCAGCGGCAAATTGCTGTTAAGAACGATAACCACGACACAAGCAAGTTTCTGCTCAAACTATAGCTGCCGCCGGTGCATCGGGCTTTGCAATTAATGTTTCGCCAAAGATAATCATATCGTTCATTTACTATGGCAGAATAGGATTCACAAAAAGGTAGTTTTATGAGTACACCATTTACGAAAGCGTCAATCAGTTTCAAAGCGCCGACCGCCGCGGCTTCGAAGCGAAACAAATTAGGCCTAGCGACGACTAGGTGGTTACGCACGGCGCCGTCGTTCGCCGCGCTAGCGCGCTCCATCGCCGCGATAAAACTAAGCTCGGCCTGCTCGCAGCATCCAATGCTTCAATCGTTGCGAACTTGTGCACTTGCAAGATACAGCTAAGGCCGCGCATATACCTTTTTTTTATGTTCCGCTCAGCGACAAGCCCCGCAAACGGTTCTGCAGAGACAGGACGGAGCTTCAGTACGCAGTCGCTGCGCTGTCGGCCGTAACCGATGACTTCGGGTGGCACAGTAGGCAACGGACATTCTATACGCCGGTCTTTAAACGTGATATAGTAGGCAAAAGAGTACAATGTTGAAGCAGACCCGCTCGTACGCTTCGCGCAATCGGGCGCCTACAAGCAGCCTCCGTGCACAGACTCCGCCATAACCTCGGTTAACGACGCAAACCGAAGTCGCCAAGCTCGGTTTGCGATAACCGCGGTTAGGGGTGTAACCGTGGTTTGGTCCGCCGTGTAACATGGGCTAACCACGGTTAGCGTAACCGCGGTTAACCCTGCCCGTGTAACAAGGGTATAAGACGAATGTGCGGAGAGAACGACATGCTAGATGTGAGGGTCGTAACAGCGGCACTTTACCACGTTGTCAAGACGGACGTTTTATCTCGGAGTAAGATCAAGGCAGCTTGCGTCGATGCCGACGAAATCATTTCTGCCCTGCCTCAGTCAGTAACCGCGAGGAAGTCAAGGAATTGTGGTGGCGTCTCCTGTCATCCATTATCCACAGTCACATATATGCCGGTTTAGCTTACGTCACTGGATATATTGGTAAGTTAATCAGTGACTTCGGGTGTGACGCTTGCGCTATTCTTCTTGAAACTAGCGAAAGAAGCAGATGCATGTACACTCTTCTACGAGGGCAAGAATTCTAGTGGATTACATTGTCCGAAACCAGAGTTTATTGCCCTATTGGACAAGCTTTTTTTTTTTAAGAAAGCTCTCGTCCACCTACCCCACTTAAATGTTCTCGAAGTACTTCAAATCCTGATTCAACCAGCCCAATTGCGTATTCACCATTGCTCATTTGCCCGGAAGGATTTGACAACAACAAACTTGGGAAGACGTTTCTCAATCAAAAACATAAAGAAAATCTAAAAACAAGTTCGTTTTTTTGGTGAACATTATGATTTAAACCCAGTGTCCCCCCTTAAGTGGTGTCGCTAACACCGAATATACTGGCGATTGAATATTATGCTCCTTCCGCCCCCTCTCACATGAATGCACTCAAGCGTGTGAGCAAAAAATGAAGAGCAACCTGCGACGGTTCTCCTGCATCCCTCATTCCGCTCGCATCTCTTGGGAGCATATAATGAGGGGTGAGGCCTGCACACGTGGATGCGTCACCATATTCGGCTGCAAGTGCGCACCAAAAAGTTTTTAAAATTATTTGTCAATTATAGGCTACACGAAGCTTTTAAATTTCACTTGAATGCTCGCAAAGATGACCTGTATGAATTTGTTGAAATAAAATATTACTACAAGCACTGTTTCACGGGCCCCTTAAAATGTAGTTCGTACTGTGGTGATCCTTGCATGCTTTCCACTTTTACTACCTAATGCTTCTAACAACGATACGTATGGTGGAACGATAAAAGAACCATCTGCTAGAAACTAGTGAATGGTCATTATTTGTGGATTCAAATTAAATTCTGTCTATTATTTTGCACTTCTCTACTCACAGCATGTACACTGCATTATCCCATTTTGTTTTATCAAAAGAAAGCTTTATTCTGTACATAAATGTCTTGGCACCCCTGTAAAGAAAGTGTACAGTATATGATACCTTAAATTCGGAGATAATCGCATGGTGTCTGGTGTGCGAAAAGCTATGAGGCATATAGAGTTTGGGCCCTATGGCCATAATTTTCACTTGAGTGTGAGGTGCGGATGGAGTTCCAGCAATTAGCCCTGTCAGCCCCGTGTCACACAGCCATATGTAGTTTTTCTTGAAGTTGCAATTAATCAAGAGGCAAAATAAAATGCAGGAGGTTGCCAGCTATAATACTTAATGATTACAACAAAAAATATAATTGTGTTTACTCTGATTCTATGGCAAACTACGTTTTAGGGCATGGACATAGGTAGCTTCTGCAGCATTGTCTATTATCCTTTTAAGCTTTCCCACATCATACAACAGCCATCAGGTAGGTAATTTGTTGTCCTACTTTAATGAAGATCAGTTGTCCATCAATGATATTTGAGAGCAATCCAGTGTAATTAAGGAAGCTGTAAAAACACCTTGCAAACAGTAATCGAGGGGAAATTGCCCTTGAATATTCATTAAAGGAGTACAGATAGCAAATTTTAGTTGTAGGTTGTCTCTGCAATTACACTTAAGACACCATTAACCGCAGATTACTATGTGGTACATGCTTACATTTGCAAAGTAATTTGCCATTGAATTTCTTCTTTCATGCAATTCTGGGTTCTGTTTCAACAGCTGAATGAGTGCTACAACATCAAATTTAGTTTGTCATGTTAGGTGTGAAGGAACTGCTGTGAAATCACTGAATTATTCCTCGCTATTCCAGCTTTTCAGACAGCTGCCTGAAGTGTTGTGGTATATGAAAAAAGTAGAGCAGTGATTGTATAGCAAGATTTTTTATGCGTCACATGACCTATACTGAAGTTTGATATCCCTGCTGTCATTTGGCATGGACAAATGACACGACCCGAGGGAATAAATTAAGTTACATTATTCACATTCATAAGTCATATTCAAACACTGTATCATGATTCAGGAATAGTAATGGTTTGCCCATGATCAGAAACAAGAAAACAAGCAACAAAGCGTATCGGTGTCTGCACTTCTTTAACTAGGACTGCTGAAAGGCAAAGCAGAGGTTGCAATTAGAATCCTTGTAGCAACCTCGTGTATGCAGTACCTAATAACTTCGGTTGTATGAGCATTGTGAACAAATGACAGCATCGTACTAATTCATAAAGAAAGGCAGTCAGTGTACAGGAGTGAAAAAATAAACCCATCAGCTTGCTGTCTGCCGGTATGGGGCCTGCAGCCCTGTTCTGTAGCTAACATAAATGAGGAGTTAAAGAAACAAAAACATTACAAATAAAAAATTTTAATTATAAATAAAATCCACAATATTCGTAGAAAATATCTGACACTGGTATGAAATGGTAAGTTTGCATAATTTTGCACCTGCTGTGATGCAACTTTCCAAGAGTTTGGCACTCACAGTTCGCGTGGTTCAGTATCACAGAAAGAAACCCTCCGAATAGATGCTGAGCACTCCTTAAAGCTAAAGACAGTTTTCCGCCACTGCAATATTCTTTTCAAAAGACACCAATATCATGACGATTCCCATAGAACTGTCAAAATTCGTTCTTGCCTGATCTGGGCACCTTATAGCCTGATGCATCTAAAGTCTGAAGTGAAGCTCCACTCACATTCAGATCCACTGTACAGAATTCTTCCATGGCAACGAGTTGGTTTGTTAAATAAGAACCTTAATGGAAAAAGAATTAAATGCTCTAAAATTTTGTACCCTTTAGCTAGTTTAATCAAATCAAACATTAAAAAGCTGATTTTGTTTACTATAAGTTGCATAGATGAACTAACTTGCTCGAGTTGGTGAAGAAACTAATGTGAATATTGTTTTTTGATTATTATATTCTTGCTTTTGACATAATTCGGGTGATCAATTTAACCAATTTCTTTTTTGTGGCTGGTATAGATGTCTGCAACAAAGCTTAAAAAATGGCCCTGCTCACTGAGTATCACAGAAAATCTAAGTGTTGGAGCTGCGGCAATAAACAAGGCGCTGTAATACGCTTAAGCATTCATGTCCAGTGTTGCTGTTAGCCAGCAAGTCGGCAGGAAGATGAGATTGTTACTACAAATTAGAGTGAACATTTGGAAAGAGATGCAGAGTCTGTTAGGCACCGTTTCAACAAACTGACTAGTTTTCATATTTGGGTGAAAGGAAATCATCATTGAAATTTTGGCTAGTGGATGGACACTCCGTTCACATCTTTTGTTATGTGCTCATTGCTATGCCCTTTAGTAAAACTTATAAATTGGTAAACTTTGTAGTAACGAAGTGCACGAGCCTGTCACGCTGCTTTATTGCATAATACACTTACTTTTCTTGGGTGTTTTACTTTCATGTCCTTTTTTCGTTTCTCAGAATGCACAGAAGCCATCAAAAACATCCGGCTCCTGTATGAAGAGCTGCAGGCAGCTGGAACTGTAAGGTGTGGCGGAGGCGAAACACAGGTGCGTAATTGTTGCTGTGCATTTGTAAAGCAATGGGGAGGTTTGAAAAGTGTATAAAGATTTTGCTTTGACTGGAGCAGCTCCAGGAGCTTGTGGAATATAGCATTCATTCCACAAGCTTACTGCAGCAAGATTTTAACTCTTAATCAGCAGTTTGACCTGTGCACGGCGGTGTGTTATGAAATGTATGTGGCTTTTCAGAAGTGGTGCAAAGCAAGGAAGATGCAGTCGCTCCATCCATTTAGGTTTATATGGTAGCAATGTGCCCAAGAGCCTGAATGCACAGTATACGTGATGACATTTTCTGGCGGTGGAGTGTAAGATGCGCCGCCAAAATATGCCCCCAGTTATTACACACTGGAATATATACTCTTTTGCAGTTCTTAGTTTTCTCCTATATTATGGCATGTTGACGTTTGTTATTCGAGACATATTTTGAATATAACTGTCAACCCCAAATGCTAGAGAGTTGAGGAAGCTTCCTTGATTACAAGGAATTTGCTCGGCATATCTGGTTGCAAGAGCCTCCTATTGATTGTGCCAGCTACACCGGAGTGAGGCAGCTGTGAGGAGAACAGAATGCTTGGCAGAAGTGCAAGATGCCGGGCTAGTTGGTACTGCATAATGAAATAAAACAGCGCAACGAACGGGACGAAACACGAAGAAAGGGAGACAGCGCCTGTGTCCTTGTCTCCCTTGCTTCGTGTTTCGTCCCGTTCGTTGCGCTGTTTTATTTCAGAATGCTTGGCGGCCAGGTGCACTGTTGTGCAGCCAAACTGTTTGGCCAAATGACAGTTATGGAGTGGCAATACCAGCTGTCGCAGAGTATATTGCCGCCAGTGTCATTTTTACTTGACTCTGAAGCACTGTTTTTGCGAAGTTTATTGACTTACTCGTAAATGTTTGAATATGTTGCTGTGATTTACTTGGGTCGGGACCAGGACAAGTCGAGGAATAGGGTAGCCTAGGTGCTACATTGGGTTTAATGTTTCAAAGGTTATTAGGGTGGCAGTACAGTGCAGTTCACTTATAACGATATTAAAAAAAAACTGGTAAATCCGATCGCTAACCGATTATCATTATATCTGGACTGAAAAAAAAGCTCCCACACCCACGTATCTATCTTTCCGTGCATGTAGGCTTGCCTACTTACCAGCGATAAGTAAATCGGGTTGAATGACCCTAATCATCGTAAAGAGCACTGAACACTTAATACAACATACATAAATAGCCATAAAATAACTTAGGCATATTTAAAACAGTCGGAATTGACACTCACTTGAGCAGCAGCTGAAGCTTGACAATCGCTGGGAGCACTGCTTCCAGTAGCGCATGCGCTGGCAGCAGTAGTTGCTGCGTGCGTGAAACCGATAGCGACTGGATAAGTAGCAGGACATCCCCATCCTTGATGCCCGTTAAAATCTTAGAGTACGAATGCAAGTATTTTTTCAAGAGGCTTCCAACTTTGAAACCCTGTCAGCAATCGCAATAAATCTGCCGTTTCATGTTGTATCATGCCGTGAATGGGGTCGGCGTCATCTTCCACGGATGTACAATTGGTGATGGCGATATAGCCACACCCTCTGCGCTGCAACAGGCAGCGATTGCAATGATGATAGTGCTCATTTCCTAAAGACACGCAATGGCGCTCGCGGATTTTTCCGCGACAGTCCGATTTCGCCGCATATGTCGAGGTGTCACGTCATTCTCATTAGTAGTTCATTTTTTATTAAACATTCAGACAAATTTGCGTGGTAAACATCAACTGGGCGGCGATAAAGATGTCGTTGTATCCGATGTACTGCCGATGATCGTTATATCTGGTTTATTTTTACATTCGGCTAAAGGGAAAACTGATAAATCTCAAGAATTTGATCGTTATAAGCGATATAGCATTATAAGTGGACTGCACAGTATTACAAATCGCAAAGTGCAAAGGTTTCTTTCATTTTGCCTTTATCGAAATGCAGCCACCGTGGTTAAGATTACATCCTGTGGTAGCAGTGTGCCAAGTGCTTTAACCATTAGGCACCTGCCTGTTTTGGGCCTGATTGGCGGTAATGTTTACGCAGTCTTGTGCTGGGTGCAGAGACATGTGCTATGTGCGGTTAAAGTAAATTTACCGCAAAAATGGCTTCAAGGTGCTTTCTGTGAATTACAAATACCAATTTTAAGGGCGATAGCATTAGGTGTTTATTTGTAATCGAGGGATTTTCATTAGCATCCACCAAAGTGCAGCCATGCAGTCATTGAGGGATGCTCACAGCTTGCACAGAAACTGCATAGTTGCAAAAATATTTGTGTTGATGGTCTACCACTTTTGTGAAGAAGTTGCTTTGCCAAATGAGTTAACATATAGTAGAGCGAGACTAAATAATCGGCAACTCGATACTAGGACACACTCCCAACGTTTTATAGAACTTTAAAACTTTATAACCACTGCATGATGTCTCTCAATAAGCTGCCTCTGCCCATGAATGAATGGGCTTTGTGAAACCAGTAGCGTGAAACCTGCAGCTGCATCATGATCGTCCGTGAGAACATCACCTGCCACACTAGCACCGATTGCATCATTGGCTCAAGCCAAAGTAGCTGTGTCTGGTTGTATTTGCGGTGCAAAGTGGAAAGTTTAATTCTCATGTCGTTGAAGTCATGGTGCTATCGAAGCCTAATGAGAGATACGTGCAGGTTTTGCAATCTTATGTCTGCATTTCTGTGCTTTATGACAGTGAGAAAAGGCAAACATTTTGCATTTAGCGCAGTATGTGGATGTGCCAGCACGTCTCAAGGCAGCAAAGGTGATTGCAAATTGTATCTAGAGCTCAATTTTACTCATAAATGAGCAACACAACCCTCCATTAGCTGCTGCTATAATGAAGGGCCATCAATCTCGGAACATGTGTTGAGTGGAACTACTCTGACAGATGTTTTGAAACTAGCAGTCTGCTACTGGAACATGTGTGCAAAAGGACTCATTCGACACTGCCTGAAAGTTTAGGGGAACTTTCTTTCACCTCATGTTTGCAAGAATGAATTGCAATAATAAGGGTGCAAATAATCTTTATAATTCAATGATATATTTTTTACTTGTATCCTACTAGAGCTGCTTCTTCACACACATCTTCATTGCCTTGTCCTTTGACACTTTTGGTCATGCAGTCCATTGATTGGCTTTTTTCTTTTCTACTGTTTTCTCAGTATTGCCTGCTTGAACAATAATGCCGATCTAAGCTGTAGTTTGAAGTTGGATGTCTCAGTTTTTTCCGTGTATAAGGCCTATTTTACTCAAACGTCTGACTTTGGAATTATGTGAACCATTCTAGATATGTGTTGAAGGCCCCTTTAATGCTGCTGTCAGCAATAGTTTACCATTTTTAGCCTCTACCTCCACCCGCTCCATCCTTGCCATCTCAGCCTTCTCTTTCTCGGTCCGAGACCTTCAGGTCGTTTTCTACTCTTCCTACCGTTATTCCTCTTTCTATTGAAAATGCCCGAGAGGCTCTGAGCGAATTTGGAATTGTGAATGAAAGCATTGCATCTGCTCTTACCGCAGGACCTCTGTCCTATTCGGACCTCAGAGCCATCTATAAAGTATTTGGTGTAAAGGCGAAACCATCCAAGCAGAGAAATGAATCTCCTCCAAATTCTTCCGAAGCCACTAATAAAAGCAGCCGGCGTAGGGCCCGCTACAGGGAACATCAGCGGCTCTACTCATTAGGTCCAAAGGTCCTTGGGGGCCATTTGTTGCTTGAGGGGGCGGTTGGTGGTGGTGACATGGCGGAGCTCCATTCGCTTTATGACATCATATTCGGCACTCCTTCATTACCTATTCGCACTCCTTTTCCTTCCCAGAGAAAGTTGGACGTTGAAGACAACCTCTTCACTGAGCAAGAGGTATTGCCTGTTCTTAAACCCATTTCTAAAATCTCTGCTCCGGGCCCGGATGGCATCTCTTTTTCAGAAATTTCTAAAATCCCCATCCCGATCTTAACTGCAATCCCTAATAACTGGTTCTCCTTTGGGGTTCTCCCGTTGGAACCTAAAGAGAGTCGTACTGTGTTCATCCCTAAATGCCCTCGACCCTGAGGTGTTTCAGACTTCCGCCCTATTTCTATCTCCCCAGTATTCTATCGAATCTTTTCTAAACTTCTTCTCGCACGTCTCGAATCACCTAACACATTCAACTCCTTTCAATCAGGTTTCTCGGAGGACCGCTCTACTTCCACCAACTTTTGCTCCTTCAGGCACTTATGAAACACCTAAAGAAGTCAAAACGTCCATTTTTTGCAGTAAGCCTAGATCTCCGCAAGGCTTTTGATTCCGTTTCCCATGATGCCATCTTTTCAGCTCTTGCATCCAAGCAAGTCTCCTTTAAAATCCAGCTACTATTACTTGAAATGTACACTAATTGTACTACTAAGTTCTGGTGTTCAGGCCGCACGGATAATGTCAAAGTTCCTTTAAAGAGAGGCATCAAGCAAGGAGACCCTCTTTCCCCTTGTTTGTTTAATCTTGTTATCGACCCTTTACTCCAACAACTAAACTCCATTTAAGCCGTAGTGCACATGGACGACACAACCTTTTGTCAGCTCTAGCATTTGCCGATGATCTGCTTTTGATTTCCCACAGCCTTGAAGGCCTCAAGACACTCATCAGCCATACCTCTGATTATCTTTCCAATGTCAACTTGGAAATTAATCCAACAAAAACACAATACTTTGGTTGGCGAGTGGATCACGAAAAGAAATGGTTTAATTACAATCTTCCGGATATCTCTATTAACGACTATGTAATCCATAGTAAAGAACCAAATCAACCAGTAAAGTATTTGGGCCTATCTTTGTCAATAAGTGTCCATTAGTTGAGCCAGAGAAGGCCCGTGCATTGCTAGATCTTGTTTCCAAAACCTCACTGAAAACTTTTCAGAAGCTTAATTGCTGGAGACAACTGGTTTTACCCGCATTTCTATATGGTTGTTCTAACACCTTACTAGTGAAACAGGAAGCTTGTCGCCTCGACAAGCTTATTCGCCTTAAGGTTAAGCGCACTTTACACCTTCAACTCCGGCTTTCCTAACTCCCACGTGTGGTTACCTACCAAATGTGGGGGCTTAGGTTTCATCTGTTTTGAGAAAACAGCACAATCCGTTCAACTTAAATCCCTCAATAGAATGCTTCGCCTGAACGAACCCTTTGTTTTCAGATTGTTTTATCTTGAGCTGGAGTCCCATTATCGCCGCCTAAATGAGTTATTTGACATTCCAGATGGCACCACTAGTGCTAAGTCTGTTGAAGCTGCACTAAAGCGGGGTGGCGATAAATGGTGGAACAATTATATCACTCGATATGAAAATAAAGATCTGTTCGCCCACCAGCACCAAGGCCAGGCAAACACCTGGCTTGGGTACAACTCGACACTCTTGCGCGATGGAGATAGAATTAGAGCTCTTCGCCTCAGAACGAATCTGTATCCAAACCGGTCCTTAACCAATAAACAAAGTTCCGATCCTACTGTTCAACTCTGCCGTCGGTGTGGCCTTCGCAAAGAAGCAGCCTTCCATATCTTGCAAGAATGCGAGTCAATTGACCTCCCCCGTAAAGAACGCCACAACTACATCGCCAACCAAATCGCTCCACTGACCAAAGAGAAGCTCCCGAATGCAACAGTCCGAGAACAGCCAGTCTTCACCACCAGCTCAGGCACCCGCCTTAAACCGGATCTCGTTGCTGAAACGCCCCATGAAACCCTCATTGTCGATGTCGCTGTGGCATGGGATGCCAATGAGGGCGTCCTTACCAGCAAATGTAGAGACAAAATAAAGAAATATTCGACTCTCCGTTCTAAATTTACAACTGCCAAGAAATTCCAAGTATTTGGTATGGCGTTTGGAGCGAGAGGCCTGCTTTGCCCTGCTGGAAGTGAAGCAGGCAAAGCCCTGGGGCTCGCCAAATCTGACCTGATCTGGCTTTCCTCCCGTGTCCTTCTGGGAAGCCTCACCTGCCTTCAAAGGTTTACTAAGAAAACGATCTGCAGCGCGCGCGAATGCAAGGCCATGGGGGGGGGGGGGGGGGGGGGACGGCTCTCTAATCCTTTTTTTTTTCTCCTTCTATTTTCCTTGTTCCGGCTTGCGTTGGGTTCTTTTCCTACTTATTCCTTAGTGTATTAGTCGGCAGCTACTTTTTTCCATCTTTGTGGTTGTAACATTTATTTATATTTTTTCCCTCCATTAGGTAGCTAAACGCACCTCATGGAGCCGAAGCAGCTCACTTGCCAAACGCGGTGGGGCTACGGCCCCGCTGCTTCGGTCTCGGTGATGCGAAGCCCTGTAGCGGCCACAACCCACTTGTGTTAGCTTTGCGCTGGCAGGAGAAATTAAGGCGGGGGTCCCACGGTGGCCATCTTGGAATTAGTTAAAATTCTGCCACCAGGCTACGCCACTGATTCAGGACTGAGAAATAGCCTATCGGCTTTGCCCCCAGTTGGCCGAGGGACCCAACCGTTGCTTTAGAGAAGCTTTCTTTTGTTGGAGGGTGGGTTTTCAAAGCCCCATTCTTCTCCCCGCCGTGCGCAGGGGGAAGCGTTCACCTGTTCTTAGCTTGACTACTGCGGATAGCAGGACTGCGGGGTGCTAGCTTGCCTTACCACGGCTATGGTGTCTAGAAGGGGGCAGTGTGACGGGCGGGAGCCGGCGGAGCGCACAGGGGAGCGATGAAAGCTATAGATGGCGCTACTTGCAGCTGGTGTGCGGCCGTCGCGGTGGTTGGAGGGGGCGGCACAGGGCACCAGGCACGCGTGTCGCGTGAATTTTGCGTCGCGTTTGAATTTTTATTCTGGTGCGATGCCAACATGACGAAATGTTTGCAGATCGGAGATGAAAAGATGCATTGTTTTCTCAATCAGTGCGCGCAAATAGAGTTTAGCTACGCAATTTAGGAAAAGCAAGCTTTATTAGAACGCATTCAGAATATTAACTCTGTACGCGTTTAGTTTTCACTAAAAGCTTGATAGCACAAGTGAACATGGACAACGAACACGGACAATTCGGAACTCTGACTGTGAGCTTTGGAGTTCGGCTGCAGCGCCGCGGCAAATATAATGAGTGGCCAAAGAAAAAAAAAAAAAAAAGAAGGATGTACTAGCAAATTAGTTCTTAGCGCGCTACGACACGCTAACAAGTAGACAAACGTAAAACAGACAGGACGACAAACAGAGCGCTGTCTGTTCGTCGGGCTGCATGCGCCAGCAATTAACATGCCGTTTATGGCTATGTTACTTGGAAGCTGTAGCTCATAAATAATAGGTGCACTTGTGGATGTTCTGGCGCATCTCATATCATGCACTAAATATTTTCCATCACTGCTTTTGCTGGACAAATCCGCAAGACCAAAGGAAACACTTTATTACAATTAAGGCAAAGAAATCATTTGCACAAAATGTCCACAAGAGCATAAATGTTGTTTATTTTATTAATACAATATACAAATACAGACGTCAGAGCGACTGAACAACAAATTAATGGCTCTGCTTCGAATTCACTCTGTTAATAACTTCAAATGTTTCTGGCGCTCATTTTGAAGAGCCTTGTCCATTATTCAAAGAGTAAAAAAATAAATGAATCCATATAGTTAGCACCACAAACTGGAAACATTTTACAGTAACCTCTTTACGATGAACATCGCGCATCCCACTTGGTGGAGTTTGTTTTGAGAAACTGCGCGAAATCATGCACACTGAAAGCATAAAACGGTTTCTTTTTTTAACAAAAAATGTGAATGCGTCCCCTACTAACGCCGGCCAGCATAGCTCCATGTGCTACAGCCAGGAACAAACGTTTGGGGGCGGGGATTTGTGGGAAAAATTTATTTCTTCGTTGCCTCGATAGTTTGTCTTCTGATATTTTTTTTTTCCTCTGAATGGAGCGCATGCATGTCCCCTCGTGACTCCACAAAATCTTTCTTCATAATTGCCCGACCACACACACACACGCGCGCGCGCGCGCACGCACACACACACGCACGCGCACACACACACACGCACGCACACACACACACACACACACACACACACACACACACACACACACACACACACACACACACACACACACACACACACCAATTCCAAGAGCCAGCATCCCTCAAACTTTTGTCTCTGGCTGTAAAATAAGCCTCCCCTATCAAATTGTTGCGTGCACAGCGATCTTAATTGCACCCAGCTGCTGCTCGGGTGACTTTGAGGCCAGAATCACCATTCTGACAAGAAATTGTCCTGCTAAACTTCTGTGTCACACATCCTAGCTGCCATGTAAAATATATTGTGGCCTGAACTGAGGCACAGCTGAATAAGAGAGCCAGCATCACAATGTTCCCAGCATATGTCCTGGAATATAAACATGCAGCGTATTAAAATACTATTTTCAGCTGTTGATCAGCAAAGGCATAGCGTAACAATTAAGTTTGGCTTGAATATTCTTCTGTTTCTGTGGACAGGCAAGGTTATAGAAACTAGGGCAGATGATAGTTACGAGCAACTTCGCAGGTCTTGGGTGAAGATTTGTCTCGAGTATTCTATATACCGAAAAAGTTGCCCTGACTTAGTATGCCATGCGTTCGCAAACGAGACACAATTAGTCGTCAGCTCCTTGTCAGCACGTTTGATATTTCACAACCTCAGTTCGCGTTAAGCTACATATTTAGGTGGTCTGAAAAGGGGGTTTTGGCTTTGCGCGCTTTGTACCCGCTACTGCGCCCGGGTACAAAACATGTTCGCGCTTTTGCGCCACGAGTGCGCGCAGCGTTATCTACTGCATAACACAGGGTCAGCACAACATCATCCACTTCGCACCTCAAGAGGATCACTGTGGTACATGTGCGACTACCAGCTTCGAATCGTTCGCGGTCCACGTGCAAACAAGCGCAGTCCACGCATCCCAGATCTCGCCCGCACCCGCCCGCCCTGCTGCGCTCAATCGCGCGGCAGCGGCTGGTTCCCCGCACACCAGAGCGCTGCAGCGCCCCTTGCGGCGCCGGGAAATTTCATCGCGGATCACGCCTCCCTTTCACAAGGCGCGGATACGTCGCCCGTCACACTGCCCCCTTCTAGCCACCATACCACGGCTGAACTTGAGCGGCGACGCGGACCGCCGCCGCTCGATTCGGCCATGACCGAATGTGCGTAACGTAAATGAAAAGCACCACCTCGTTTTGTTGTTCAATGTTCTGGATAGAGTGGAAGCTTGAGCGAGTTGATGATACATCGTCGACATATGTTCACGATAGCTCAAGTGTATACCAAAAATGGAAAGGTGCGATATGATGGAAGATATTTATGTGGCCCTTGTATACTATACTTTGACTCACAAGAGATTTGCACCACTGCGAAAGGCAGGGGCTCCCTGGCCCATTCAAATGCGCACTGTAATAGGTAATTGTGCTCCGACGTACCCCTCGAATCGGCAAGGGCGACAGTGGGAGCACAATTGCCTATTATAGGTGGTGTGGATAGTGGTTATTCAAACAAAAGGAAGGAAAAGAGTGCTGCCGGCCGCTTCAACTGCTATCTAATATCTGAAGCGCCCAAGCTGCAGCCGGCGGGAAAGCAAAATGATGGGGAGAGGAAAGCGAGGGGAAGTGCAGAGGGGAGCTATAACAAGAAATTACAGGAGGAGCTTTGTACATTAGTTACAAAGTACAAAAAAAAGGGAAACGTGTTTGCCACGCTCGCGCGCAAGTGTCCAAGTGCTCTTGGTCCATGGCGCCCCGGCCTTTCGCAGTACTAGAAACATTTTGTGAGACGAAGTAAACATCTTTGGTGGTTTCGTCATGAACTCTGGCTGAAATCGACACCTGTATTGTCTTTCCTTTGATACCCATCTTTTGAGCTGTTATCACTTTTGAAGTTATAGCATTTATAGCAGGATATTCTTGCGAGCTCTCTGGTCAGAACTACTTTTATCAAACGTTATTGCACATAATAAAATTGCAATAAAGTCGGTTTCAATCAACAGTAATCATTTTCTTTTTTCTTTTTTTTTTTTAGTTCGGGCTTTTCTAACCATAGAAACTGACGTTGGTAACCTAATGAGCTGAGAAAAGGGCGATGGCCAATTTCATTTTACCTTAGAGAGGAGAGTCGGCATTGCGAAATAGGTGTGAAATACCTATCAAAAGGGTAAGCACCACGCAGCTGCCGCAATGCATTCAGGCTAAATTTTGGGGGAAATTAATTGGAGAGGGAAGGGTAGCAGACAGTTATGAGGCAACGTCGCCAGTAGAAGCGGGTTGGTTTCGCAAGCGCGTTAGACCGCTCCTTCTCGACCCTTCCCCTTTGAATCTCTGTCTGTACTCTTCATTGGTTAGATGTACGTCTTTGCTGCATTGCGAATCCAGTGTACTTTCTATATATTTATTTACTTATTTATTTATTCACTACCAGCATCACCTGCTTTCATAACAAGCATAGAACGGCAATCACTCGCGCTAACCACGGTAAAATGCATAACTGGCTGCCACTGAGGCATTCTTTGGAGTCAAAGGATTCGTTTCTGTCTTTGCATGTGCAACAAAAGAATAATGCAAGACGCCCTTCGGTTACTTACTTCCCCTAGAATTTGTCCGGACATGTACTTCCTCGCGCTGCCCTGATGTGGCCATTTGGCGTGCTGAACAGCTTTCTTTTTTTTTTTTTTTCTTTTTTTTAGAGCCCAGCTCTTTGGCGCCCGTTCCTGCGTTTCGCGTCGCCGTCTGCGTTGTCCTTCGTAACCAGCTCCGCAGCCAGGGCAGCGCACGCTCCTGCCACCATTCGCCGCTGCGTGTCCCCCCCCCCCTCCCTCCCCCTACCTTTTTCCTTTGTGGCGGCGACGGTGTTTTCCGGTGTAAGTGGATCGCGGTGCATACATCCTAAGCCGAAACGCAGAGCCATGTTGACTTGACTCGCTGGCGGCGTCAGCGGCATCAGTCAGTCGCTGCTATCTCTTCGCTGCGCAACGCTCCTAAAGGTCCATACGCTGCCTTACGCGAACTCCTGATCCACAAAGCTTCCTTCATGACAGTCAAGAACTGTTAGTGGAGTGTTTCTTGAAGAAATACGTGTGAAAAATAAAATAAAAAAGTTGTCTGTAACTGTACATACATGTCTTGCTCGAAATCTTTGCCTCAATCTATCGAAAAGCTGGAACAGCCAATGAGATACGCTCAAAGTTCGCATTAGGAAGTAACGTAATCGTCGGTAATTTTTCTGTTGTAATAAAAGTAGAAAAAAAAAACGAGCGCGCTGATATATGTGGGGGTGCGTACTTTCCTTTTCATAACGCGCTGACCGCTTTCTTTTTTCCCTGGTGGGGGTGGGGGAGGCATTTCCATTGAAACACACGAGGCTATATAGGGTTGACAGTAAGCTAACCGCCCCTCCCCCTCCCCCATTTTTGTTTTTATTTAGAATAGCAGCTTGAGCGTATTGCTTATGCATCTTGAGGTGACAGCGCGGAACGTGGACGGGAGCACAAGGTCAGAAGACGACACAACGAATAGATTGATGTTTTAGATTGAGCTCCTTGTGCTATATACAGCAACCTGAGCAGGTGGGCTGAAAGCGAATGCACCAGCGCTGGTAGTAAGCGTACATCGGTAATGGTACTCCAGCTATAATAACTACCGCGAGCTCTAGTTTCAAGTCAGTCTGCGCTCTTGTTGCGACATTTTTAGCTATAAGGTGCGTTGAGAAAGCGGACTGCCATACTAGCAGCACTCGAGAGCGTGAGTGCAACATGATATTTCTGAAATATATTCAAAATATATGTAATGCCTCCCTAAGGGGTAATGTAAATAAAATAAATAAATCAACATATTCTGAGCAATAAGACGACCAGAAAAGTGAGACATCACGAGCAGTTATCTAAATATGCGCCGCTTTGCAACTAGCACATCTGTTTATTGACAATGATTTCATAATTTGAAATTTACCAGCCCCGGAATTCTTTTCAGGACGAGAAGAACGGAGTAGGGGACAGCCGCGCGGTCCCAACCCCTCGCTAGTTTTCGACGCGTGTAGCACGCGCCAGATATCTGGCAGGGACAGATCACAGTATCAGAGCTCGCGATGCACGCGGCGCTGCGCGCATGCGCAGACCGGCTTTGGCTGACGCGTGCGACGACGTTAGCGCGGCAGTGCATGACGCATGTGTGTTTGGAGTCGGGGCTTATGTATTCCAGTAGTTCCCTTCACCCCACGCCACTTCTACCCCCAACATGACGCAATTTTGGATGTACTTTGGGGAAGTGGTATGCCTTTATACTTTCTTCAATCGCCACACTGAGAGAAAAAACTTGAATGCAAAGCAGCACAGGCATCGGAATGTATTCATTTTCATGTTAGACAAAACATTTTCCCAGTGCATGCCCAGATTATTGTGGTCAATTTTGGTCAATCTAGTCTGAATTTACTAGCTTTTGTAGGCTTACAAAAAGCGGCTGTGAGCTTTAGGCACACTGTCTCTCTGCAATGCTGTTTCTCTGGCTAGTTGGTGGAGTTTGCTCATTTTGACAAAGCGCAAAAAAGAGGCAGGGATGGTCGAGAGACATGGGACAAAGCGCTTTGCCTGTCCCTCGTGCCTGTATATTTTTAGCCCTTGCCCAAAATGACCAGTCCCTGTCCTTCTCTCTTCCTCTATCATGCGATCAATCATGGTGGCAATTCGTTGACCTCACCCCAATGCTTTGTTGTTTCACTATGCCATGCAGCGTTTCAGCAGGATTAGAGTTGAACAATGGCACAGCTGGTTCCGGGCCACTTGTTGCACCTAACCCTTATCCTCCTGCTTTTTTTGTCCACACAAGAACTCCTTAGAATGACTTTCCAATCAGTCGGCTGAAGTATGCTCGTGAACGCTCAGGATGCAAGTTGATAGACCCTTGAAGCAATTTCTCTAAACCAAGAAAATGGCAGATGCTGTGAATATTTATGCAGTTTCTTCTGCGGCGATGCTGTTTCAAGTCATTTTGTTTTTTGAACATTATGTTTCCATTCCCTCCCATTTATTTCCGATTTTATCATTGCAAAGGAGTGGAAATTTGCCTTCCTATCACTAAAAAAAAAAAAGTAGTCTGCAAGGCGTGGTCGCCATTTGTTATCTGTGCACAGCAAAAATGGGTGATGTTCGCTACACGTGGGAACGAAGCTGTAGCGATAACTCGACGCGGTCAACTGTGGGTTTCACCGCAAGGTCTCGACATATAGCTGTCTACATCGAATTGACGTGGTATTGTTATCAAAAATAATTTCGAAACGGATTGAACAGGTTCAGCCCAGTTCGTGAATGTGCCTTCGTGCAAGACTCAGGCTCCTATCTCCTGAGGGAAGCAACAACTCCTGCCTTGGTAGATCTTGCCGCGTGTCTTCTGCGTGTTTGCTTGGAATTGCTTTCGCACTGCTAGCTGTGCTACTACGCTTATATTTCTGAATCTTTTTGAGTAAGACCACGTGGCTCTTTGATGCTAAGCAGTAAGGATTACAACTAGCGTTAGTCTTTGGTTTTATTTTCTTTTACTGCTTTGCATGTTTGTTATCGGAAATGCTTTCAGTAAAAAAAGAAAAATGCCGCTGGTGACCTCGACGTCAAAACTGCGCGCCGAATCAGACTGTCATGTGATTTCCGCTTCACACATCGTCGCATATTTCATTTCGGTGGTGTCAATCGATATTCAGCCATTCGGAGGCAAAAATTCTGAGCCTCCTCTACTTACTTTACTAAAACTAACTGACGTGTTCGAAGGTGTGAAGAAAACGATGTCCTATGTCAAAACCAAACGCGACGTTTATTTACTTTTTTTTTTCGGTACAAAACCGAAATGAGGTGCAAGAAACACCCAAGAGGCTTGGAATTTCACCGCGATGACTAATCGGGGATGACCATGTGCGCTCGTAAAGGGAGGCTGTCATTGTGCTAATAAATACGTTCGATTTTTTTCATTGCGGCAGTCTAAAAACAGTGGCGATGTGCGTGTGCCGCAATGGATATCAGTACTCGGTTCTGCACGACCGCCCGATACAGACACGCGCTTCATTCCGTCAACCCACCACCACATGCACTAAATGTCAGCGAAAGCGTTTACGGTGCATTGTATAATAATAATAATAATAATAATAATAATAATAATAATAATAATAAAAAAACAGACCCCTGGCCTTGAAACATGAATCCACGGCTTCGAGGCTTACTATTTTGAGCATAGCGTAGACGCACAGAGAAGTAGAGAGTGCCGGCTGCGCACGCGCATTAGCCCTACTTGGCCCCACTAATGCCACTGCGTGTGCGCCGAAGGAATCCGGTAATTCGGTTTACATGTCGGCAAGCACTTTTCTCTTGTCACAGTGAAATGCGCCCAGCTGCCCTCTCGGTGTCACTTTGTTTATGTTACGCTGTCTGCAGTTGAAACTTCTCTCTTTCCGCGCAGCGTAGTGTGGTGAACTGTCCCACCTTTGCGAAGATGTCCATACACGCTTCGTAAGTGACCAAATACAATTAGACAGACGTACACCGGCTGTTACGTTTCATTATCGTTTCATTACGATGATTATCGGTGATGACGTCTGGTTTTTGATTATCTATGAGCACATATTTGTAATGTTTATAAGCATGAAAAGCACGAACCAAAACAATGTACATTCTCATTTCAGTTAACGCTCGACATTCGGTTCAGCAGCGTCGAATTCCTTCGTTTCTTTTTCTTTTTTTTTTTTCATCTGTACGCCGTATGCGACGTCGTCCTCTTGCAGTTGTATTTCTTGTAGCGGCTGCAAAGCTACATTCAAAACGGTGCTTTCCGAGAGGACAGCTGCACCTAAGCACACGTGTGCCACTGAAAGCTCTAGGGAACAGAGCACGCACCAACGAGGATGCGAAGGAGACAACCACTCGATACCGCCGGCCGAAGCTATTTCTTTTGGTCTACTGTCCTATTCCTTTTTCGACCAATATTTGAGAGTCGCATGACGCACATAGCATCTAAACGGTGGATCATACGCGTGGTACGCCAGCTGGCGTATCGTGATTTCACGTGCGAGCATTTTGCCAGCACACCATGCAGCATAACGTGGCGATATCCGTAGCACTCGCTGTCAAACACATAATGTCTAGATTTTGCGAGAAATACCACTGGACCAACTGCGCGCACGGATGACGAACCTCGTCCAAGCAACCTGCAAACTGTCAAGGCATGTCTTAATTTTGATAAATTTGCACTTTTGTCGCCAGCCGAAAAGCAAGCCCGATACATGTAAATTTACCGGAAGATTATGCGCATTCTGTTTGGTTTTTGCTAGCCGTGTCACTTGCTATCCGAGCCTGAGGCGCCTGGCGAAATACGAATGCGTGAGGGAAAAAGTACAGGGCCAGGAGCATATTCAGAAAAGCACAAAATAACGCAAAGCCCCTCAGCGATTGGGCGTGAAGGTTAGCGGCTTAGCACTGCAGGCGAGCGTCCACTGTTCGCACACAATGCAGGGGTGCAAAGGGTGATGCGGTGACCATGTGCAGGTTCTTCGTGCGAGCGAATAGCCCCCGCATAAACCACAGTGTATGCGCGCAAAACATGTGCACGCACGCAGTGTGCGTGTCATGTCTTGTCACCTAAAAAAGACTCACTCCGCGGTCCTTCCCTAATGAACTGTTTGTGTTTCCACTTTGAGTAGATGCGTCTCCTTGTGCTAAGAACCAGTGGTGTCTCGCACCACGTTCTCAATCGAGTGGTGCCTCCAGGTATCCATTCATTCCTTTCACTCCACTGACACTCTCTGCTTTCCTCTAGATCATGAATTGTAGCCTCTGCATCTGGTGAGAGAGTTGTCGAAATTCTTCCTCTATGGAATGTTTGAAACCGGATCTGCTGCAGAAAGAAGTTGTTTCGACAGGCAATGAATTTTTGAAAAGTGTAACACTCACCTCACAAACAGCAATGCAAATAGCAACAAGCAAACACTTCACAGCACAAAAGTAGTATAGGTGGGTTGCAGAAACCTAGAAGTCAGCAGAGCAAACCCCTTCACCATGGCAGCCAAACCTGTTTTGAGGGCAGAAGTTGGGTGCAGCGCAGAATACTTCCATGTCCAGCCTGATGCCATGCGCAAACGTGTTGAGCAGAATTCCTCCACTATTGAGAGCCTGGAGGAGGTAGGGGCAGGGGAGGTGTTATGAATGGCACTCACAAACGGAGGGGTTCTTAATCCCATAATTGCGACAAGAAGAAGAGGGGTGCAGGAAATGGACGTGGCCATTATTGCCACAATAGACGTCTCCTGCACTGCACCTGATTTCTGCCCCCAAAACAGGTTTGGCCGCCATGGTGAAGGGGTTTTTGCACTGCAGAGAAGCTGACTTCTAGGTTTCTTGAATAGCTTCAATACTTTGAAGGAGTGTAGTCACGCGCGCCTCTCCTGGCAATTGAATGAACTCACACTTTTGCTGCTTTTACCTAGATGGCGCTAGCAGTAAAGAACCTTTAATGACCGAATACAGGTGCAAATACTGATTATCATCATGGTTTGTGCTTCTTATTTTAACTTTATTTTACAGTAATACAATATTTAAAAAAGCCAACTCAAACAAGGCTCACGTTGCTGAGTATGACGGCCTTCTTGATTGAATGTCGTGTAGAAAAAATTGATTATATTTGAAGGCTCAGTATAATCGTGCTAATTGTATAAAGCGCAATTTGCGTCCGTAATCACCAATAACTACTATTCTAGTTTCGCCATGCATGATTCCTAGGCTGTAGAATGAGCGGTTTTTCTGGTCAAGCTATGCGATGTGAGGCAGTATTACGGAAATCTTCAAATTGGAAAGGTAATTAAAAACGAACTAGCGAAAAATTTCGATGAAACTTCGTACACTCAACTATTATAATGTGCCCCCGAAGTGGTAAAAATTTTACTGCTGTACACGTTGATAAAGCGCAGATATTCGTGCCCAAAATAGCCAAACTTTACCATGTTTAAAAGGGTGCCGATTAAATACTGATTAAATTAAAACTAATTACGCTCCACATTTCATAATATACGTACCCATTCTATGTGTAGGCCAAAGGAAACTGTTCTAAGTGCAGCAGTTTCTTCAGCAAACTAATCCGAAGTAGGGTATATCAACGACGCTAGCGAATTTGTCATCTTCAACACCACCTCTCATGCAGTTGATAACGTTGACACATTAAAGCAGCGCACATCATTTGACAGAGAGTATATTAAGCTTTCGAATGATGCCTACATTGTGATGTTCGAAAAAGAACAACGCGCAGAATGCTCACGCAAACATTGCCTAAAATGGCACATTCGCGCTGCCGGAGTGGGATCCCCGCCTTAATGTATTTAGCAGTGTGCCAAGTGCTTTAACCATTGGGCACCTGCCTGTTTCGGGTCTGATTGGCAGTAATGTTTAGGCAGTCTTGTGCTGGGTGCAGCAAAGTAAATTGACCGCAAAAATGGCTTCAAAGTGTTTTCTGTAAATTACAAAGACCAATTTTAAGGGCAATAGCATTAGGTGTTTATTTGTAATCGAGGAATTTTCATGAGCATCGACCAAAGTGCAGCCATGCAGTCATTGAGAGATGCTCACAGCTTGCACAGAAACTGCATAGTTGGAAAAATATTTGTGATGGTCTACCACTTTTGTGAAGAAGGTGCTTTGCCAAACGAGTTAACATATAGTAGAGCGAGACTAAATAATCGGCAACTCGATACTAGGACACTCCCAACGTTTTATAGAACTTTAAAACTTTATAACCTCTGCATGATGTCTCTCAATAAGCTGCCTCTGCCCATGAATGAATGGGCTTGGTGAAACCGGTAGCGTGAAACCTGCAGCTGCATCATGATCGTCCGTGAGACCATCACCTGCCACACTAGCACCGTTTGCATCATTGGCTCAAGCCAAAGTAGCTGTGTCTGGTTGTATTTGCGGTGCAAAGTGGAAAGTTTAATTCTCTTGTCTTTGAAGTCATGGTGCTATCGAAGCCTAATGAGAGATACGTGCAGGTTTTCCAATATTATGTCTGCATTTCTGTGCTTTATGACAGTGAGAAAAGGCAAACATTTTGCATTTAGCGCAGTATGTGGATGTGCCAGCATGTCTCAAGGCAGCAAAGGTGATTGCAAATTGAATCTAGGGCTTAATTTTACTCATAAATGTGCAACACAACCCTCCAATAGCTGCTGCTATAATGAAGGGCCATCAATCTCGGAACATGTGTTGAGTGGAACTACTCAGACAGATGCTTTGAAACTAGCAGTCTGCTACTGCAACATCTGTGCAAAAGGACTCATTCGACACTGCCTGAAAGTTTAGGGGAACTTCCTTTCACCTCATGTTTGCAAGAATGAATTCTAAGGGTGCAAATAATCTTTATAATTCAATGATGTATTTTTTACTTGTATCCTACTACAGCTGCTTCTTCACACACAAATTCATTGCCTTGTCCTTTGACACTTTTGGTCATGGAGTCCATTGATTGGCTTTTTTTTCTTTTCTACTGTTTTCTCAGTATTGCCTGCTTGAACAATAATGCCGATCTAAGCTGTAGTTTGAAGTTGGATGTCTCAGTTTTTTCCGTGTCTAAGGCCTATTTTACTCAAACGTCTCATTTTGGAATTATGTGAACGTGTTGAAGGCCCCTTTAATGCTACTGTCAGCAATAGTTTACCATTTTTAGCCTTTACCAATAGGGTAAACCATTACTGCTCTGCTAGGTTTCAAGAAGTACTTGAATTCAGTTCTGCAGTCCATGTACTCTTCTAGCTGAAGATGCCTAATGTGCAGTGTTTAAATGAGTATTTTATTTAGCCATGCTTTTATAGTCCCTTTTCTATGTATTAAAATTAAATGAAGTGCAATCAGTATACTTCGGAAGCAGAAAGAAAATGTTTGTTAGATATTTAGGAAGTTGGCTAAAGAGAAGCAAAATAAATATGAAGCCTGACCTCGTTGATCAGAATGTTCAGGTGAGAGGTTTCAAAGTTATGCACTCGATATTTTCAAGGATTTTTTTATAAATGAGTTTCTATACAAAATGCAGGACGAGGATACCGAAGACCTGGAAGATATTGGTGGATACATGGTGTCCAGGGCGGCGCTGAAAATGTTGGACATGGGGCCGTTAAAAACTCCCAGCATGTATGCCCGGTACCTGCCGAGACAATTGTTTTCGCCAGCAGAGCTTGTGGGGAAGTCCATAAGCGGGAGGCAATCAAGCGCCCACAAAGATAAAGAGGCAAAGCCGTAGCTTGATTCGTAGCGCGTGAATGCTGTAATAAGTAAGTATTTGTGCAACTTTACACAGTTATAAAGTTTGAGGTTGGTGGATACATGGTGTCCAGGTCGGCGCTGAAAATGTTGAACATTGGGCCGTTAAAAACTCCCAGCATCTATGCCCGGTACCTGCCGAGACAATTGTTTTCGCCAGCAGAGCTTGTGGGGATGTCCATAAGCGGGAGGCAATCAAGCGCCCAAAAAAATAAAGAGGCAAAGCCGGCCGTAGCTTGGTTTGTTGCGCGTGAATGCTGTCATAAGTACGTTTTTGTGCAACTTTCCACAGTTATAAAGCTTGAGGTTGGTGGATACATGGTGTCCAGGTCAGCGCTGAAATTGCTGACATGGGGCCGTTAAAAACTCCCAGCATCTATGCCCGGTATCTGCTGAGACAATTGCTTTCGCCAGCGGAGCTTGTGGGGAAGTCCATAAGCGGGAGGCAATCAAGCACCCACAAAGGTAAAGAGGCAAAGCCGTAGATTGATTCGTTGCGCGTGAATGCTGCAATAAGTAAGTGTTTGTGCAACTTTCCACCGTTATAAAGCTTGAGGTTGGTGGATACATGGTGTCCAGGTCGGCGCTGAAAATGTTGGACATGGGGCCGTTAAAAACTCCCAGTATCTATGCCCGGTACCTGCCGAGACAATTGTTTTCGCCAGCAGAGCTAGTGGGGAAGTCCATAAGCGGGAGGCAATCAAGCGCCCACAAAAATAAAGAGGCAAAGCCGGCCGTAGCTTGATTTGTTGCGCGTGAATGCTGTAATAAGTACGTTTTTGTGCAACTTTCCAAAGCTTGAGGTTGGTGGATACATGGTGTCCAGGTCAGCGCTGAAAATGTGGACATGGGGCCGCTAGAAACTCCCAGCATCTATGTCCGGTACCCGCTGAGACAATTGTTTTCGCCAGCAGAGCTTGTGGGGAAGTCCATAAGCGGGAGGCAATCAAGCGCTCACAAAGGTAAAGAGGCAAAGCCGTAGCTTGATTCGTTGCGCGTGAACGCTGTAATAAGTATTTGTGCAACTTTCCACAGTTATAAAGCTTGAGGTTGGTGGATGCATGGTGTCCAGGCCGGCGCTGAAAATGTTGGACATGGGGCCGTTAAAAACTCCCAGCATCTATGCCCGGTACCTGCTGAGACAATTGTTTTCGCCAGCAGAGCTTGTGGGGAAGTCCATAAGGGGGAAGCAATCAAGCGCCCACAAAGGTAAAGAGGCAAAGCCGTAGCTTGATTCGTTGCGCGTGAATGCTGTAATAAGTAAGTATTTGTGCAGCTTTCCACAGTTATAAAGCTTGAGGTTGGTGGATACGTGGTGTCCAGGTCGGCGCTGAAAATGTTGGACATGGGGCCAGTTAAAAACTCGCAGCATCTATGCCCGGTACCTGCCAAGACGATTTTTTTTCGCCAGCAGAGCTTGTGGGGAAGTCTATAAGCGGGAGGCAATCAAGCGCCCACAAAAATAAAGAGGCAAAGCCGGCCGTAGCTTGATTTGTTGCGCGTGAATGCTGTAATAAGTACGTTTTTGTGCAACTTTCCAAAGCTTGAGGTTGGTGGATACATGGTGTCCAGGTCAGCGCTGAAAATGTGGACATGGGGCCGCTAGAAACTCCCAGCATCTATGTCCGGTACCCGCTGAGACAATTGTTTTCGCCAGCAGAGCTTGTGGGGAAGTCCATAAGCGGGAGGCAATCAAGCGCTCACAAAGGTAAAGAGGCAAAGCCGTAGCTTGATTCGTTGCGCGTGAACGCTGTAATAAGTATTTGTGCAACTTTCCACAGTTATAAAGCTTGAGGTTGGTGGATGCATGGTGTCCAGGCCGGCGCTGAAAATGTTGGACATGGGGCCGTTAAAAACTCCCAGCATCTATGCACGGTACCTGCTGAGACAATTGTTTTCGCCAGCAGAGCTTGTGGGGAAGTCCATAAGGGGGAAGCAATCAAGCGCCCACAAAGGTAAAGAGGCAAAGCCGTAGCTTGATTCGTTGCGCGTGAATGCTGTAATAAGTAAGTATTTGTGCAGCTTTCCACAGTTATAAAGCTTGAGGTTGGTGGATACGTGGTGTCCAGGTCGGCGCTGAAAATGTTGGACATGGGGCCAGTTAAAAACTCGCAGCATCTATGCCCGGTACCTGCCAAGACGATTTTTTTTCGCCAGCAGAGCTTGTGGGGAAGTCTATAAGCGGGAGGCAATCAAGCGCCCACGAAGATATAGAGGCAAAGTCGTAGCTTGATTCGTTGCGCGTGAATGCTGTAATAAGTAAGTATTTGTGCAGCTTTCCACAGCTATAAAGCTTGAGGTTGGTGGATACATGGTGTCCAGGTCGGCGCTGAAAATGTTGGACATGGGGCCGTTAAAAACTCCCAGCATCTATGCCCGGTACCTGCCAAGACAATTGTTTTCGCCAGCAGAGCTCGTGGGAAGTCCTTAAGCGGGAAACAATCAAGCGCCCACAAAGATAAAGAGGCAAAGCCGTAGCTTGATTCGTTGCGTGTGAATGCTGTAATAAGTAAGTATTTGTGCAGCTTTCCACAGCTATAAAGCTTGAGGTTGGTGGATACATGGTGTCCAGGTCGGCGCTGAAAATGTTGGACATGGGGCCGTTAAGAACTCCCAGCACCTATGCCCGGTACCTGCAGAGACAATTGTTTTCGCCAGCAGAGCTTGTGGGGAAGTCCATAAGCGGGAGGCAATCAAGCGCCCACAAAAATAAAGAGGCAAAGCCGGCCGTAGCTTGATTTGTTGCGCGTGAATGCTGTAATAAGTACGTTTTTGTGCAACTTTCCAAAGCTTGAGGTTGGTGGATACATGGTGTCCAGGTCAGCGCTGAAAATGTGGACATGGGGCTGCTAAAAACTCCCAGCATCTATGTCCGGTACCTGCTGAGACAATTGTTTTCGCCAGCAGAGCTCGTGGGAAGTCCTTAAGCGGGAAACAATCAAGCGCCCACAAAGATAAAGAGGCAAAGCCGTAGCTTGATTCGTTGCGTTTGAATGCTGTAATAAGTAAGTATTTGTGCAGCTTTCCACAGCTATAAAGCTTGAGGTTGGTGGATACATGGTGTCCAGGTCGGCGCTGAAAATGTTGGACATGGGGCCGTTAAAAACTCCCAGCATCTATGCCCGATACCTGCTGAGACAATTGTTTTCGCCAGCAGAGCTCGTGGGGAAGTCCTTAAGCGGGAAGCAATCAAGCGCCCACAAAGATAAAGAGGCAAAGCCGTAGCTTGATTCGTAGCGCGTGAATGCTGTAATAAGTAAGTATTTGTGCAGCTTTCCACAGCTATAAAGCTTGAGGTTGGTGGATGCATGGTGTCCAGGTCGGCGCTGAAAATGTTGGACATGGGGCCGTTAAAAACTCCCAGCATCTATGCCCGGTACCTGCCAAGACAATTGTTTTTGCCAGCAGAGCTCGTGGGGAAGTCCTTAAGCGGGAAGCAATCAAGCGCCCACAAAGATAAAGAGGCAAAGCAGTAGCTTGATTCGTTGCGTGTGAATGCTGTAATAAGTAAGTATTTGTGCAGCTTTCCACAGCTATAAAGCTTGATATTGGTGGATACATGGTGTCCAGGTCGGCGCTGCAAATGTTGGACATGGGGCCGTTAAAAACTCCCAGCATCTATGCCCGGTACCTGCCAAGACAATTGTTTTCGCCAGCCGAGCTCGTGGGGAAGTCCTTAAGCAGGAAGCAATCAAACGACCACAAAGATAAAGAGGCAAAGCCGTAGCTTGATTTGTTGCGTGTGAATGCTGTAATAAGTAAGTATTTGTGCAGCTTTCCACAGCTATAAAGCTTGAGGTTGGTGAATACATGGTGTCCAGGTCGGCGCTGAACATGTTGGACATGGAGCCGTTAAAAACTCCCAGCATCTATGCCCGGTACCTGCTGAGACAATTGTTTTCGCCAGCAGAGCTCGTGGGGAAGTCCTTAAGCGGGAAGCAATCAAGCGCCCACAAAGATGAAGAGGCAAAGCCGTAGCTTGATTCGTAGCGCGTGAATGCTGTAATAAGTAAGTATTTGTGCAGCTTTCCACAGTTATAAAGCTTCATGTTGGTGGATACATAGTGTCCCGGTCAGCGCTGAAAATGTTGGACATGGGGCCGTTAAAAACTCCCAGCATCTATGCCCGGTACCTGCCAAGACAATTGTTTTCGCCAGGAGAGCTCGTGGGGAAGTCCTTAAGCGGGAAGCAATCAAGCGCCCACAAAGATAAAGAGGCGAAGCCGTAGCTTGATTCGTAGCGCGTGAATGCTGTAATAAGTAAGTATTTGTGCAGCTTTCCACAGTTATAAAGCTTGAGGTTGGTGGATACATGGTGTCCAGGTCGGCGCTGAAAATGTTGGACATGGGGCCGTTAAAAACTCCCAGCATCTATGCCCGGTACCTGCTGAGACAATTGTTTTCGCCAGCAGAGCTCGTGGTGAAGTCCTTAAGCTGGAAGCAATCAAGCGCCCACAAAGATAAAGAGGCAAAGCCGTAGCTTGATTCGTAGCGCGTGAATGCTGTAATAAGTAAGTATTTGTGCAGCTTTCCACAGCTATAAAGCTTGAGGTTGGTGGATACATGGTGTCCAGGTCGGCGCTGAAAATGTTGGACATGGGGCCGTTAAAAACTCCCAGCATCTATGCCCGGTACCTGCTGAGACAATTGTTTTCGCCAGCAGAGCTCGTGTGGACGTCCTTAAGCGGGAAGAAATCAAGCGCCCACAAAGATAAAGAGGCAAAGCCGTAGCTTGATTCGTAGCGCGTGAATGCTGTAATAAGTAAGTATTTGTGCAGCTTTCCACAGTTATAAAGCTTCAGGTTGGTGGATACATGGTGTCCAGGTCGGCGCTGAAAATGTTGGACATGGGGCCGTTAAAAACTCCCAGCATCTATGCCCGGTACCTGCCAAGACAATTGTTTTCGCCAGCAGAGCTCGTGGGGAAGTCCTTAAGCGGGAAGCAATCAAGCGCCCACAAAGATAAAGAGGCAAAGCCGTAGCTTGATTCGTTGCGTGTGAATGCTGTAATAAGTAGGTATTTGTGCAGCTTTCCACAGCTATAAAGCTTAAGGTTGGTGGATACATGGTGTCCAGGTCGGCGCTGAAAATGTTGGACATGGGGCCGTTAAAAACTCCCAGCATCTATGCCCGGTACCTGCCAAGACAATTGTTTTCGCCAGCAGAGCTCGTGGGGAAGTCCTTAAGCGGGAAGCAATCAAGCGCCCACAAAGATAAAGAGGCAAAGCCGTAGCTTGATTCGTAGCGCGTGAATGCTGTAATAAGTTAGTATTTGTGCAGCTTTCCACAGTTATAAAGCTTGAGGTTGGTGGATACATGGTGTCCAGGTCGGCGCTGAAAATGTTGGACATGGGGCCGTTAAAAACTCCCAGCATCTATGCCCGGTACCTGCTGAGACAATTGTTTTCGCCAGCAGAGCTCGTGGGGAAGTCCTTAAGCGGGAAGCAATCAAGCGCCCACAAAGATAAAGAGGCAAAGCCGTAGCTTGATTCGTAGCGCGTGAATGCTGTAATAAGTAAGTATTTGTGCAGCTTTCCACAGCTATAAAGCTTGAGGTTGGTGGATACATGGTGTCCAGGTCGGCGCTGAAAATGTTGGACATGGGGCCGTTAAAAACTCCCAGCATCTATGCCCGGTACCTGCTGAGACAATTGTTTTCGCCAGCAGAGCTCGTGGGGAAGTCCTTAAGCGGGAAGCAATCAAGCGCCCACAAAGATAAAGAGGCAAAGCCGTAGCTTGATTCGTTGCGTGTGAATGCTGTAATAAGTAAGTATTTGTGCAGCTTTCCACAGCTATAAAGCTTAAGGTTGGTGGATACATGGTGTCCAGGTCGGCGCTGAAAATGTTGGACATGGGGCCGTTAAAAACTCCCAGCATCTATGCCCGGTACCTGCTGAGACAATTGTTTTCGCCAGCAGAGCTCGTGGGGAAGTCCTTAAGCGGGAAGCAATCAAGCGCCCACAAAGATAAAGAGGCAAAGCCGTAGCTTGATTCGTAGCGCGTGAATGCTGTATAAGTACGTATTTGTGCAGCTTTCCACAGTTATAAAGCTTCAGGTTGGTGGATGCATGGTGTCCCGGTCGGCACTGAAAATGTTGGACATGGGGCCGTTAAAAACTCCCAGCATCTATGCCCGGTACCTGCCAAGACAATTGTTTTCGCCAGCAGAGCTCGTGGGGAAGTCCTTAAGCGGGAAGCAATCAAGCGCCCACAAAGATAAAGAGGCAAAGCCGTAGCTTGATTCGTTGCGTGTGAATGCTGTAATAAGTAAGTATTTGTGCAGCTTTCCACTGCTATAAAGCTTGAGGTTGGTGGATACATGGTGTCCAGGTCGGCGCTGAAGATGTTGGACATGGGGCCGTTAAAAACTCCCAGCATCTATGCCCGGTACCTGCTGAGACAATTGTTTTCGCCAGCAGAGCTCGTGGGGAAGTCCTTAAGCGGGAAGCAATCAAGCGCCCACAAAGATAAAGAGGCAAAGCCGTAGCTTGATTCGTAGCGCGTGAATGCTGTAATAAGTAAGCATTTGTGCAGCTTTCCACAGTTATAAAGCTTGAGGTTGGTGGATACATGGTGTCCCGGTCGGCGCTGAAAATGTTGGACTTGGGGCCGTTAAAAACTCCCAGCATCTATGCCCGGTACCTGCCAAGACAATTGTTTTCGCCAGCAGAGCTCGTGGGGAAGTCCTTAAGCGGGAAGCAATCAAGCGCCCAAAAAAGATAAAGAGGCAAAGCCGTAGCTTGATTCGTAGCGCGTGAATGCTGTAATAAGTAAGTATTTGTGCAGCTTTCCACAGTTATAAAGCTTGAGGTTGGTGGCTACATGGTGTCCAGGTCGGCGCTGAAAATGTTGGACATGTGGCCGTTAAAAACTCCCAGCATCTATGCCCGGTACCTGCTGAGACAATTGTTTTCGCCAGCAGAGCTCGTGGGGAAGTCCTTAAGCGGGAAGCAATCAAGCGCCCACAAAGATAAAGAGGCAAAGCCGTAGCTTGATTCGTAGCGCGTGAATGCTGTATAAGTACGTATTTGTGCAGCTTTCCACAGTTATAAAGCTTGAGGTTGGTGGATGCATGGTGTCCCGGTCGGCGCTGAAAATGTTGGACATGGGGCCGTTAAAAACTCCCAGCATCTATGCCCGGTACCTGCCAAGACAATTGTTTTCGCCAGCAGAGCTCGTGGGGAAGTCCTTAAGCGGGAAGCAATCAAGCGCCCACAAAGATAAAGAGGCAAAGCCGTAGCTTGATTCGTTGCGTGTGAATGCTGTAATAAGTAAGTATTTGTGCAGCTTTCCACAGCTATAAAGCTTGAGGTTGGTGGATACATGGTGTCCAGGTCGGCGCTGAAGATGTTGGACATGGGGCCGTTAAAAACTCCCAGCATCTATGCCCGGTACCTGCTGAGACAATTGTTTTCGCCAGCAGAGCTCGTGGGGAAGTCCTTAAGCGGGAAGCAATCAAGCGCCCACAAAGATAAAGAGGCAAAGCCGTAGCTTGATTCGTAGCGCGTGAATGCTGTAATAAGTAAGCATTTGTGCAGCTTTCCACATTTATAAAGCTTGAGGTTGGTGGGTACATGGTGTCCCGGTCGGCGCTGAAAATGTTGGACTTGGGGCCGTTAAAAACTCCCTGCATCTATGCCCGGTACCTGCCAAGACAATTGTTTTCGCCAGCAGAGCTCGTGGGGAAGTCCTTAAGCGGGAAGCAATCAAGCGCCCACAAAGATAAAGAGGCAAAGCCGTAGCTTGATTCGTAGCGCGTGAATGCTGTAATAAGTAAGTATTTGTGCAGCTTTCCACAGTTATAAAGCTTGAGGTTGGTGGATACATGGTGTCCAGGTCGGCGGTGAAAATGTTGGACATGGGGCCGTTAAAAACTCCCAGCATATATGCCCGGTACCTGCCATTACAATTGTTTTCGCCAGCAGAGCTCGTGGGGAAGTCCTTAAGCGGGAAGCAATCAAGCGCCCACAAAGATAAAGAGGCAAAGCCGTAGCTTGATTCGTCGCGTGTGAATGCTGTAATAAGTAAGTATTTGTGCAGCTTTCCACAGCTATAAAGCTTGAGGTTGGTGGATACAGTGTGTCCAGGTCGGCGCTGAAGATGTTGGACATGGGGCCGTTAAAAACTCCCAGCATCTATGCCCGGTACCTGCTGAGACAAATGTTTTCGCCAGCAGAGCTCGTGGGGAAGTCCTTAAGCGGGAAGCAATCAAGCGCCCACAAAAATAAAGAGGCAAAGCCGTAGCTTGATTCGTAGCGCGTGAATGCTGTAATAAGTAAGTATTTGTGCAGCTTTCCACAGTTATAAAGCTTGAGGTTGGTGGATACATGGTGTCCAGGTCGGCGCTGAAAATGTTGGACATGGGGCCGTTAAAAACTCCCAGCATGTATGCCCGGTACCTGCCAAGACAATTGTTTTCGCCAGCAGAGCTTGTGGGGAAGTCCTTAAGCGGGAAGCAATCAAGCGCCCACAAAGATAAAGAGGCAAAGCCGTAGCTTGATTCGTAGCGCGTGAATGCTGTAATAAGTAAGTATTTGTGCAGCTTTCCACAGTTATAAAGCTTCAGGTTGGTGGATACATGGTGTCCAGGTCGGCGCTGAAAATGTTCGACATGGGGCCGTTAAAAACTCCCAGCATCTATGCCCGGTACCTGCCAAGACAATTGTTTTCGCCAGCAGAGCTCGTGGGGAAGTCCTTAAGCGGGAAGCAATCAAGCGCCCACAAAGATAAAGAGGCAAAGCCGTAGCTTGATTTGTTGCGTGTGAATGCTGTAATAAGTAAGTATTTGTGCAGCTTTCCACAGCTATAAAGCTTGAGGTTGGTGAATACATGGTGTCCAGGTCGGCGCTGAAAATGTTGGACATGGGGCCGTTAAAAACTCCCAGCATCTATGCCCGGTACCTGCCAAGACAATTGTTTTCGCCAGCAGAGCTCGTGGGGAAGTCCTTAAGCAGGAAGCAATCAAATGCCCACAAAGATAAAGAGGCAAAGCCGTAGCTTGATTTGTTGCGTGTGAATGCTGTAATAAGTAAGTATTTGTGCAGCTTTCCACAGCTATAAAGCTTGAGGTTGGTGAATACATGGTGTCCAGGTCGGCGCTGAAAATGTTGGACATGGGGCCGTTAAAAACTCCCAGCATCTATGCCCGGTACCTGCTGAGACAATTGTTTTCGCCAGCAGAGCTCGTGGGGAAGTCCTTAAGCGGGAAGCAATCAAGCGCCCACAAAGATAAAGAGGCAAAGCCGTAGCTTGATTCGTCGCGTGTGAATGCTGTAATAAGTAAGTATTTGTGCAGCTTTCCACAGCTATAAAGCTTGAGGTTGGTGGATACAGTGTGTCCAGGTCGGCGCTGAAGATGTTGGACATGGGGCCGTTAAAAACTCCCAGCATCTATGCCCGGTACCTGCTGAGACAAATGTTTTCGCCAGCAGAGCTCGTGGGGAAGTCCTTAAGCGGGAAGCAATCAAGCGCCCACAAAAATAAAGAGGCAAAGCCGTAGCTTGATTCGTAGCGCGTGAATGCTGTAATAAGTAAGTATTTGTGCAGCTTTCCACAGTTATAAAGCTTGAGGTTGGTGGATACATGGTGTCCAGGTCGGCGCTGAAAATGTTGGACATGCGGCCGTTAAAAACTCCCAGCATGTATGCCCGGTACCTGCCAAGACAATTGTTTTCGCCAGCAGAGCTTGTGGGGAAGTCCTTAAGCGGGAAGCAATCAAGCGCCCACAAAGATAAAGAGGCAAAGCCGTAGCTTGATTCGTAGCGCGTGAATGCTGTAATAAGTAAGTATTTGTGCAGCTTTCCACAGTTATAAAGCTTCAGGTTGGTGGATACATGGTGTCCAGGTCGGCGCTGAAAATGTTGGACATGGGGTCGTTAAAAACTCCCAGCATCTATGCCCGGTACCTGCCAAGACAATTGTTTTCGCCAGGAGAGCTCGTGGGGAAGTCCTTAAGCGGGAAGCAATCAAGCGCCCACAAAGATAAAGAGGCGAAGCCGTAGCTTGATTCGTAGCGCGTGAATGCTGTAATAAGTAAGTATTTGTGCAGCTTTTCACAGTTATAAAGCTTGAGGTTGGTGGATACATGGTGTCCAGGTCGGCGCTGAAAATGTTGGACATGGGGCCGTTAAAAACTCCCAGCATCTATGCCCGGTACCTGCTGAGACAATTGTTTTCGCCAGCAGAGCTCGTGGGGAAGTCCTTAAGCGGGAAGCAATCAAGCGCCCACAAAGATAAAGAGGCAAAGCCGTAGCTTAATTCGTAGCGCGTGAATGCTGTAATAAGTATTTGTGCAGCTTTCCACAGTTATAAAGCTTCAGGTTGGTGGATACATGGTGTCCAGGTCGGCGCTGAAAATATTGGACATGGGGCCGTTAAAAACTCCCAGCATCTATGCCCGGTACCTGCCAAGACAATTGTTTTCGCCAGCAGAGCTCGTGGGGAAGTCCTTAAGCGGGAAGCAATCAAGCGCCCACAAAGATAAAGAGGCAAAGCCGTAGCTTGATTTGTTGCGTGTGAATGCTGTAATAAGTAAGTATTTGTGCAGCTTTCCACAGCTATAAAGCTTGAGGTTGGTGAATACATGGTGTCCAAGTCGGCGCTGAAAATGTTGGACATGGGGCCGTTAAAAACTCCCAGCATCTATGCCCGGTACCTGCTGAGACAATTGTTTTCGCCAGCAGAGCTTGTTGGGAAGTCCTTAAGCGGGAAGCAATCAAGCGCCCACAAAGATAAAGAGGCAAAGCCGTAGCTTGATTCGTAGCGCGTGAATGCTGTAATAAGTAAGTATTTGTGCAGCTTTCCACAGTTATAAAGCTTCAGGTTGGTGGATACATGGTGTCCAGGTCGGCGCTGAAAATGTTGGACATGGGGCCGTTAAAAACTCCCAGCATCTATGCCCGGTACCTGCCAAGACAATTGTTTTCGCCAGGAGAGCTCGTGGGGAAGTCCTTAAGCGGGAAGCAATCAAGCGCCCACAAAGATAAAGAGGCAAAGCCGTAGCTTGATTCGTAGCGCGTGAATGCTGTAATAAGTAAGTATTTGTGCAGCTTTCCACAGTTATAAAGCTTGAGGTTGGTGGATACATGGTGTCCAGGTCGGCGCTGAAAATGTTGGACATGGGGCCGTTAAAAACTCCCAGCATCTATGCCCGGTACCTGCTGAGACAATTGTTTTCGCCAGCAGAGCTCGTGGGGAAGTCCCTAAGCGGGAAGCAATCAAACGCCCACAAAGATAAAGAGGCAAAGCCGTAGCTTGATTTGTTGCGCGTGAATGCTGTAATAAGTAAGTATTTGTGCAGCTTTCCACAGTTATAAAGCTTCAGGTTGGTGGATACATGGTGTCCAGGTCGGCGCTGAAAATGTTGGACATGGGGCCGTTAAAAACTCCCAGCATCTATGCCCGGTACCTGCCAAGACAATTGTTTTCGCCAGGAGAGCTCGTGGGGAAGTCCTTAAGCGGGAAGCAATCAAGCGCCCACAAAGATAAAGAGGCAAAGCCGTAGCTTGATTCGTAGCGCGTGAATGCTGTAATAAGTAAG
This sequence comes from Amblyomma maculatum, assembly GCF_055883805.1. NCBI lineage: Eukaryota > Metazoa > Arthropoda > Arachnida > Ixodida > Ixodidae > Amblyomma > Amblyomma maculatum. The sequence goes on along the minus strand of NC_139351.1, from coordinate 24,983,036 downwards.
TATTTGTGCAGCTTTCCACAGTTATAAAGCTTGAGGTTGGTGGATACATGGTGTCCAGGTCGGCGCTGAAAATGTTGGACATGGGGCCGTTAAAAACTCCCAGCATCTATGCCCGGTACCTGCTGAGACAATTGTTTTCGCCAGCAGAGCTCGTGGGGAAGTCCTTAAGCGGGAAGCAATCAAGCGCCCACAAAGATAAAGAGGCAAAGCCGTAGCTTGATTCGTAGCGCGTGAATGCTGTAATAAGTAAGTATTTGTGCAGCTTTCCACAGCTATAAAGCTTGAGGTTGGTGGATACATGGTGTCCAGGTCGGCGCTGAAAATGTTGGACATGGGGCCGTTAAAAACTCCCAGCATCTATGCCCGGTACCTGCTGAGACAATTGTTTTCGCCAGCAGAGCTCGTGGGGAAGTCCTTAAGCGGGAAGCAATCAAGCGCCCACAAAGATAAAGAGGCAAAGCCGTAGCTTGATTCGTTGCGTGTGAATGCTGTAATAAGTAAGTATTTGTGCAGCTTTCCACAGCTATAAAGCTTAAGGTTGGTGGATACATGGTGTCCAGGTCGGCGCTGAAAATGTTGGACATGGGGCCGTTAAAAACTCCCAGCATCTATGCCCGGTACCTGCTGAGACAATTGTTTTCGCCAGCAGAGCTCGTGGGGAAGTCCTTAAGCGGGAAGCAATCAAGCGCCCACAAAGATAAAGAGGCAAAGCCGTAGCTTGATTCGTAGCGCGTGAATGCTGTATAAGTACGTATTTGTGCAGCTTTCCACAGTTATAAAGCTTCAGGTTGGTGGATGCATGGTGTCCCGGTCGGCGCTGAAAATGTTGGACATGGGGCCGTTAAAAACTCCCAGCATCTATGCCCGGTACCTGCCAAGACAATTGTTTTCGCCAGCAGAGCTCGTGGGGAAGTCCTTAAGCGGGAAGCAATCAAGCGCCCACAAAGATAAAGAGGCAAAGCCGTAGCTTGATTCGTTGCGTGTGAATGCTGTAATAAGTAAGTATTTGTGCAGCTTTCCACAGCTATAAAGCTTGAGGTTGGTGGATACATGGTGTCCAGGTCGGCGCTGAAGATGTTGGACATGGGGCCGTTAAAAACTCCCAGCATCTATGCCCGGTACCTGCTGAGACAATTGTTTTCGCCAGCAGAGCTCGTGGGGAAGTCCTTAAGCGGGAAGCAATCAAGCGCCCACAAAGATAAAGAGGCAAAGCCGTAGCTTGATTCGTAGCGCGTGAATGCTGTAATAAGTAATCATTTGTGCAGCTTTCCACAGTTATAAAGCTTGAGGTTGGTGGATACATGGTGTCCCGGTCGGCGCTGAAAATGTTGGACTTGGGGCCGTTAAAAACTCCCAGCATCTATGCCCGGTACCTGCCAAGACAATTGTTTTCGCCAGCAGAGCTCGTGGGGAAGTCCTTAAGCGGGAAGCAATCAAGCGCCCAAAAAAGATAAAGAGGCAAAGCCGTAGCTTGATTCGTAGCGCGTGAATGCTGTAATAAGTAAGTATTTGTGCAGCTTTCCACAGTTATAAAGCTTGAGGTTGGTGGATACATGGTGTCCAGGTCGGCGGTGAAAATGTTGGACATGGGGCCGTTAAAAACTCCCAGCATATATGCCCGGTACCTGCCATTACAATTGTTTTCGCCAGCAGAGCTCGTGGGGAAGTCCTTAAGCGGGAAGCAATCAAGCGCCCACAAAGATAAAGAGGCAAAGCCGTAGCTTGATTCGTTGCGTGTGAATGCTGTAATAAGTAAGTATTTGTGCAGCTTTCCACAGCTATAAAGCTTAAGGTTGGTGGATACATGGTGTCCAGGTCGGCGCTGAAAATGTTGGACATGTGGCCGTTAAAAACTCCCAGCATCTATGCCCGGTACCTGCTGAGACAATTGTTTTCGCCAGCAGAGCTCGTGGGGAAGTCCTTAAGCGGGAAGTAATCAAGCGCCCACAAAGATAAAGAGGCAAAGCCGTAGCTTGATTCGTAGCGCGTGAATGCTGTAATAAGTAAGTATTTGTGCAGCTTTCCACAGTTATAAAGCTTCAGGTTGGTGGATACATGGTGTCCAGGTCGGCGCTGAAAATGTTGGACATGGGGCCGTTAAAAACTCCCAGCATCTATGCCCGGTACCTGCCAAGACAATTGTTTTCGCCAGGAGAGCTCGTGGGGAAGTCCTTAAGCGGGAAGCAATCAAGCGCCCACAAAGATAAAGAGGCAAAGCCGTAGCTTGATTCGTAGCGCGTGAATGCTGTAATAAGTAAGTATTTGTGCAGCTTTCCACAGTTATAAAGCTTGAGGTTGGTGGATACATGGTGTCCAGGTCGGCGCTGAAAATGTTGGACATGGGGCCGTTAAAAACTCCCAGCATCTATGCCCGGTACCTGCTGAGACAATTGTTTTCGCCAGCAGAGCTCGTGGGGAAGTCCTTAAGCGGGAAGCAATCAAACGCCCACAAAGATAAAGAGGCAAAGCCGTAGCTTGATTTGTTGCGCGTGAATGCTGTAATAAGTAAGTATTTGTGCAGCTTTCCACAGTTATAAAGCTTCAGGTTGGTGGATACATGGTGTCCAGGTCGGCGCTGAAAATGTTGGACATGGGGCCGTTAAAAACTCCCAGCATCTATGCCCGGTACCTGCCAAGACAATTGTTTTCGCCAGGAGAGCTCGTGGGGAAGTCCTTAAGCGGGAAGCAATCAAGCGCCCACAAAGATAAAGAGGCAAAGCCGTAGCTTGATTCGTAGCGCGTGAATGCTGTAATAAGTAAGTATTTGTGCAGCTTTCCACAGTTATAAAGCTTGAGGTTGGTGGATACATGGTGTCCAGGTCGGCGCTGAAAATGTTGGACATGGGGCCGTTAAAAACTCCCAGCATCTATGCCCGGTACCTGCTGAGACAATTGTTTTCGCCAGCAGAGCTCGTGGGGAAGTCCTTAAGCGGGAAGCAATCAAGCGCCCACAAAGATAAAGAGGCAAAGCCGTAGCTTGATTCGTAGCGCCTGAATGCTGTAATAAGTAAGTATTTGTGCAGCTTTCCACAGCTATAAAGCTTGAGGTTGGTGGATACATGGTGTCCAGGTCGGCGCTGAAAATGTTGGACATGGGGCCGTTAAAAACTCCCAGCATCTATGCCCGGTACCTGCTGAGACAATTGTTTTCGCCAGCAGAGCTCGTGGGGAAGTCCTTAAGCGGGAAGCAATCAAGCGCCCACAAAGATAAAGAGGCAAAGCCGTAGCTTGATTCGTTGCGTGTGAATGCTGTAATAAGTAAGTATTTGTGCAGCTTTCCACAGCTATAAAGCTTAAGGTTGGTGGATACATGGTGTCCAGGTCGGCGCTGAAAATGTTGGACATGGGGCCGTTAAAAACTCCCAGCATCTATGCCCGGTACCTGCTGAGACAATTGTTTTCGCCAGCAGAGCTCGTGGGGAAGTCCTTAAGCGGGAAGCAATCAAGCGCCCACAAAGATAAAGAGGCAAAGCCGTAGCTTGATTCGTAGCGCGTGAATGCTGTATAAGTACGTATTTGTGCAGCTTTCCACAGTTATAAAGCTTCAGGTTGGTGGATGCATGGTGTCCCGGTCGGCGCTGAAAATGTTGGACATGGGGCCGTTAAAAACTCCCAGCATCTATGCCCGGTACCTGCCAAGACAATTGTTTTCGCCAGCAGAGCTCGTGGGGAAGTCCTTAAGCGGGAAGCAATCAAGCGCCCACAAAGATAAAGAGGCAAAGCCGTAGCTTGATTCGTTGCGTGTGAATGCTGTAATAAGTAAGTATTTGTGCAGCTTTCCACAGCTATAAAGCTTGAGGTTGGTGGATACATGGTGTCCAGGTCGGCGCTGAAGATGTTGGACATGGGGCCGTTAAAAACTCCCAGCATCTATGCCCGGTACCTGCTGAGACAATTGTTTTCGCCAGCAGAGCTCGTGGGGAAGTCCTTAAGCGGGAAGCAATCAAGCGCCCACAAAGATAAAGAGGCAAAGCCGTAGCTTGATTCGTAGCGCGTGAATGCTGTAATAAGTAATCATTTGTGCAGCTTTCCACAGTTATAAAGCTTGAGGTTGGTGGATACATGGTGTCCCGGTCGGCGCTGAAAATGTTGGACTTGGGGCCGTTAAAAACTCCCAGCATCTATGCCCGGTACCTGCCAAGACAATTGTTTTCGCCAGCAGAGCTCGTGGGGAAGTCCTTAAGCGGGAAGCAATCAAGCGCCCAAAAAAGATAAAGAGGCAAAGCCGTAGCTTGATTCGTAGCGCGTGAATGCTGTAATAAGTAAGTATTTGTGCAGCTTTCCACAGTTATAAAGCTTGAGGTTGGTGGATACATGGTGTCCAGGTCGGCGGTGAAAATGTTGGACATGGGGCCATTAAAAACTCCCAGCATATATGCCCGGTACCTGCCATTACAATTGTTTTCGCCAGCAGAGCTCGTGGGGAAGTCCTTAAGCGGGAAGCAATCAAGCGCCCACAAAGATAAAGAGGCAAAGCCGTAGCTTGATTCGTTGCGTGTGAATGCTGTAATAAGTAAGTATTTGTGCAGCTTTCCACAGCTATAAAGCTTAAGGTTGGTGGATACATGGTGTCCAGGTCGGCGCTGAAAATGTTGGACATGTGGCCGTTAAAAACTCCCAGCATCTATGCCCGGTACCTGCTGAGACAATTGTTTTCGCCAGCAGAGCTCGTGGGGAAGTCCTTAAGCGGGAAGTAATCAAGCGCCCACAAAGATAAAGAGGCAAAGCCGTAGCTTGATTCGTAGCGCGTGAATGCTGTATAAGTACGTATTTGTGCAGCTTTCCACAGTTATAAAGCTTGAGGTTGGTGGATGCATGGTGTCCCGGTCGGCGCTGAAAATGTTGGACATGGGGCCGTTAAAAACTCCCAGCATCTATGCCCGGTACCTGCCAAGACAATTGTTTTCGCCAGCAGAGCTCGTGGGGAAGTCCTTAAGCGGGAAGCAATCAAGCGCCCACAAAGATAAAGAGGCAAAGCCGTAGCTTGATTCGTTGCGTGTGAATGCTGTAATAAGTAAGTATTTTTGCAGCTTTCCACAGCTATAAAGCTTGAGGTTGGTGGATACATGGTGTCCAGGTCGGCGCTGAAGATGTTGGACATGGGGCCGTTCAAAACTCCCAGCATCTATGCCCGGTACCTGCTGAGACAATTGTTTTCGCCAGCAGAGCTCGTGGGGAAGTCCTTAAGCGGGAAGCAATCAAGCGCCCACAAAGATAAAGAGGCAAAGCCGTAGCTTGATTCGTAGCGCGTGAATGCTGTAATAAGTAAGCATTTGTGCAGCTTTCCACATTTATAAAGCTTGAGGTTGGTGGATACATGGTGTCCCGGTCGGCGCTGAAAATGTTGGACTTGGGGCCGTTAAAAACTCCCTGCATCTATGCCCGGTACCTGCCAAGACAATTGTTTTCGCCAGCAGAGCTCGTGGGGAAGTCCTTAAGCGGGAAGCAATCAAGCGCCCACAAAGATAAAGAGGCAAAGCCGTAGCTTGATTCGTAGCGCGTGAATGCTGTAATAAGTAAGTATTTGTGCAGCTTTCCACAGTTATAAAGCTTGAGGTTGGTGGATACATGGTGTCCAGGTCGGCGGTGAAAATGTTGGACATGGGGCCGTTAAAAACTCCCAGCATATATGCCCGGTACCTGCTGAGACAAATGTTTTCGCCAGCAGAGCTCGTGGGGAAGTCCATAAGCGGGAGGCAATGCGCCCACAAAGATAAAGAGGCAAAGCCGTAGCTTGATTCGTTGCGCGTGATTGCTGTAATAAGTAAGTATTTGTGCAGCTTTCCACAGCTATAAAGCTTGAGGTTGGTGGATACATGGTGTCCAGGTCGGCGCTGAAAATGTTGGACATGGGGCCGTTAAAAACTCCCAGCATCTATGCCCGGTATCTGCCAAGACAATTGTTTTCGCCAGCAGAGCTCGTGGGAAGTCCTTAAGCGGGAAACAATCAAGCGCCCACAAAGATAAAGAGGCAAAGCCGTAGCTTGATTCGTAGCGCGTGAATGCTGTAATAAGTAAGTATTTGTGCAGCTTTCCACAGTTATAAAGCTTCAGGTTGGTGGATACATGGTGTCCAGGTCGGCGCTGAAAATGTTCGACATGGGGCCGTTAAAAACTCCCAGCATCTATGCCCGGTACCTGCCAAGACAATTGTTTTCGCCAGCAGAGCTCGTGGGGAAGTCCTTAAGCGGGAAGCAATCAAGCGCCCACAAAGATAAAGAGGCAAAGCCGTAGCTTGATTTGTTGCGTGTGAATGCTGTAATAAGTAAGTATTTGTGCAGCTTTCCACAGCTATAAAGCTTGAGGTTGGTGAATACATGGTGTCCAGGTCGGCGCTGAAAATGTTGGACATGGGGCCGTTAAAAACTCCCAGCATCTATGCCCGGTACCTGCCAAGACAATTGTTTTCGCCAGCAGAGCTCGTGGGGAAGTCCTTAAGCAGGAAGCAATCAAATGCCCACAAAGATAAAGAGGCAAAGCCGTAGCTTGATTTGTTGCGTGTGAATGCTGTAATAAGTAAGTATTTGTGCAGCTTTCCACAGCTATAAAGCTTGAGGTTGGTGAATACATGGTGTCCAGGTCGGCGCTGAAAATGTTGGACATGGGGCCGTTAAAAACTCCCAGCATCTATGCCCGGTACCTGCTGAGACAATTGTTTTCGCCAGCAGAGCTCGTGGGGAAGTCCTTAAGCGGGAAGCAATCAAGAGCCCACAAAGATAAAGAGGCAAAGCCGTAGCTTGATTCGTAGCGCGTGAATGCTGTAATAAGTAAGTATTTGTGCAGCTTTCCACAGTTATAAAGCTTCAGGTTGGTGGATACATGGTGTCCAGGTCGGCGCTGAAAATGTTGGACATGGGGCCGTTAAAAACTCCCAGCATCTATGCCCGGTACCTGCCAAGACAATTGTTTTCGCCAGGAGAGCTCGTGGGGAAGTCCTTAAGCGGGAAGCAATCAAGCGCCCACAAAGATAAAGAGGCGAAGCCGTAGCTTGATTCGTAGCGCGTGAATGCTGTAATAAGTAAGTATTTGTGCAGCTTTCCACAGTTATAAAGCTTGAGGTTGGTGGATACATGGTGTCCAGGTCGGCGCTGAAAATGTTGGACATGGGGCCGTTAAAAACTCCCAGCATCTATGCCCGGTACCTGCCAAGACAATTGTTTTCGCCAGCAGAGCTCGTGGGGAAGTCCTTAAGCGGGAAGCAATCAAGCGCCCACAAAGATAAAGAGGCAAAGCCGTAGCTTGATTCGTTGCGTGTGAATGCTGTAATAAGTAAGTATTTTTGCAGCTTTCCACAGCTATAAAGCTTGAGGTTGGTGGATACATGGTGTCCAGGTCGGCGCTGAAGATGTTGGACATGGGGCCGTTCAAAACTCCCAGCATCTATGCCCGGTACCTGCTGAGACAATTGTTTTCGCCAGCAGAGCTCGTGGGGAAGTCCTTAAGCGGGAAGCAATCAAGCGCCCACAAAGATAAAGAGGCAAAGCCGTAGCTTGATTCGTAGCGCGTGAATGCTGTAATAAGTAAGCATTTGTGCAGCTTTCCACATTTATAAAGCTTGAGGTTGGTGGATACATGGTGTCCCGGTCGGCGCTGAAAATGTTGGACTTGGGGCCGTTAAAAACTCCCTGCATCTATGCCCGGTACCTGCCAAGACAATTGTTTTCGCCAGCAGAGCTCGTGGGGAAGTCCTTAAGCGGGAAGCAATCAAGCGCCCACAAAGATAAAGAGGCAAAGCCGTAGCTTGATTCGTAGCGCGTGAATGCTGTAATAAGTAAGTATTTGTGCAGCTTTCCACAGTTATAAAGCTTGAGGTTGGTGGATACATGGTGTCCAGGTCGGCGGTGAAAATGTTGGACATGGGGCCGTTAAAAACTCCCAGCATATATGCCCGGTACCTGCTGAGACAAATGTTTTCGCCAGCAGAGCTCGTGGGGAAGTCCATAAGCGGGAGGCAATGCGCCCACAAAGATAAAGAGGCAAAGCCGTAGCTTGATTCGTTGCGCGTGAATGCTGTAATAAGTAAGTATTTGTGCAGCTTTCCACAGCTATAAAGCTTGAGGTTGGTGGATACATGGTGTCCAGGTCGGCGCTGAAAATGTTGGACATGGGGCCGTTAAAAACTCCCAGCATCTATGCCCGGTATCTGCCAAGACAATTGTTTTCGCCAGCAGAGCTCGTGGGAAGTCCTTAAGCGGGAAACAATCAAGCGCCCACAAAGATAAAGAGGCAAAGCCGTAGCTTGATTCGTAGCGCGTGAATGCTGTAATAAGTAAGTATTTGTGCAGCTTTCCACAGTTATAAAGCTTCAGGTTGGTGGATACATGGTGTCCAGGTCGGCGCTGAAAATGTTCGACATGGGGCCGTTAAAAACTCCCAGCATCTATGCCCGGTACCTGCCAAGACAATTGTTTTCGCCAGCAGAGCTCGTGGGGAAGTCCTTAAGCGGGAAGCAATCAAGCGCCCACAAAGATAAAGAGGCAAAGCCGTAGCTTGATTTGTTGCGTGTGAATGCTGTAATAAGTAAGTATTTGTGCAGCTTTCCACAGCTATAAAGCTTGAGGTTGGTGAATACATGGTGTCCAGGTCGGCGCTGAAAATGTTGGACATGGGGCCGTTAAAAACTCCCAGCATCTATGCCCGGTACCTGCCAAGACAATTGTTTTCGCCAGCAGAGCTCGTGGGGAAGTCCTTAAGCAGGAAGCAATCAAATGCCCACAAAGATAAAGAGGCAAAGCCGTAGCTTGATTTGTTGCGTGTGAATGCTGTAATAAGTAAGTATTTGTGCAGCTTTCCACAGCTATAAAGCTTGAGGTTGGTGAATACATGGTGTCCAGGTCGGCGCTGAAAATGTTGGACATGGGGCCGTTAAAAACTCCCAGCATCTATGCCCGGTACCTGCTGAGACAATTGTTTTCGCCAGCAGAGCTCGTGGGGAAGTCCTTAAGCGGGAAGCAATCAAGAGCCCACAAAGATAAAGAGGCAAAGCCGTAGCTTGATTCGTAGCGCGTGAATGCTGTAATAAGTAAGTATTTGTGCAGCTTTCCACAGTTATAAAGCTTCAGGTTGGTGGATACATGGTGTCCAGGTCGGCGCTGAAAATGTTGGACATGGGGCCGTTAAAAACTCCCAGCATCTATGCCCGGTACCTGCCAAGACAATTGTTTTCGCCAGGAGAGCTCGTGGGGAAGTCCTTAAGCGGGAAGCAATCAAGCGCCCACAAAGATAAAGAGGCGAAGCCGTAGCTTGATTCGTAGCGCGTGAATGCTGTAATAAGTAAGTATTTGTGCAGCTTTCCACAGTTATAAAGCTTGAGGTTGGTGGATACATGGTGTCCAGGTCGGCGCTGAAAATGTTGGACATGGGGCCGTTAAAAACTCCCAGCATCTATGCCCGGTACCTGCTGAGACAATTGTTTTCGCCAGCAGAGCTCGTGGGGAAGTCCTTAAGCGGGAAGCAATCAAGCGCCCACAAAGATAAAGAGGCAAAGCCGTAGCTTAATTCGTAGCGCGTGAATGCTGTAATAAGTAAGTATTTGTGCAGCTTTCCACAGCTATAAAGCTTGAGGTTGGTGGATACATGGTGTCCAGGTCGGCGCTGAAAATGTTGGACATGGGGCCGTTAAAAACTCCCAGCATCTATGCCCGGTACCTGCTGAGACAGTTGTTTTCGCCAGCAGAGCTCGTGGGGAAGTCCTTAAGCGGGAAGCAATCAAGCGCCCACAAAGATAAAGAGGCAAAGCCGTAGCTTGATTCGTAGCGCGTGAATGCTGTAATAAGTAAGTATTTGTGCAGCTTTCCACAGTTATAAAGCTTCAGGTTGGTGGATACATGGTGTCCAGGTCGGCGCTGAAAATGTTGGACATGGGGCCGTTAAAAACTCCCAAGCATCTATGCCCGGTACCTGCCAAGACAATTGTTTTCGCCAGCAGAGCTCGTGGGGAAGTCCTTAAGCGGGAAGCAATCAAGCGCCCACAAAGATAAAGAGGCAAAGCCGTAGCTTGATTTGTTGCGTGTGAATGCTGTAATAAGTAAGTATTTGTGCAGCTTTCCACAGCTATAAAGCTTGAGGTTGGTGAATACATGGTGTCCAAGTCGGCGCTGAAAATGTTGGACATGGGGCCGTTAAAAACTCCCAGCATCTATGCCCGGTACCTGCTGAGACAATTGTTTTCGCCAGCAGAGCTCGTTGGGAAGTCCTTAAGCGGGAAGCAATCAAGCGCCCACAAAGATAAAGAGGCAAAGCCGTAGCTTGATTCGTAGCGCGTGAATGCTGTAATAAGTAAGTATTTGTGCAGCTTTCCACAGTTATAAAGCTTCAGGTTGGTGGATACATGGTGTCCAGGTCGGCGCTGAAAATGTTGGACATGGGGCCGTTAAAAACTCCCAGCATCTATGCCCGGTACCTGCCAAGACAATTGTTTTCGCCAGGAGAGCTCGTGGGGAAGTCCTTAAGCGGGAAGCAATCAAGCGCCCACAAAGATAAAGAGGCAAAGCCGTAGCTTGATTCGTAGCGCGTGAATGCTGTAATAAGTAAGTATTTGTGCAGCTTTCCACAGTTATAAAGCTTGAGGTTGGTGGATACATGGTGTCCAGGTCGGCGCTGAAAATGTTGGACATGGGGCCGTTAAAAACTCCCAGCATCTATGCCCGGTACCTGCTGAGACAATTGTTTTCGCCAGCAGAGCTCGTGGGGAAGTCCTTAAGCGGGAAGCAATCAAGCGCCCACAAAGATAAAGAGGCAAAGCCGTAGCTTGATTCGTAGCGCGTGAATGCTGTAATAAGTAAGTATTTGTGCAGCTTTCCACAGCTATAAAGCTTGAGGTTGGTGGATACATGGTGTCCAGGTCGGCGCTGAAAATGTTGGACATGGGGCCGTTAAAAACTCCCAGCATCTATGCCCGGTACCTGCTGAGACAATTGTTTTCGCCAGCAGAGCTCGTGGGGAAGTTCTTAAGCGGGAAGCAATCAAGCGCCCACAAAGATAAAGAGGCAAAGCCGTAGCTTGATTCGTTGCGTGTGAATGCTGTAATAAGTAAGTATTTGTGCAGCTTTCCACAGCTATAAAGCTTGAGGTTGGTGGATACATGGTGTCCAGGTCGGCGCTGAAAATGTTGGACATGGGGCCGTTAAAAACTCCCAGCATCTATGCCCGGTACCTGCTGAGACAATTGTTTTCGCCAGCAGAGCTCGTGGGGAAGTCCTTAAGCGGGAAGCAATCAAGCGCCCACAAAGATAAAGAGGCAAAGCCGTAGCTTGATTCGTAGCGCGTGAATGATGTATAAGTACGTATTTGTGCAGCTTTCCACAGTTATAAAGCTTGAGGTTGGTGGATGCATGGTGTCCCGGTCGGCGCTGAAAATGTTGGACATGGGGCCGTTAAAAACTCCCAGCATCTATGCCCGGTACCTGCCAAGACAATTGTTTTCGCCAGCAGAGCTCGTGGGGAAGTCCTTAAGCGGGAAGCAATCAAGCGCCCACAAAGATAAAGAGGCAAAGCCGTAGCTTGATTCGTTGCGTGTGAATGCTGTAATAAGTAAGTATTTGTGCAGCTTTCCACAGCTATAAAGCTTGAGGTTGGTGGATACATGGTGTCCAGGTCGGCGCTGAAGATGTTGGACATGGGGCCGTTAAAAACTCCCAGCATCTATGCCCGGTACCTGCTGAGACAATTGTTTTCGCCAGCAGAGCTCGTGGGGAAGTCCTTAAGCGGGAAGCAATCAAGCGCCCACAAAGATAAAGAGGCAAAGCCGTAGCTTGATTCGTAGCGCGTGAATGCTGTAATAAGTAAGTATTTGTGCAGCTTTCCACAGCTATAAAGCTTGAGGTTGGTGGATACATGGTGTCCAGGTCGGCGCTGAAAATGTTGGACATGGGGCCGTTAAAAACTCCCAGCATCTATGCCCGGTACCTGCCAAGACAATTGTTTTCGCCAGCAGAGCTCGTGGGAAGTCCTTAAGCGGGAAACAATCAAGCGCCCACAAAGATAAAGAGGCAAAGCCGTAGCTTGATTCGTTGCGTTTGAATGCTGTAATAAGTAAGTATTTGTGCAGCTTTCCACAGCTATAAAGCTTGAGGTTGGTAGATACATGGTGTCCAGGTCGGCGCTGAAAATGTTGGACATGGGGCCGTTAAAAACTCCCAGCATCTATGCCCGGTACCTGCTGAGACAATTGTTTTCGCCAGCAGAGCTCGTGGGGAAGTCCTTAAGCGGGAAGCAATCAAGCGCCCACAAAGATAAAGAGGCAAAGCCGTAGCTTGATTCGTAGCGCGTGAATGCTGTAATAAGTAAGTATTTGTGCAGCTTTCCACAGTTATAAAGCTTGAGGTTGGTGGATACATGTTGTCCAGGTCGGCGCTGAAAATGTTGGACATGGGGCCGTTAAAAACTCCCAGCATCTATGCCCGGTACCTGCCAAGACAATTGTTTTCGCCAGCAGAGCTCGTGGGGAAGTCCTTAAGCGGGAAGCAATCAAGCGCCCACAAAGATAAAGAGGCAAAGCCGTAGCTTGATTCGTTGCGTGTGAATGCTGTAATAAGTAAGTATTTGTGCAGCTTTCCACAGCTATAAAGCTTGATGTTGGTGGATACATGGTGTCCGGGTCGGCGCTGCAAATGTTGGACATGGGGCCGTTAAAAACTCCCAGCATCTATGCCCGGTACCTGCCAAGACAATTGTTTTCGCCAGCAGAGCTCGTGGGGAAGTCCTTAAGCAGGAAGCAATCAAACGCCCACAAAGATAAAGAGGCAAAGCCGTAGCTTGATTTGTTGCGTGTGAATGCTGTAATAAGTAAGTATTTGTGCAGCTTTCCACAGCTATAAAGCTTGAGGTTGGTGAATACATGGTGTCCAGGTCGGCGCTGAAAATGTTGGACATGGGGCCGTTAAAAACTCCCAGCATCTATGCCCGGTACCTGCTGAGACAATTGTTTTCGCCAGCAGAGCTCGTGGGGAAGTCCTTAAGCGGGAAGCAATCAAGCGCCCACAAAGATAAAGAGGCAAAGCCGTAGCTTGATTCGTAGCGCGTGAATGCTGTAATAAGTAAGTATTTGTGCAGCTTTCCACAGTTATAAAGCTTCAGGTTGGTGGATACATGGTGTCCAGGTCGGCGCTGAAAATGTTGGACATGGGGCCGTTAAAAACTCCCAGCATCTATGCCCGGTACCTGCCGAGACAATTGTTTTCGCCAGGAGAGCTCGTGGGGAAGTCCTTAAGCGGGAAGCAATCAAGCGCCCACAAAGATAAAGAGGCGAAGCCGTAGCTTGATTCGTAGCGCGTGAATGCTGTAATAAGTAAGTATTTGTGCAGCTTTCCACAGTTATAAAGCTTGAGGTTGGTGGATACATGGTGTCCAGGTCGGCGCTGAAAATGTTGGACATGGGGCCGTTAAAAACTCCCAGCATCTATGCCCGGTACCTGCTGAGACAATTGTTTTCGCCAGCAGAGCTCGTGGGGAAGTCCTTAAGCGGGAAGCAATCAAGCGCCCACAAAGATAAAGAGGCAAAGCCGTAGCTTAATTCGTAGCGCGTGAATGCTGTAATAAGTAAGTATTTGTGCAGCTTTCCACAGCTATAAAGCTTGAGGTTGGTGGATACATGGTGTCCAGGTCGGCGCTGAAAATGTTGGACATGGGGCCGTTAAAAACTCCCAGCATCTATGCCCTATGCCCGGTACCTGCTGAGACAATTGTTTTCGCCAGCAGAGCTCGTGGGGAAGTCCTTAAGCGGGAAGCAATCAAGCGCCCACAAAGATAAAGAGGCAAAGCCGTAGCTTGATTCGTAGCGCGTGAATGCTGTAATAAGTAAATATTTGTGCAGCTTTCCACAGTTATAAAGCTTCAGGTTGGTGGATACATGGTGTCCAGGTCGGCGCTGAAAATGTTGGACATGGGGCCGTTAAAAACTCCCAGCATCTATGCCCGGTACCTGCCAAGACAATTGTTTTCGCCAGCAGAGCTCGTGGGGAAGTCCTTAAGCGGGAAGCAATCAAGCGCCCACAAAGATAAAGAGGCAAAGCCGTAGCTTGATTTGTTGCGTGTGAATGCTGTAATAAGTAAGTATTTGTGCAGCTTTCCACAGCTATAAAGCTTGAGGTTGGTGAATACATGGTGTCCAGGTCGGCGCTGAAAATGTTCGACATGGGGCCGTTAAAAACTCCCAGCATCTATGCCCGGTACCTGCTGAGACAATTGTTTTCGCCAGCAGAGCTCGTGGGGAAGTCCTTAAGCGGGAAGCAATCAAGCGCCCACAAAGATATAGAGGCAAAGCCGTAGCTTGATTCGTAGCGCGTGAATGCTGTAATAAGTAAGTATTTGTGCAGCTTTCCACAGCTATAAAGCTTGAGGTTGGTGGATACATGGTGTCCAGGTCGGCGCTGAAAATGTTGGACATGGGGCCGTTAAAAACTCCCAGCATCTATGCCCGGTACCTGCTGAGACAATTGTTTTCGCCAGCAGAGCTCGTGGGGAAGTCCTTAAGCGGGAAGCAATCAAGCGCCCACAAAGATAAAGAGGCAAAGCCGTAGCTTGATTCGTTGCGTGTGAATGCTGTAATAAGTAAGTATTTGTGCAGCTTTCCACAGCTATAAAGCTTGAGGTTGGTGGATACATGGTGTCCAGGTCGGCGCTGAAAATGTTGGACATGGGGCCGTTAAAAACTCCCAGCATCTATGCCCGGTACCTGCTGAGACAATTGTTTTCGCCAGCAGAGCTCGTGGGGAAGTCCTTAAGCGGGAAGCAATCAAGCGCCCACAAAGATAAAGAGGCAAAGCCGTAGCTTGATTCGTAGCGCGTGAATGCTGTATAAGTACGTATTTGTGCAGCTTTCCACAGTTATAAAGCTTGAGGTTGGTGGATGCATGGTGTCCCGGTCGGCGCTGAAAATGTTGGACATGGGGCCGTTAAAAACTCCCAGCATCTATGCCCGGTACCTGCCAAGACAATTGTTTTCGCCAGCAGAGCTCGTGGGGAAGTCCTTAAGCGGGAAGCAATCAAGCGCCCACAAAGATAAAGAGGCAAAGCCGTAGCTTGATTCGTTGCGTGTGAATGCTGTAATAAGTAAGTATTTGTGCAGCTTTCCACAGCTATAAAGCTTGAGGTTGGTGGATACATGGTGTCCAGGTCGGCGCTGAAGATGTTGGACATGGGGCCGTTAACAACTCCCAGCATCTATGCCCGGTACCTGCTGAGACAATTGTTTTCGCCAGCAGAGCTCGTGGGGAAGTCCTTAAGCGGGAAGCAATCAAGCGCCCACAAAGATAAAGAGGCAAAGCCGTAGCTTGATTCGTAGCGCGTGAATGCTGTAATAAGTAAGCATTTGTGCAGCTTTCCACAGTTATAAAGCTTGAGGTTGGTGGATACATGGTGTCCCGGTCGGCGCTGAAAATGTTGGACATGGGGCCGTTAAAAACTCCCAGCATCTATGCCCGGTACCTGCCAAGACAATTGTTTTCGCCAGCAGAGCTCGTGGGGAAGTCCTTAAGCGGGAAGCAATCAAGCGCCCACAAAGATAAAGAGGCAAAGCCGTAGCTTGATTCGTAGCGCGTGAATGCTGTAATAAGTAAGTATTTGTGCAGCTTTCCACAGTTATAAAGCTTGAGGTTGGCGGATACATGGTGTCCAAGTCGGCGGTGAAAATGTTGGACATGGGGCCGTTAAAAACTCCCAGCATCTATGCCCGGTACCTGCCAAGACAATTGTTTTCGCCAGCAGAGCTCGTGGGGAAGTCCTTAAGCGGGAAGCAATCAAGCGCCCACAACGATAAAGAGGCAAAGCCGTAGCTTGATTCGTCGCGTGTGAATGCTGTAATAAGTAAGTATTTGTGCAGCTTTCCACAGCTATAAAGCTTGAGGTTGGTGGATACATGGTGTCCAGGTCGGCGCTGAAGATGTTGGACATGGGGCCGTTAAAAACTCCCAGCATCTATGCCCGGTACCTGCTGAGACAATTGTTTTCGCCAGCAGAGCTCGTGGGGAAGTCCTTAAGCGGGAAGCAATCAAGCGCCCACAAAAATAAAGAGGTAAAGCCGTAGCTTGATTCGTAGCGCGTGAATGCTGTAATAAGTAAGTATTTGTGCAGCTTTCCACAGTTATAAAGCTTGAGGTTGGTGGATACATGGTGTCCAGGTCGGCGCTGAAAATGTTGGACATGGGGCCGTTAAAAACTCCCAGCATGTATGCCCGGTACCTGCCAAGACAATTGTTTTCGCCAGCAGAGCTTGTGGGGAAGTCCATAAGCGGGAGGCAATGCGCCCACAAAGATAAAGAGGCAAAGCCGTAGCTTGATTCGTTGCGCGTGAATGCTGTAATAAGTAAGTATTTGTGCAACTTGCCACAGTAATAAAGCTTGAAGTTTAAATTCAAGAGATGTGGCAAGAATCTTGAGCATTGTGGGCAGTGTAGCTAGGAGGGGTCAGTGGATAGTGCTGCTGGCATGATTTTGTTGAATGAGTGGTAAAAAGAGTATAGACACCTAACATTTGTGTACGCAAGGATGTAACAGCTGTTCCAGTTGTACCTTCTGATACACTCTCATATTTCATGTGCCAAGCTGCCCCATAAGCATGAAATTTGTTTAAAGTTGCGCCATGCCATGCCAGAATGCCCCATCTAGCTGCAAAAGTTTGCAGTCTCATTAGATTTGACGAAAAATAAGAGCCGCATTGTCAACCTGCAGTTTTGCCGATGGCCCATCCAGACACTGATATGCAACTCCAGTCCTATTCCGCAATGCGTTTATACAATCTCTGAGTACTGTCCGACGGCACAGTAGCAAGTGTACTGAAACTGCAGCCTTGTCCTGTTTTTGCAGCATCGTGTTTGGTATGTTAAGTGGGGCGCGGAAAATGCATGGCTCAAGCTGCGTCGTGAAGTCAGACAAGAAAGCCCGCGAAATACAAAAATTATCAGCCCGTATAGCCAGTATAGCGCTGAGACTGGGCTGTTGAGTCACGGCCGCAGCTAATTTCTGTCACTCAAACCATGCACGGTTGGGAGCACCACAATATCGTAGCGCATGAATGCCTCAGTCACGTGATTTTTTTTTATTTCGCGGGCTTTCTATAGAGGTGGGAAAAACTATGCACGTGAGGTTTTCTTTATCGGGAATAAATGAAAGGGGGGTTTCAGAAGGTCCTCCCCAACTTTGCAAATCACATTTATTTGAAAGCAATACTTAGTAAATTGGAATTGCAAAATGAAAAATTGCCTGCACCGTTTTTTTTTAATCGATATTTATTGTCTTGGGACATCAATAGGGTATGATATGAAGAATGAATAAATGATTAAATAAATGTGCCTGCTAGAGATCTAAGGACCTACCATGACTACGCGGAATTGAATTTAATTTAATCTCAGCTGTCTGGTTTATTGAGCCAGTGGTAGTATTCGAGATCACGCAAACAGTCGAAGCTTTCTTCCCCGAAGTCTTCCTTTTGTTCAGACCTGGTGCGCCAGGTGGCTGTCAGCAAGTGGTTTTTCTGGCCTATCTCAAATGCTTTATTTTTAACACTCGGCAGCAGTTAGCTTGGACACGCGGTACAAAATATGTCAGCTATCGTTTGGTGCCACAGGCTTAATAGCAAGAATCTGCACTAAGCACAACTCTCTGCAACATCAATATTGCCCACATCCAGCCTTGGCTACACGGGTTTGACGGTAATATATGCCGGATAACACGGCAAGAGTGTATAGGCACCGCATCAGGTGCCAGTGATGGATTTCACGCGGTATATCCTCACTTCTGCCATTGATCATATATGTGCGTAGTCACGCAGCAGGATGAGATGCGGCTCGAAATGATGCTCACACACTGCCAATGTTTCTGTGAGAGGCTTTTCCTGCCTTCACAAGCTTCGTTTCCACGTTGTGCGATGTTTGTTGTCCCTCGGAGCAGCAAACAAAGGTGACTGGAGCATCCGGATAGCCGCGCTTCGGCATCTCGGAGCAAAACAGTGCGAGTTGGTCTTTTTCCTGGCCATTTCGAACTGCGCATGGTGCTTTTGAAGAGCTGAGATGTCTTCGTTGCTGTGATGGAAGGCAGAACTGAAAGTTCGAGGGCAAAATTGCAAGAATGTGCAGACTGCACGGCGCGCCAAGCCTTGACTTCCCTTTGCGGAGGGGCACGCAGTCCTAGTAAACGTAACTGCAGCGCCACCAGCGGCGGTCAGTGGCATCCGGCGTGCAAGAGGCGCCCATTTTCCTTCCGTTCGCGCCACTAGAAAGTATTCTGAGCAAGTCTGTGCGTTCGCCGTCTTCTGTAAGCACACGTTTTTGTGGCTTTCCAACGATTCCCAAGTTTAGGCGATCGCAGGCAGATTTACTTTGCGACCAGCTACTCTATCTAGACCTCAGTGTGAATGATTTAGAGGACCTTTTTCTTCGGTACCGGGAGCCCGCGCCGCGGCGCTATGCTTGGTACAACGGATTTGTGGCCGTGGATTGCCTGGACGAAGAGTCGTTTCGGCGGATGTTCCGTTTCGACAAGGAGCATTTTGGCGCACTGAAGACATCGCTGCTTGTGCCCGATACCATCCTCAGTGGCCAAGGCGTCAAGGTATCTGGTAAAGAAGCGTTGCTCATGGGTCTACGCCGGTTGGCATACCCGAATCGGTGGTGGGACTTAGAGCCCATCTTCGGCCGGCATTGCTCGACAACCGAATAGGGAGGGCACATTGCTCGACAATGTCGAGCATTGTGTCCTCCCTATTCGGCCACAGTGAGGCCACAATCGGTCATCTTCTGGACCTGAGGAGGCACGATTGACTGCAACCGGCGGACTTGGCTCGTTTTTCTGAGGTGTGTACACGTTAAGCAAGACGAGTTTCATTCGGCAGCCCAATAAAAACGTTTTGGCTGATTTTTGATATCGCAGACAACTGCATAATAGCAGAGAGTGTCTGCTGATAAATAGGGGTTCAGTGCACAATGTGTGTCTCAAATCGTGACGGAACAAATTATTACTTTACGGACTTATAACTCGTACGATAGTCCGAAATCAATGTTTTCGGAATGTTGCATACCAGTGACGGCACGGAAGCGTATCTCATGTACCGTCTTTGCCAAAAGTAACCAGGCTGCAGGGTTTGCTCCTCAACCATGTTCAGCGCCCTTGATTTACCTCAAAAGGCAGAAAATGGTCTTAAGACATAAGATAGAGTGGCTTTCGCTCCGTACAGGTGACTAAAAACTTGGGATGTCCTAACGCTGAACTATAGGGCTAAGGAGCGAACCACGCAGCCTGGCTACTTTTGGCAAACACGGTACCCACACACACACACACGCAAAAAAAAGGAATGTTCTATTTTCATTGCAGGCAGTTCATCGCAGAGGTGCCCCTCTCACCAACTGTTGGGGGTTTCTGGATGGCACTGCCAGACCCATCTGCAGGCGTACCAAAAATCAGAAAATCCATTTTTCTGGACATAAACGACTGCATGTCGTTAAATAACAGGCCATTATGTGTGCAAATGGCATTGTGTTCGACCTGGATGGACCTTACCCTGGGCACAGGCATGATGCTGATGAGTGAAGCGGATCTAAGTTTTCGGTATAATAAACTTATATATACTCACTTGCCAGGTATATCAAAGCTTGGAACAAAATTTCGCATTACTGAGAAAAAATTATTTTGAAACAGTAAGAAAACTTAACGCAATGTTATATTAGGCAAAGCAAACAAGCCCATGGTATTCATCGCACACCAGTGCACGGTGAAATAACCAAATTGCTAGCACAATTATAATGTACCAATGCAGGAGTATGCACTTAAAAAAGGGCGTGTTGTACATATTTGGTGCACCAGTCTGCCACAGGCTGTGCTCGCAGGCTGTGAAGACATTCAGCTTTCTTCTTAGCAGCATTGATCTGTAAGTCCCTGCAATGGGTGGAATATATGAATTTTAAACATATACAAAAGGCAGCGGTTGCTGTAGTTAACACAATAGGAAGTGCACGTTCCTTGACAGTGTCAGCTAAATAACAACTCGCCTTGTGTTCCTTTGCTGTCGTGTTCGTCTGTCGCGCTGTTTTTTCCATCTAGCAATGCTTCATGACATATCTGCGTGTTAACATGATAGTATTAAAGGCTCCATTCCTCAGAAAATCTGGCGTCGGTGTTGGCGTTGCAAGTGAAAAACCACAGGCAAGGATTTTGGCAGATATTGGCAGGTAACATGGCCATGCACTGACTGGGCGTTGGGTTGTGTGATGTCACAAGACCACACGACATGGGTCAGTTGGCAGGCACTGCCATCTCGGGTTTCACCTTCAAGATAGAAGGGTGAGATCAGAATTCAGCCTTCCAACAATCCTGAGGTAGACACGCTACCCCTAGGCCACACAGGCACATTTTTACGGCTTGGTTAAATCAGCAACATTTTTTTTTTCAGAGCTAGTGAGTTCATGTTTTCCAAGTGGAATTCTTGTTAGCGTGACACATAAGGGGGACAAAACATAGCACCTGTCTTGTCCCCCTTTATGTGTTCGCTAAAAAGAATTCCACTTTGAGAAAGCTTGGCTAAAAATGGGGATTTATATTTATAGGGCTCCTTGATTTGGCTACACTTTCTGCACTAGATCGCAAAAGTGTCACGCCGGTGCCGAGCCAGTTCTTCCGACGCGAGTGCAGCCTGGCACTAGCACTCTCGGTGGAGCGGCCAAATCGAGTGAAAAAGTTCAGAAACGTTAGTCTGTTCTGGGTATGTCTGTTTGTCAAGATTCTGATAGTTCTATTGAGTGGTTGACATTTGTTCAAAATGGCGTATCTCGCTTGTCAGCGGCCATATGAAACTTGTCAATTCCAAAAATAAAAGTTAAGAATTTGTCTCCATCCTTACTGTTGCATTGTGCAGTGGTGCAGGCCAGCTGACTCTTGGACTTAGAATTCAAGGTTATTGAGGCTGTCACTGTTAAACTCGCACTCACTGCTGGCGGCCGGTGGCCACGGAGTGATCGTGACAGTCTGTGGTGTGTGCAGACTTAGCAAGTGAAGGCATGGGCTAACTGCACGATGACCTCAGAACCAGCCACGACTGTAAGCAGAGATGCCACTAAAGCTGCCTCATGCTGAATGCTCAAGCATTCAGGAAAAAAGGAATGTGTCGCTGCACAGTCATCACGGCCGTTTTGATCGCCCATAAACAGTTGTGATGGCCAGTAAAGTTAAAGCTGGACAACTTCACCTTACGAGTACATTATCCCGGTCACAATTGTGCTTGAAATAATGTGATGCACCTTTATGCGTCTAGTGGTTATGGTGCACGTGATGGCCTGTCATGGATAAATGGCTGAACTTCTACTATACCACTGCTACATTTCAGCATTCAGTCGGCTAAAAACTACTGAATGCAGCTTTCTACGCTGCACAAGCTGCAGAGTGAGTTTTCATCATAGCCATTCACTCCGAACGATGAAACCACGAAACAAGAGTGCCATATCACTCAGCCATTTGCACTTTTTCGTTATATTCGTGTAGTGTACTACACTTAAAATGCATAAAATTGGATGTCTGGTTGGGGCAGTAGAGATTTTGTTCACGCGCCTACCCATGGTAACAGCCCTAAAATACATGGGCCCCAATCAGCACATGTGCATTTTCCTCTTGTCCATTGTCCAGATGAGTTTCCATATTACCGAGGCATAAATACATTGAAAAAGCTTGGTCCCCAGAAAAACTGTCCATGATTTAAGTAGTCTATATTAACGAGGGTTTTATTAACAAAGCAGGACCGCAGAAGTCACGAAATATAATTCGTTCATTGTATAATAAAGCTTGCATACTGTTGAATGTATACCAGTTAGAGGGCATCATGCAAGGTTATGCAAAGATCCCTTTTGTCATTAACAAGACCATACCAGCGCAAACGCTGTACAATGTCTCTCATAGACCGAATTGCTTTGGGGCATTCAACCCGATAGCCCAATCCAAAGCTTATATTTTAGCTTGCTTATGTGCAACAGCAGAATGTGCTACATGTTCATTACTACAAAACAGAAGCCTACTGCAGAATGTTTTCATTAGGCACCTACGTTGGTGACAGCAAACAAATGTCCTAGCAGAATATTCTTTCTCGTGGCTCGAGCTCGCACAATGAAAATCAAATCTGTACACTTTGCTTCAACATTTCCCACATTTGTTGTTCAAACCCTGTAATTATTCAGTACTGTTTTGTATTTTGCAGGTATCCTGCGTGACAATAGGCGCTATGGAAAAGCTGTTGGATCTCGTCCAAGGTTCGATCTTCACAATCTATGGGGACCCAGCCTACCCCCTGCGTCCCCTCCTCATGCGGCCATACGCAGGTGCTGCACTCAGCCAACAACAGCTGTTTAACAGTTCCATGAGCACTGTTCGTAAAGCCGTTGAGTGGGGGTTTGGGAAAACTGTCATTAGTTTTGCATTCTTGGATTACAAGAAAAATCAGAAGTTGTTACTTCAAAATGTATAAGATGGCAACCATACTTGCCAACTGCCACACACGTTTGTATGGCAGCCAAGTCAGTATGTTCTTTGGTTTGCGCCCGCCAAATCTGCAGGAGTATTTAAAGCCAGCGAAATGAGCACTTGGAGTTCCATCAGCATATTACATGAAATCTTTTCTTTGCAAACCTGACCGCGAGTAGTTCCTTTTCAATTGGAGCATTACTGCTGGAGGGTGTAAGAGCTGTTGGAAGCATACACCATCAATCCACAAGTTCAACTGTCCATTATTTCAACTAATCGCATGCTCACTAATGCCCCTTGACATTTTGAGAGAATTTGACCTTCTGATGAGACTTGTTACACAAAGTAATTATTAATGTCAAACCTAGCTAGAGCTTTTCCTTGTGCTTTAGGCAATATTCTCAGTATGCATGTTGGCACTGCCCTTGGGGTTTGCTCCATTGTTCTGGAAGTGTGTGGATGCTTTCAAAATAACATCAAAATAGGATTGGCTCTGTTGAGACTCTTTTCAAAATCAAACTTGTTAGGGAAGTTTTTTTACTGTGGCATATCATTTAGCACCCTGTGTTGCAGTTTGCATTTGACTTTGTGTTCTGTTGTGCTGTGTGTTTAGTGTGGACTGGACACAAGAGTGCTTTTTTCACCCATCAGCCTGAAATATATTCCAAAACTGCTGCAAAAACTTTGCGCTGCCTATGTCACAGTGCACGCTAACAAATTACTTTTGTCTACTCTGCATGGTTCAGGATATTGCAGTGTGTCAGCACCATATCTTACCTCTGTTCCCTGGCAGCAGAGAACCTCACGGTGAATGAATTTCCATAATTTGAGCACTGCAGCACTGTACCACAAGGAAAAGTAGAAAGGTAGGCTTAAAAATCAATTTGCAGAAGACTAAGGTAATGTTGAACAGCCTCGGGAAGGAACAGCAGTTTACGTTAGGTAGGGAAGCACTGGAAGTAGTAGGTTAAGATGTCTACTTAGGACAGGTAGTAACCGCAGATCCGGACCATGAAAAGGAAATAACAAGAAGAATGAGATTGAGATGGAGCGCATTTGGCAAGCACTCGCAGATTATGACTAGCAGCTTACCGGTATCGCTCAAGAGGAAAGTATACAACAGTTGCATCTTACCTGTACTCACCTATAGGGCTGAAACATGGAGGCTAAGCAAGAGGGTTCTACTTAAGTTGAGGACAACTCAGAGGGCTATGGAGCAAAAAATGGTAGGGGTAACATTAAGAGATAGGAAGCGTGCAGAGTGGGTCAGAGAAATAATAACTTACTGACATTCTAGTGAAAATTAAGAAGAAAAAAATGGGCATAGGCAGGACATGTAGTGCGAAGAGAGGATAACCGATGGTCGCTTAGGGTAACAAACTGGATTCCAAGGGAAAGAAAGCGTAGCAGGGGGCGGCAGAAAGTTAGGTGGGCGGATGAAGGTAAGAAGTTCTCAGGGGTCAAGTGGATGCAGCTTGCACAGAACCGGGTTAATTGGAGAAATATGGGAGAGGCCTTCGCCCTGCAGCGGGTATAGTCAGGCTGCTGCTGATGATGAAGACGATCACTGTAAATGCCACTTGCCACCCCTAGAAAGTTTCTGCCTACTGCGTGTTGGTCTTCGGGCATTTACTGGTTTCACGTCAGCTTGCCTAGCACTCGCCAATTTGCAGCTGGTAACATAGTTTGCTAGGGGACCATGCAGTTGCTTGTGCAGTAAATGTATACAAAATGTAAATGTATGTGCTGCGCAAGCTTCGCAAAGCGTCAAATTGTGAGTGAGAAGCCATGCGATCGCTAAGTTTTGCCAAGCGTGCGGGCCTCTCCGTGCGCACATGCGTGGCACGCTCATATGAGCGCGCTGCAGAGCTGAGGAAGTGGCTTGATGAAGTATGTTTTAAAGGAACCGCATACACCAACGGCCTTTTAAAAAAATATAGCCTTGGTCCGATTCTGTATTTTTGAGCTCTAATAGAGCAACTCCATTTACTATGAATTTCAGGTACAACAAACACAATCCACGGGATTGTCAGATTCTCATGAGCTCGATCATATTTAGAGTCCGGACGCATTCGAGTAGTTTTTGGCTACCTCACACTTGATTTCTTTTCATTGCTGTCCTTATTAATGTAACAAAAATACATGGATACCTATGGGAGGTGTACATTGTCACACTGTTCATCGTTTGAACGGTCTCCATACTAACAGAGCATATAACTGAATTAAAGTGCTTATTTCGTCTCGAAAACTTAATTTTATTCTTTCATATTTACAGTGTCCACATTAGCTAGGCATGAGTACGTGTGTTTCGCATTCATTAAGGAAATATGCATTAGGATGTGTACTTAATGTGAGCCTAGTGGTTGGTTAGTGCAGGACAGCAAAATGTTCAGCTCTTGGGTATGAACGTAAAGTGTTCAGCAAGAATAACTTGTGTCCACACATAATCATTCACACATATTGACACATGGAATTGGTGGGTACCAAATGGACATTTTGTTTCCATGACTTAGTCGTACCACATGACTATGAATCCCTAAACATAGGCCCTGAAAGGCAGAAGCAGCTGAGCTTGCCAATTTTCTTGTTGGTCATCTTTTCTGCTGCACAAAGACTGTGTGTATGACTAATGTGTGTTGATATTTCACTGATGAACACAGCAATTATGGCATGTGGATAGGAAGCAGTTTGTTGTGCAAAACATGATTTTGTGAAATGCACATAGGTACATGTCTGTGTGACCAGTGTTTGCAGAACTTTACACACAACCCTCATAGCACTAAAGAGTCATTCTTGTGTTTAAGGTGCAGAGAGTGTCTATTTGTATGTCATATGAAACACAATCTGCAATTCAGTGAAGTCTTTGCCAGGCTGCGTGAACACCCGCACAGGCAGTCTGTTTCCCCTTTTAGTCCTGCTGTCAGTTATAATTATGTCAGTGTTTCTTGTTGCCATCTGTTTACATTTGGCTGCAGCATGCACTGATGTTTGTGAATACATTGAATAGTTCAAGGTAGTAATTTTTTCGGTGATGTGGATGTGGAAAAGCAATATTAAGGGTGTTTGCAACTGTTTACTCAAGACAGAACTCAACTTCACAGTTAGACTCCGAAACTGTGCACTGAAATGGCACTAATCACCACTTTGCAGATTTTAATTGTCTTCTGTTGACAGCATCTTGGATACAAGTTTTATGAGCGCCTGCTCATTGAGTATGCGGCGCTCTTCGCTACGCTCCCGCAGCTCGACTTCCCTTTGATTTCGTCATTCTGCAGATTCCTGGGACCGTAGCTTCTACTCGGCCGTCTTGCACGCCCATTTCATGAAGGCGCCGCTGTATGGCAGTTCCTTGGAGACGAAGCTCTCTGTCCTTAGCTCGCTCTTTGCAAGCTGCCTCCCATTCTCTTACATGCGGAAGCAGCTTTTCGCGCTCTAAAGTTAGGCGATTGCGTTCAAACGCCAACCGCCTCTCTTCAATGGTCCGCTCTTGTTCTTTTGCGGTCTCCTCAAACTAAAGCCTTTTTTTGAAAAAGGCCAAGTTTTGAGGCTGTCGCTTTTTTGTACCTGCATGTAAAAATGATGTAACAACATTGATGCTGTTGATGTGTAGTATTCATAAATTCGTCACTGACTGCCAACAGCAAACATATTGCAAATAAGGAATGTAGGAGGATGCAATAATAGAGTAAGAAGTAACCAAAAACGATAGATGCACAAACAGTCACTAAATTTCACAAAATGCATATTGTAACATGCACGAGTATCTTTCCACCCCCGCGTTTAAATAAGTTACGCCGTTGCCGTCACAGGAAAAGTGTACACGGCAATGGTGATATGCTGTCTACTACAAAATATTGACACAAATGATAAGAAAAATGATGACACAAATAACTAACTAGATTTCATCATATATATGAAACTGGGAACAGTTTGTCGACATGATGGGGGCAATCGTTTCTTACAGGTCTACTCAGGTGTGCGCCTCAGGGTTCTGTTTTAGGTGCAGTACCATTGAATATTGTCATAAATGATCTCGTAAAAGCTCTTGAAGTGTCTGTGTGTGTTAAGCTGTTTGGTGACGACAGCATTATTTTAACATGATTTGTATTAAATGCTAAGCTACAACTGCCAGAAAATTGGTGTGACAAATGTGAAATGGTTATTAACTGAAAAACTGTTGCTATCTGCATCAGTACAAAAAATTAACCAACAGAATTTTGGCGTGCCGCATTAATAACAATGTAATTTTAGAGGTAGAAAAATATTAGTACCTCACTGTCACAGTAACTTCCCGGTTGAAAGGGACAAATCACAGACATTATATGCTTTTCTGGCCGTAAGAAGCTTAGTTTTCTGAAGTCTTGTATGGTCAGTTGCACGAATGTATTAAAGATGAAGGCATATAACTCCATAATAATACCAAACCACAAATATGCGTGCATTGCATAAAATGCCATACAAAAGATGTTAATGGAGGCAACAGTCTAAGAGTCGGAGGCAAACATTGGGGATTTTTTTTGTATTGAGAGGAATTAGTCTTGTGATGATTTTAGGAACTAACAGCTTTTCATTTAATATTCTTTATTCCTAAAATCAACATAAGACAAATTCTTGTCAATGCCAACAACAAAACACAAAAAAAATTATCCCCAACCTTTGCTATCGACTTTTAGATTTTTGGCTCCTTTAAATTCCATAATAACGAGCCCCTCATTTTTCCTTCAATTGTCTACACAAGAGATGACGCGCAGACACTTGAAAAAATTCAATGCCTTGCGGCTCACCACAATAGTACTTTGCAAGGTTTCTTCTGCACAGAGTGTTAACACTAAACAATCCCCTGTAGTGGTTTTATGCAGATATGGTATGTACTGTAGTCAACTTGCCTCGCCTTTGAGGTTCAGGCTGAGCACCTGTGCTGCATTGGCCAGGGCTTGCTACTCGAGAGCTAGCTGCAGGCAGTTGGAAATTGAAGCTCAATGGGCCATCGGCAGCTGTGTCGTTCCTCGTTGATGGCGCATCTTGCTAATCTTGGCTACAGTACATGTTTAAACAAGTCGGCTGCTGCTGCTGACGGCTCATCAGACGAGTCCCCTAAAAAATGATGGTATAGAGACTTAGCAACGCTTCCCTATTGAGCTGTTAGTATTGCAATTTTTCATCTTGCAAGATGATTTTGCGCATATACCACACTTTGTGATGCTGATGTGGCCTGTGCTGTTTGAAGATGTATTAAAGCATTGTATTGAACAAGATGCAGCAAAATGTTACTTTGACTCCGACGACCTCCGGCGCTGCATGATTATACACAAAAAAATGGTACACACACAAGAGGATTAAACCAGGACGTTAACACAGATGATGCGCTCGCTACCAACTGCCAGTTTTGTGGTACAAAGCGCCGGAGGTCGTCGGAGTCGTATAGCCAACTAGCCCGCTAGCAAGTACTACTGAATGTTACTTTTGTTTCTCAATAAACGTTAAAAGTGCTATGTGTAAGCTGAATTCAGAACTGTTTAGCACTGCTAACTGTATATACTGTAATTCACTCAACATTCAAAAATGCAAAAGGTATAGATAACAAAACAGAAGTTCGAATTATGGAACACTGGCTTTTGGTACGGCTCTCTATCAGGGACCTCCGACAAGACTTCCATGTATGGCTGTCCTATAGCAATTCATGTCCTCGCGGCGCGTTTACCATGAAATGGTCTCACATGCGTTTTCCGCTGAACATGTCAGGTCTGCGGTGCAGGGATCTGCGTCCAGGGCTGCAGTGTAGGCTGTGGCAGCTGCATCCTTGGCCAATACCGCGGAGCTCCGCTCCGCAGCCCGTGTGGGCGCTGACTGGACGGGCACAGGCAATCTTTCTGGTAGCTCCCGTTTTTACTATGTGGCCGTGTTCTTTGGCGATATCAGATATTTCTTGCAGCAGCTTCTTTTTTTCATCATAGTGCTCTTCCGTGCATGGCCTGCACGTGTAAACACCATCCTTACGCACTGCTGTCAGCTCGCAATCGTAAATACAAAGCTCACATCACGAAGGAAAAATTATGCAAGGTTTGAAGAAAATGATTGAAGCGGTACTTACTTGCGCAGGTTGGCCCGGTCGTTGTGTTGAAATTGCCCCAGCAGCAGATCGCATCGGTCGCGTTTTGCGCGCGGCGTAAATTTTTTTTTTTCAGAGCCGCGTAAGGCTATACGCAACTACGGACCATCGACACGACTCTCCGAAGGGGTTTACTGCTAAGACCTCGCGCAGCATATAAGGTCACCAGTGATTGTGAATCGCAATCGCGAAGCCGCAGCTACCGCGGCCACCTTCGCTGCCGCCATGTCAAACACTGCTTGACCCTGGCTTCACCAGACTCGACTCTTCACGTTCCTTTTTTTGATTGGGTTTCAACAATTTCCGGTTCCTGACGTTCCCGTGACAACAGCAGAGACTCCTCTCGTTAAGCCTTTCCACGGCGAGTGTCGAGAAGCGATCTCAACAAAACGAGCATTTCATCATTTAATCTTTTACGGTTAAGGCACGCTGAAACGAAGCGAAATCAGGCTGCTTGGTTTATTTGCGATACATACAGCTTACAGGGACGAATCCACGGCGAATGCGATATGAGGCGAGAAGTCTCCGCTTCGACAGACGCCGCCATGTTGCCCGACCCTATCCGGCGATAGGGTCCACGCTATTTCGCCGATATAGGGTCGCCGTCGTCCGCTGACCCAAAACCTAAGGCACGTTTGGGTTCTGTGCACGCGCACTCGCGCCCGCTATCACCCTATCCCCCTAACCGATAGGGTCCCCCTGTTTTAAAACTCCCTAATGACGTGCTTCCGGACAGTTCTTGTTTAAGCGGTGCTGTCCCGCAGGAGCCGTTTTTTTTTTCGAGCGTAGCACTACTAGTACTAGCCGCCATCACAGATTTCGCCGAGATCTGTCCAAAGCCGCTCACTCTCTCTCTCTCTCTCCGTGAATTTGAAGTGGAGAAAGAGAAGGTGGCCTCGCGCGCGTCTCGCGGCTCAGCATTGAGGAGGTGGAGCGGCCGCAGAGCTGTAGTAGAAGCCGCTCTCTCTCTCTCTCTGTCTGTCCATCCATCTCTCCATGAACTGGAAGAGGAGGAAGGGAAAGTACCGACGCCCGCATCACGCGACTTAACACTGAGGGGGCGGAGCGACCGCATGGAGTAAGACAGTGAGAGAGGGGCGTGTCAGTTGCAGACGTGGCGGCCGTCGCTGGGCAGCGTAGCACAAGCGTGACTGCGTTTGTTTCGCGTCGCAATGGATGAAGCCGGGCCATCTGGCACTGCGGCGCAGGTCGTGCTCGACGTGCGGAGTACAACCGTTACGAAGGCAGAACCGGAAAGCCGGAGGCCCATAAATCGACAGTTAAGTCAGTTCGCGAGCTTCTCCCCTAAACGAAGTGTTCACCGCGGGTCCACTGTCACGGGGGGCATTCGAAGTGGCGGCCAAGGTCAAGTGGCTGTCGCGCAGGCGTCCGTTTTTCAGAAGTGGTATGGAAACAGATGGAAACAGGCCACACCGTCGGTTCGGCCCGTTCCGATTCTCGGAAAAGTCGCGCTTCAACCGTGCCGCGAAGGAGGCAAACCAGAGCAGTTAAAAATTACAGCGTAAGCGGAGTGGTTGTGGGTTCAGCGCAAACTGCTCCATATCTTGGTTTGAGGGGAAAGGTTGCGGAGGCCACAAACCGCGGCGAAACACGGGCTGGGGAGAATGCGCGGCAGAGGGAGCTGCTGTCGGTACCTTCTCAGGGAAGACGCCTGGACTTAAGTCCCTTTGAAACCGCCGCCCGCGCGCAACCGACCAAGGGCAGCGATCGGAATGTTTGCGCCTTAGGCTTGTGTGTTGTGTGTTTTGGAAGCGCAACCGTCTTTGTGACTGCTGGCCACCTCTTGCGTGAGCTAAGGGAAGATATTGGAGAGAGTGTAAATCGCGGATGTGTGTGGTAATGCATGAAATGTATAACTGAAATAAGCGGTGCTACGCGCCTACTTCGTATTTGATGAATTATTGAAATCGGCCATATTTTGTTCCCCGCAGGCTGACTTGTTTGACGCACCGCGGAGCGATGGGGTCGGGAGCTATTTTTCCCTTCCCATAGAACGGACTATAGACCTTTGCATCCGGCGAGGAGATTGTCGAAATGCCTCCCCTCTGGACTGTTGCAAACCGGTTCCGCTGCCGCCTCCACCGTTTTGACGTCAGGCGCACACAACAGCCCAGCGAGCAATATGGTGACGTCCAGGACGCCCTTGTTGCGAAGGTCTATACTCCGTTTCATACACCAAGTGCAACGGTGCAACGCAGCGAAAGTTACGCAAGTAGTCCGCAAGAAAAAAAAAAAAAGGAGGCGTATCATTACGCGCTCGTTTTGTGGCCGAGTGGTTCCTGCGGAAACGGGCTCTATTCCGAGCATTCACGTTTGCAATAACTTGCTTCGCATGCCTAGGCATCTTCGCAGTGCGGATTTTATAGAGAAAATGCGCACCGAAAAACAATTTTCTCAAAAAGAGATGCGCAGCGCGAAGGGCACAGCCAGCGTCATCTAGTGGCACAGCTGGCAAGGTTGCGGGGCAGCGAAAACGCGACACGAACAAAAACGACATAATAAACATACAAATACACCGAATCCGATCCTTTCACCCTAAAAAAAAGTGCTATTTATGAAGTTACCCTGTGTTTGGCGCAGCATAGCCTTAGTTGCTTTTGCGCCATAAAACCCAATATAACTAACTAATTTTAACAACTCCTTCCAACTAAAATACGGAACGGTTGCTCGAGAATCAAATCTCTGAGCGTATTCTGTAACTCACATATGCTTTCTCGATACATGTTTTTGTGTTTATAGTACTGTAACTAGCAAACACAATCGCTGGCTAGTTCTTAACGCTACTTTATGTACTCAAACGGGCAGTGGCCAATCGAAAAAGACGAAGCGACGCGACAGCTCAGAATCCGGGGTGGTACTCTGAGATGACAAAACAATCAGCAATCTGGAGTCCGCATTCGACTGGCTCAAGTACATTTCTCCTTACGGCGCTCAAAAGGTCACTACAGATTACGGGCCTTATTGTTTTTACTGACAGGTGTAGTCAGTATACAGTTGTTGTGTGTTGTGTTTTATGGCGCATAAGCATCTAAGGCTATCATGCGCCAAACACATGATGAGATCTGCTGTCCATGCAGCAGATGGTAATATTGTAATTAAAACTCATAATTTGTTAAGAAGGTTGGCATCTTTTAAGAACATAAAAACGCATGTTATATTAACAAGAGCATTTTCTCCTATGAGTAAGCTAGGGTGAAGAGGAATATATTCTGAATAAAATATTGGAAAATGCTTCTTTCTTAGTTCTTCTAGCTTTGTACAGGAATATAAAATGTGATTAATTGTGATAGTTTCTCCGCAAAGGTCGCATGTTGGTATTTCCTCTTTTCTAAGAATATAACCATGTGTAAGGTGTGTATGTCCAATACGGAGGCGACATAAAATGACTTCAGTGAATCGTTCTTGGTGTGTGCATGACTTCCATTCAGATATGACAGGTTTTACTAGGTGTAGCTTATTATTTTCTTCATTATTCCATTTAGACTGCCATCTATCTCTTAGCTTAGACTGCATTAACTTGACTGCTTCTTTGTAGGGAACGTGCACTTTCTTCATTTCTATATGTCGAGCTTGTGCAGCGCATATATCAGCGCTTTCATTTCCATCAATTCCTATGTGACTTGGAACGCAACAAAGCTTTACAGTATGTCCCTGGGTTGTGGCTGTTTTTATGCTGTGTATGATGTCACCAATAAGCGATTTGCCTGCATTTTTATGATTGTATGCTGTTAGTATGCTCAAAGAATCAGTGTAAATGACACTATTCTCTATGTTTTCAATTTTAATTTTTTCTAGGGCCATGAGGACTGCATAACACTCGGCAGTGAAAATGGATGCACACTGTGGTAGCCGTACTGTTCTATTCCAATTGTTTTGGACCACTGCGCTTCCGACGTATTGTGCAGATTTTGAACCATCTGTATAGAATGCCACATATTCTCTGTACTTTTCACTTAGGGCTAAAAATTCCTGCACTATGTGTTCATGTGGTGTTTGGTTTTTCTGGAATTGGTTTAATGTGAAGTCACATACAGACGGCAGGCAGTACCATGGTGGAAGTGGATCAGGTTTTCGGGTAATATTAGGTAATGAGTCTATTAAGTCTAAAACTTGACATTTCTCTTCAAAGCGGAGCAGAAGTGGTTTTATTTTTTGAGGTTTGTTTATGAACAGTGTTCGAGACTGGCATTTTGTAACTATTGGGTAACAGATATGGTTTGGCAGTGAACGGATCTTTAAAATGTATGAGCATGTGACCATGTTTCTTCGGCTTGTAAGAGATGGTTCATTGGTTTCTACATATAAGCTGTTTATGGGGGATGTCCTGTATGCACCAGTTGAAATACGCAAGCCTGAATTGTGTACAGAGTCCAGTCGTTTTAAATATGACGGCCTTGCAGATCCATATATTATGCAGCCATAATCTAAACATGAGCGAACCACAGAGCGGTAAATTTTTAAAAGACATGTTCTGTCAGATCCCCAGTGTTTATGTGAAAGGACTTTCAATATATTGAGAGATTTCGAAGCTTTCTTTTTTAGGTTGTTTATGTGGGGAAGGAATGAAAGCTT
Source organism: Amblyomma maculatum (assembly GCF_055883805.1). Classification (NCBI taxonomy): domain Eukaryota; kingdom Metazoa; phylum Arthropoda; class Arachnida; order Ixodida; family Ixodidae; genus Amblyomma; species Amblyomma maculatum. The sequence goes on along the minus strand of NC_139351.1, from coordinate 24,949,900 downwards.
TCTGTCAAAAGTTAGCCCTAGAAATTTATGTTCGTGCTTTACAGGTAGCTTAACATCATTAAGGTGGATGGTGGGATCAATGTGCAGTCCTCTTCTGAGAGAGAACAAAACTAGACTTTTGAGTAGAAAACCTGTAGCCATTCCTATCTGCCCACGTTGCCAGTCTATTTACTGTGAGCTGTATTTGCCTCTCACATGTTGACACATTGGAGGATGTACATGCAATCTGAAGGTCGTCTACGTAGACAGAGTACATAACGGATTTTGGGATTATTTTTGCTATACTGTTAATTTTTACTATAAATAGAGTAGTACTTAAAATACATCCTTGAGGCACACCATTTTCTTGTATGAAGGTTTTAGAAAGGGTAGAACCGAGACGTACTTTAAATGAGCGTTGAGAGAGAAAGTCGCTTATACATTTTAGCATCCTGCCGCGAATGCCAAGCTCTCCCAAATCACGCAGGATCCCAAACCTCCACGTGGTGTCATAGGCTTTTTCGAGGTCAAAAAATACGGCAAGGCAATGCTGTTTATGGATAAAGGCTTCTCGGATAGTATTTTCCAGTCGGACAAGGTGATCAATAGTTGAACATGTTTTTTTGTAGCCGCACTGATGAGTATCAAGAAGTTTCCGGGATTCAAGAACAAACATGAGCCTTGTATTTACAATGCTTTCAAAAGCATTGTAAATTGTAAAGCATTGTAAAAAGCATGCAAGCCAGCTCGTCAGGGCTATTGGCCTATAACTGCCTGGGGAGTCCGGGGGCTTCCCAGGCTTTAAGAGAGGTACTATAACGGCTGTCTTCCAGGCTTCTGGTATTGTTCCAGATATCCATATTTTATTAAAAAATTTCAATAATGCATCTACTGACAATGGAGGAAATGAGCAAGCATTTCATAATGTATTTCATCTGGTCCTGGTGCAGTTTGTTTGCCGGCATTTAATACTCTAGTTATTTCTTCAAGTGTAATTAAACAGTTAAACGGTTCATTTGTGCCTCCAGCTATTGGGAGTCTTTGTTTTTCAGCTGCTGTTTTATACTTTATAAAGGAATGTGTATAGTGTGCCGAACTAGAGATTGTAGCGAAATGTTCCCCCAATATGTTTGCTTGTTCTTCTACACTCGTTTGTGTACCAGGAGTTGTTAAAAGTGGAATCGTGAAAGGATAGTATTTGCCGTCTAGTTTATTAACCTGCTCCCACATTTTTTTAGATGTGGTTGAGCTATTTATAGATGACACATAATTTTGCCATGAGGCTTTTTCAGCTTCGCGGCGAATGCACCGTGCTTTAACCCTGGCCTTTTTAAAAGCTATAAGGTGCTCATGTGTGGGATATCTCCGGAATATTCCCCAAGCTTTATTTTGTTTTCTTTTTGCCTCTTTGCACTCTTGTGTATACCACACTTTATGGTTTTGCTGTACATTTCCAGAGGACTGTGGAATAGCTAGGTGTGCTGCAGCAATAATACAAGCTGTAATCTCTTCATTCAGCTCATCTATGCTGAGATTTTCTGAAAATACTTTTATGAGGTCAGCTTTGGACTGGAAAAGTGTCCAATCTGCCAGGTGAAGTTTCCATCGCCGTGGTTTGGTTAGAGTGATGGATGGTAAGGATGTTAGACTTATTATGACAGGTAAATGATCACTTCCATATGGGTTGTCGAGAACGTCCCATTTAAAATCGGTGAAAATTGATGGTGAACAAAATGATAAATCTAAGCAGCCCATTTTTCCTGAGTTTGGGGAGCAATATGTTTGTTTACCTGTATTCAGGAGGCAGACGTTGTTGCACAGCAAAAAATCTTCTAAAATACGTCCTCTACGGTCTGTTTGCTCACTCCCCCAAAAGGAGGAGTGTGCATTAAAATCTCCAACTAAAATATATGGTTCAGGTAACTGTTGTAAAAGTTCCTCTAAATCGTGAAGGGTAACAATGACATGAGGTTGAAGGTAGACAGAACATATTGTGATTGTTTTATAATGAACAACAGTAACTGCAACAGCTTCGAAATTAGTTTTGAGATGGACTTCTCGCGTTGCAATACTGCTCTGCACAACAATAGCAACGCCTCCGGAGAGGCGACCTGCTTGTTCTCTGTCACATCGAAACACTTTGTGCTTTTTTAAAAATTTTTTTTGTTGAGGTCCCAGATTGGTCTCTTGTAGGCATAGGACACAGGGGACATGAATTTAAAAGGTCTGTTATATCACTGCAGTTTCTTAAAAGTCCTCTACAGTTCCAATGGACTAAGAACGCCATTTTATATGAGGAAGGTAGAGAGACTAAGTTTTTTCTGGCCCGGTGATTCGGGCCTTTTCTTTTCTAGTTCGCTCCAAGGAGCTCCGTCGCCTGTCAGATGTTGACGGCCCCGGACGGTCGTCGTTTGTTGTGTCCATTGCGTCCTCGGACGTGCTGGACGATTGTGCAGACTGCACAGACACATTTCTGGTAGATCTCGCCGTTACTGGAGAGACCTTGGGGCCAGCTGACCTAGAGGCCCGCGCAGCCTGCTTTGGGGGTGGTGGAGCAGCCCCAGCTACTTCCACCGGGGACGTAGAGGTCCCTGCCTTAGGTGCACCGTGTGTCACCTGGGCAGGTTCCAAGGACTGCTGTGACGCCGCCCCCTTTTGCGTCACAACAGAATAAGTTGGGGTGTGAGTGGACGTGAGTTTCTTACGTGCTTCCCTGTAAGTGAGGTTTTCTTTGACTTTTAGTGTGATGATATCTTTCTCTTGTTTCCATGTTGGACAGATTCGTGAGTAAGCAGCGTGGCTGCCCTCACAGTTGATGCAAAGATGCGTTTCGGATTCACAGTTCTCAGCGGGATGCTCGTGGGAGGCACACTTCGCACATGTAAGTTGGCCTCGGCAAGTCTGTGAGCCGTGGCCATACCTTTGGCATTTGAAACAGCGGCGCGGGTTAGGTATGTATGGTTTCAGTTTTATCTTCGTGTACCCTACCTCCACAGCCTCGGGCAGTGTGCTCGATTCGAAGGTAAGGACTAAGTGCCTGGTCGGTATCTCTTTGTTATCCCGTCTGATTTTAATTCTGAACACATTGATGACATTTTGTTCTCTTAGTCCTTCAAGGAGTTCTTCTTCACTTAGGTACTTTAGGTCGTCATCTGAAATGACTCCCCTCACCATGTTTAGAGAGCGGTGTTTGGTGACATTAACTGGGCATTCCCCAAAGCTGGTTACTGTTGGGAGTTTTTCATTCTGATGATGGTACATAATTTCCAAGAGAAGGTCGCCATTTGGAAGTTTTTTGACATTGTATCCTTGGCCTATTGCTTCAGTCAATGTCTTGGTCATGACAAAAGGAGATATTTGCCTAGCTGTTTTTTGAGGGTCTTCACTGTGCACCACGCGGAAGCGTGGGAATCTGTTTGCATTCTTTAGAAAGAAGTTTGCTGTTTCATCGGTCCGTCCCCTTTTTCGGGAACGATCATTGGAGAGCAAAGAAGAAGCCATACAGTAAGTTTTTGTTCAGCCGGGGTGGCGGCCACCCACCATGGAGCCCAACGAGGGGACGGGACAGGAACTCGCAAAGCAGTCCTGCCCACGCCAGCCATACACCCCGACTATAACCAAATATGGCATAACGCAGGGTGGTTAGCCACACAAGGTTAACCCTCGCCGCCTGGAAGTAGGAAGAAACGAAGAAGGTAAGAGAAGACAGGACAGTTGTAAGAGCGGGGATAGGAAAGTGAAAGATGGAGGGGAGGACAGGAAAAGGCGACTGCCGATTTCCCCCGGGTGGGTCAGCCCGGAGGTGCCGTCTGTGGGAAGCGTGGGCCAAAGTGGTGTGTTGCCTCTGCCGAGGGGCCTTAAAGGTCCAAACACTCGGCATCGGCTCAACCACCAGGATCCCCTTTTCCCCAGACACGGCGATGCCACGCACGGCTAAGCGTGGGTGCTCGGGGTCCGTGGTGTCGCACAGTACACGCAAACATCTGCTTTAACAGATGCCCCCTGCGGGGAGTATACAGTTGTGCGTTGCAACTGATCTGTTATTGGCCGTCCTCCGTAAGGTGGCCTTTCCCACGGAGTCATCACACAGCGATCGGGTGCCATGACATGCGACGTAAAAAGAAGAAAAACAGCATACAATAACAGTGTAGATAGAGCACTGTCAGTTAGAGTTTAGTGAGCCTTTCGAACCAAATTTAATAGAAAACGTCTCATTACATAAAGCCAATAACAAATTTGATCCGCATACACCTCTGAAAAGCTATATGATCTTCCTCGTTTCTCATACACTGCAGCGCTCGTGTAAAAAAAAGCAGAAATGGCATCACATCGAAATGGAAGACAGGCACTCTTCCCCATGCCATGTGTGTTATTGAAATATTAGTGAAGTGAATTTTTTCTCAACAATGTTTTGAGATACGTACTGCAAGTGTTCTATAGGCGCTATTTAAACATGAACCCGATCAGTATGAGTTAATTTTCTATCTCTTGTCTCGGATCTTTGATGTTCCTAATCGCTGCGTCGGTCCGGCGATATAGAGCAGGAAATGGTCTTTGCAACTTCTTCGGCCAGTACGCACACTTTATTGCATGGGTCATAATCACCAGTTACACTAAGCCAGAGTAGTACTGACGCTGTTGTGCTTCCCACAATACACTGGCTCGCCTCTTCAGCCTTTCGCCTCAGAGAACTCGGTTCGCATCTCAATCCATTGAGTCAGTCCGCCGAGTTCTCCAAAGCACCGTACAATTCCCCAGCATCCCGAGGACCAGTTTTGTAGCTGGACTAATTTTGTAGCAGTTTTGTTTTTTGTGTGTGCTGTGTCGCGCTGAAGGCCCTGTATTTACAGCTGACAACCAAGTAGCTCAGCAGTTAGCTCACTTACAGTTTTGTAGCCAGTCGAAAAAAGCGCTGCATGGAGCCAACGGAAACGATTAATTAACATTCGAACTAGCCAGTGGCACGCCACTACCGGTGAGGCCACTTCCGCAAAGTAACCCACACTTTCCTCTCGTGGAAGACATATACTCTCACAAAATCAGAAGTAGAAAAAAATTAGAAAGCACAAACTTTCGTGGACAACAATAGATGCACCGATGCGGCACCGGGGTGTGAAAAAGAAAGTGTCGAAACCGAGGCAGCTACTCCCATGCGGTATTACAAAGGCGCTACCTTACCCAACTTCCGAGTCCGCTCTTTCAGAACCCCGTTGTCCCTCTCCCGTTATCTACAACCTCTCTTGAAGACGCCCCCTCCCCCTCCCTTCTCTCCACATGCCTTAAAACATTGGCGAGGATTGTGAGAGGATGGGTATGGAGAGAGGGAGAGGGGAGGGCGTGCTGAGCTCTTAAAGGCGCTATGCATAGGCCTTCTACTTTTCGGAATTCAACGAAAAAATGTATATAAACATCTGAATGAAAAAAAAAAAGAAATATTGCATCCGTTGAAACCGAAATTCAGCGCAGGAAAACGTCCACCTCCTTTCCATTTGAGGCGTTCAAAAGACGTTCATAACACAGACGGTATTTTAAATACAAGTAGACGACAATGTTGCCGCATGGCTTGATTTCCTCTTTCAAATAGCGCTGTGGACATGCCTGATCACGTATACTCGATTCTAGGAACGTTTGTGTCATTAATAGCAGTTTTACTGCTTTATACGTAGAATCAATATTCTTATCTACGGCGCGAAAATCTCGGATTTGGCCGAGCTAATGGATAAAATGATTGGCCGTTTTAGCGGAAATTACTTTACGAATCTCGAGGAGCCATGAAGAACTTCTGCGCGAGTTCAACAGCATCACATATTACGTCCTGAACAAACAAGCCTTTTCTCTGTGAACCCTCCACGATGACTGGTTTTTCAGGCTTTTGTTACACCGGAATACATTTCTTAAGGTTTTAGCCTCTTTTCAGGAGCACTTACGCTTTAAGAGAGAGGACACAAAACTTGAAAGCACTTGTGTGGACAGTTGAATATTCGCAAAAAGCTTCTAAAAACGGCTTTTCGAAAATGTAGAGGGCCGCTTCTCTCCCTCGTTAGCAAGTTCGTTTATCAGAATGCAGTAAGCCAGGGTAGCCATAATTTTACATTGCGTTTCACGCAGAGATACGTACAAACCTGCATAATGTTTCGCTTACAAAACTTTAAATGCTCATAGTTGCACACACTTAAAAAATTATGAACTACATAGGGGGCTAAAGGATTAAAAAAATATATTCTTTGGCACTTTTAAACTTTGTAGGCATATTATGCGTAATAATTATCAAAATCCCAAATATGATGCATAATACCACCATTAATAGTAAAGTACCCAGAATGAATATTTGGCCCAAGCATATCGTTTGTAGTCCTTGAAATGTCCTTAACACTGGAAAAAATTCAGAATCCGCTATCTGCTTTATATATTCAGATTACTCATACCATACTAGCGTGTCTGCTTTAAAAGCACGATCCTCACTACCTAATCTTGAATCACGATGAAAAATGTTTAGATTGTGCCTTTTTCACAATTTTTATCATTCATCTCTAGGAGCATCAGTCATATCACCAGCTCATCGTCTCTTCAGTGGAATTGACCACCACAAGACCGTCTACCCTCCCCCTGCTAAAACGTCTGCTCATCTCCGATCATTTTTTGTGAAATCATCTAGGGACTGGAACGATCTGCCGCCGGAAGCCGAGCACCTCATCAACCCCATCCATTTCAAGAAAAAGATCGAAACCATAATTTTTTAACTGTCATGCCCATCCCTCAAGTAATGCCCTATAACAGGGGCGTTTGAGGTACAATAAATAAATAAATAAAATGTGGACATCGGCAGCCTCGTATTTAGTGTTTTGTATACCACATCTGCGTCTTGGATACTACGAAAAACAACTTAGAGCGTATAAAAACTGCATCCTGCTATTTGACACTGGCGGCCGCAAAGGCCACAATATAAAGTTATTGCAGCTCTAAGACACCCTTAAATGTTCTATAGAAGTTTTCAGTTAGCCAAGAATTACTGACATTACAAAATTGAAAACAAACCTTTGACACAGACAAAAATAAAGAGGTGAGGAATAAAACGTTTCGCGCAAAAAAAAAAAAAAAGTTCAGATGTGTATTGCTACTACACATGACATTTAATGTGGAGGGAGTAATTACATCGTTTATTGTCTGATCATCAGGCAACAACATATAAACTATGTGGCAACTTTAACAGCTTGGCCACTCTCTCGAAGAGCTTGATTAGCCACCCTCTTGCATATGTGGGACAAGTTTTCATTACCCTTTCTCATTGTAGGAAACTTATTTCGTCCCGAACAGTGCTATTTTTCATGGGTGTACAAATACGACTTATTCCACGTCCGTTGAGGGATGTTTTTGGTACTTACAAACCCATGTCGCCTTCGACGCTTGCGTTTATTGTGCTCCCAAACACTAGCAGGCAGGCTAGGTTTAATGAATTCCTGTCGGCTGGTAAAGGGCCGCTGTCCAGGGTACGACCTTTTAATCAAAGGAGTCCAATGCTTCGATCAGGTACCGGATACAATCTGTGCAAAAGGCTACAGCGATACACGCGCCGCAAAGCAGCCAAACTACAAATCAAGGCTCTCTCATCCTCTCCTTCGGGAAACCAGCTTCGCTGGCCCGTCGAGCCGCTAGGTTGACGTCGGACTAGCGACGACATCCATTGGTCAGTCTCGCTGACTGACGGGAGAAGGATGGGCGTACACCACTAATTTTGTCCACCGCTCACTGCACGCCTTTCTCTCGCCTGTTTCGTTTTCGCGCACGCAGAGTACCATCATCACCACCCCCCTGCTCCGAGTTCGTTCTGTGTGCTGCGCCGTTTCTACAACCTTCCCTTCTTTCGCGCAATCTACCGCACACGCACTGCTTCTCGCTCGTCTGCAGTTCTGTTACAGATTCTAATTCTACAGTTGATCAATGCAGAAACATAGATCCATGTTGAAGGCCACTGCCTTCGGCCCGGAAAGGGGGAGGGTCCGCGAGGCGCAATAATCCGTAAAACGGACAACCACAGACCAAATTTGGCGAACCGCTTTTACATTGGGCAAACACAAGGAGAATAACGATGTCGCTACTGTTGCGATAAACAGAAACAAGGAAAACCGCTACAGTGTGAAGGTAACAATCTTCACGGAGCAGAAAAGTTGAAAGGAACAACAGCACAATCAGGCACTCACGCCGAACGTCCGGAATCTGCGTCCAAACACGACACGACGAAAAAAACACTCCGTCCAGGTACACCCCGCCCAACGTTGTCCACGCCGGACGAAGCAAAAAAAGCCCTCCCCCCTTGTCGCGCGGCCTTCTTATCGGGAGACCACTATCCCGGCTTCCAACGCGCGGATTCGCTCTCACGCGCATGTGCTGCCGCGCCTGCATTTGGCGCGAGTTTTAAGTGCATGACTGTATTGCCGCGGCCGAGGACCGAAGGGCCGACAATGTCTAGGAGCGGACATTCATAGAACTATAAGAAAATAAATTTTTCGGCAATGTTTGACCTAGTTGTTTTTATCTACGAATATATCATATATGTGCCATCATTTGAGGAATGTGATGTGTTGTCAGCACAGAATAAGAGAATAAAAGCTCTGAAAAGTTCAAACCAAGGCATTTGCTTCACAGACTGCCGCAGTCACATACGCTTCTTCAAAGCAAAGATTAGCAACTCAAATTTCAAGTGACCTTTCCCCACATTACATGCAAGGCTTTCTTTTGTTTTCGCTTTTTACATGACCGCCATCAGTCTAGATAGTGACTGCTAAAAAAATACGCAATGTTTACATGAATGCAACATATACACACAGTACGGCCTGCACTGCAGGTGGTGCTTCATCTGATATGCTAAATCATGTGATGCCCCCATCTCGCACTTATATAAATAGGGGTGCAGGTGTGTTGATGGTAAACAAACACAGGGAAAGCGCAAATCCTAATGGTTTGGTGGGTGGTATTCTGCTCACGGTAATATGCTTTCCCCATGACATATCCCAGATTTGGCAACTTATACATAAGATTCAGCATTTAGATCTGCTATGCTCTGCAGAGTATTTGATGACACAGCAAATAATTCCAGTATAAAAGCAGTAGAAGTTTTCATGCAGGTGACTTCGAAAAAAGTGACCACATACCAAGCATCTGACGCGCTTCATTTCTTTCTCCCTTGTATTTTGGGCTATTTCTAGGCAGCCTCCAGCTGAGATTCCAGTTCTGCAATCCTATTTTTCGCCTCGGTGCATTCAGACTGTAGGTCCTGTAAAGTACATATCTCAGTAGGTATGCACCAAAACCTACTTCTGTTGAAATGCGTCAACTAAAAGTGGTCTTGTGCGCCCATCTGGTTCCACCCATGAAGATCAGCAAAACAGATAAATTAAGATGACAGCATATAGCAGACCAGGGACATGGCCAGCTTCCAGGCTAGGGTACAGTGCTAATACAGTCGAGCGTCTCTAAAATGGAACAACCTCCACAAAAAAGTAATTCATATGTCCCGCACAAATTCTTACGTTTCATGTGAAATTTGCACGCCTCTATATCGAAGCCCTCTGCAATAAACTTGCCCAAATAATGCAGGAATTGAAGCATCCCTAAAGACTGATGCGTACTGTGAACTCATGTACCACCGCCACCACTGCCCACCACCGGCATCATTGAACTGCAGCGCACATAGGAGCGCCAGCAGACATCACAAAGACCCCACAGTAGAAGCTGAGCTCCTGAGAAGCCAGCCACAATAACTGCCACATCAATGCAAAAAAAAAAGTGCGAAAGACTCAGCAGTCAGCGGGCACGAGCATTATATAACAGCCAAAAATCAAAACCATGCTAGAAGCAACGATATCTGCGCTCCCGCTCGACGGTGGCACTAAGTAGTGAGCTCTAGGAAACTATATTGAGTTACCAACACAAGCGAACTGTGAACCAGCCTAAACGCACCGATGAAGCCATCAGCTGCAGTTTTGAGAAAATCCAACTGGGAGCTGACGAAATAGCAAAATCAACTTCCTGTCTCCTTGCATTGAGTAGAAGTGGGCAGTCTGTGTGCAAGCATTTACACGAAATGAATAGAGAGTTTTAGTTTCACGTACGTGGAAGCTTCACGGACGTGAAGCGCGTACGTTTGACCAGTGCGCATGCGCAGAACGTTAAGGATCCGCGTGAGTTTCGCGGACGTACGTGAGATTCGGATTTTCACGTTGCGGTCCTCGCGTTGCTGGCGTACTCGTAGCGTTGACAACATGGCGGCGACAAGAGCGCCCGCCTCACATCGATAACAGCTTCGTCGCTAATTCCTCGGCGCGATATCGTGCTCTAAACTGTTGTATTCGCCTTCAGTTTGCCAAATCTTACCCTCGCATAATGTTTCATGTGACAAATAGCCTTTATTTTTAGATAGAAGCACGATTTTACAGCTGTGAAGAAGAAGCTTTTGCCGTTGCCATAGTAATGGTCTCGCGAGATCACGCGAAGCACAGCGAAACCGGTGCCCCCTGGTGAAACTCGGAAGCGGTGCCCCCTGGTGAAAATCGGAAGTTGCGAGGTCTCGCGAGATTTGGTACGGAAGGCGGAAAAATCAAGCCTGAGTCAGAAGCACGCCGTGGTCAGAAGTCAACAAAGACGTCGTCAATATGAGTGCTGCACCTCCGCGCCTTCGGTTCTCGAAGAACGACGACTTGGATATGCTGCGAGATGTAAGAGACTGCAATCCTTTTGAGGACAACATGCAGCGTGGAGCGCGGTGGGCGCAAATTGCTTTCCGCTTGACACAGGCGCGGGGGAAGTTTTTTACCGCCCGCACCGTGCGCGAGCGCACATGCCTCCTGCTGGACCAGAATGCCTCCGCAAGTAAGTCGCTTCGTCGTTTTACTTCAGTAAGGAGCATAATATACATACAAGCTTTTCTCTTTTGCTTGGGTTAGGTCTGGTACCGAGGAGGAGTACTCCGAACTAGAGCAACTGTTGGAGGAAATATTGACCATAGCCAAAGAAAATGGGCACAAGACACGAGCATTAAAAAAAGCAGCGCAAAGCTGTGGTTCCCGAAGCTCGCCTGCTGCTGCGAGAAGTTCAGCCGCACTGGCAAGGGACTCCGCAGCGGAATTGTACGCGGCAACGGACCTCGGCAGCATGCCTGACGTCGATGCAGGATGTAAGCATACCTGGAGTTTTTGTAGCGTCGGCCTTTTCTTTTCATCTACGTCTTCGCTTTTTAAGCAGCCAAATCTGCTTCACTGTTCTTCATTGCAGGCTCTGGACGTACGACGGTGGCGCATTTGGTAAGCCAAATGACCAATGATGGCGACGACTACTCCATACCGGACGATGATCCTTCGCCCTCCGTGTTTGGCACGGACGCTATCGTCGCGCCCGAGGTCATCCAAAGTTCGTCGAGAGACAGCAGGCCCTCCACACCTGTCATACATGAAGACGACGTGTTCGATCCGCGGCCGTCTAGAAGTGAACCCACTCGCAGCACCGGTAAAAATAGCACAGCTTATTTTCAGAGCACGTTGTAATCCACAGCCGTTTCATTTTGCAATTTACAATATACTGACTCCAGCATATCCTACCCGAATGCTCATGAAAGGAACTTGGAAATTGGTATGGCTCTAAAGAGCCAAAAATATCAAAACTGTTTCTATGAATAGAATAAGTTACCATAAAACTGATTGTGAAATCAATTTTACTCGCAGAGAAAAATGCTAAGGAATATTGAAAGTTCCCCTAGAAGTCACTCTTCCCAACCTCTGTTGGGAAGTATTGTATAATGAAAACAGACAACCTGTACTCTCACTGCCTGTGTTCTTTTTTTTATTACGTAAGCTTGCCAAGGCATATTATAAAAAGATCATGTAAAATATTTTCCATAAGGAACCGGAGAAGGCTCCTACTCTTATTGTTGTCGGTGAGCCATTTGGAGAAGTTATCCGCCCTTGTTGCCGTTAGTCCCACTTCCTGCAGAATCTGTGTCCTTGATGCCCTTGTGGCTGCACAAGTCCACAGCAGATGACAAACATCCACTTCCGCAGCTGGTGTGGAACACTTCGGGCATGTGGTGGGTCCAATGTCTTCTTGGTTCACATCATAACTTTGAAATAAAATAACAGCTATTCCCTATTACGGTCGGCATCCCGTAAAAGGAAACTAGCTTATTAGTGTAGAAGCACAGAGCCTTGGTTAATGAAAACGTGGAGGACCAGTTATGGACAACAAATGATACAGAATGTTACCACACTTGTTAAACTTCTGTTGTAATAATGGTATTACTCTAAATAACTTCGAAAAAGAATTGAAATTGTTTTTCTTTGTCAAAAATCTTTTCATCAGATGTATTTCTTGCTTTGTTACGTACGCTGTACATTTTTATTGAGCAACTCTCTTCTGTTCATACCGCACAATACGCATTTGATTTTTTCCATCACTTCCTCTAATGTAACTTTCTTTTTATCTTTAGGCTTTCTCGGGTGTGTACTTTCACTTATAACCGATGTCTCTTGTAGTTCAAATAGTTTTTTTTACTTATTTCTAGAATCAGTTGATCTCGCCTTTCTAAACAAACCCTTCCTGTATTGTCATCCATGGTTTTGTGCTGTTGCCATCATCTTGCTCTGCCTGCATTTTTTTTCTTCTTGTTTTGATTTTGCTTCTTGAATTTCTGTATGCTATGGAGCTGGGAACTAGTCAAGCTGAATTTTCACTTTTTTTTCCCGCACTCTTTCACTTCATGAGTGAAAGAGAGGATATATATATTATTGACGAAAGAACACTTCATGCAATAAGGTACTTTGAAAAATATTTGTGTTGATCTATCCAGCTGTCAGTGTTTCCTGCATCTGTTATGTTCATGTCAGCATACCTCATGCCCTTGTAGAATATCTTGTACATCGTGCAGAACAGTGTGCCAAACAAGTCTACATCAACACCAGCTCTGATTCACCATTGCTCTTGCTTTGCTGGAAACATGTCGCTGTACAGTTCACTGCTTGAGCTACCCTACTGAAAAAACTGTATGTGAGCTGTACAAGAAAGTGTGAGAGTGAATGAGAATGTATAAGAATATGTGAGTTCTTGGGAGATTAAACGTGGATTTATGAGAGCACGTAGAGCCACTGTGCAGGAACGCATGAGATTGTACAAGTTCTTGTGAGTTTGAATGAGCCCATGAGCGAGCTCACAGAAGCACGCACAGCCACTGTGCAAGATTGAATGAGAATGAGCTGGTCACGTATTTGTGCGAGCTTGTAGAAGCACATGGAGCCAGTGCTTGAACAGATGCTCTAAGAGAGCATGCAAACTACACGGCCATGTACATGCTTGCTTGCTAAAAAATTAGTCGTTGAGACTGTGTAGGTCCTTCCAATATGAAAGAGGTCAAAGTTAGAGCTTTCATATAATGATTACTTAATGATTATTTGCGACAGGTACACTTTTTCATATTTCACAATTTTGGTCTTGGCTTGCAGCACATTTTCAACATTAGTAGAAAAGTGCTTGCTTCCTTTCATTATGCAGAAATCTTTATATGACAACATGCACGCTGAGCAACAACTACTCGACATATCAAGCTCACTGTAAAACAATGTCAAAAGCGAGATACTTCAACTAGATCTAGTAGCATCATTTGCTTTTCTTTCAACCATTCGTTTCTGAAAGTTGGACGGAGCCATAGATGCACGACAAAGGCTGTGTGCACAACATTGATGTGTTGCCTGCCAAGTAGATGACGGTCAAACTGGCGATCAAAATCTCCCTTACATTGTATTTTGCATATGAATGGAGGCAACTCACTATCACTGCACACTATAATCACCATTAGGCATCATAAGTTTGTATGAAGAACTGGCTTGGAGTTTCATCTGTAGAAGGAAAAGTAAATGTGATAGCAGAAATGTGAAAGCCAACTCCAGTACTAAACTTCACGAGCTCATATTCACTTGTAAAGACCACAGAAAGACAATTCTCAAACGACTGAACAGCACTAACAGATGGGATGGGAGAGAAGATGACAACAATTCTGCTCCTTTATCTCCCTTACTATCTATCTTAGAGCACTGTTCACTCAATCGACTCATTATAACCAACCAGCCTGACTCTTTTTCAGCACAAGGATAGGCTGAGCAAAACAGCTTCTACAGCCTTTTGAGTTTTGACTTGCACATCTACACCTATATACACCATTTTTAAGTTTCCTGAGACTATAGCAAAAATTTGCTGAACTGCACTACTCTGAATTGAAGCTTTCTGCTGCGTAATGACACTTGCAAATGTTGTCCGTCTCAATGTCAAATAAAAAGAAAAAAAAAGAAAGGATTGAATCGGTGTTCTTAGACTAATGAAGAGATACACAAATCCTAGTACTTTATGAGAGGTGATACCAACAGTATGTGTTGCATCTTGAAGCTATGCACACTATACACATGTATGCTGAATCATCATATTGCAAGGAAATGTATTTTAGATGGCATATTTTTCAGTGTAACTGTAGGCTGCGTCACGCGAGATGCATTGAGGAAAGCTGCACGTGCAACTCCACGAATATATGTTGTGCAGTTTCCACCAGCAGTGCATAATCATTATGCTGCATGGAAAGAGCAGCTTGATTGCTTTAGCTTCTTTACTGTATGCTGTAGGCCACAGAGATAAGTTGAAATATTTGTATGGTCAGTTTCTTAATTGAAGTAAAGAGCGTGCAAACACCCCACACTGCCTTCAACTTGAAGCTTGACCGGTAAGCTATTTTTGCATATCGCATATCTTTCCTGATTGAGAGTTCAGGCTTTCACCCCACTGTCCTTGCTTTTGCTATAAGCTACAGGCATTAAAAAATTTCGTCACCATTTAAGAGTTAAACACTGAAGTAGTGAGGCACATATCACACAAGAAATGATCGCTCTCAGGTGACCAGTTGGAGCTGACAGCCATAGATGTGGCGCCCATAAAGGAATAGCGGACGAGCTGAACTGGGCTCGCCCACAGTTTTTTATGAGCGAGCACAATTCAGCATCTTCTGTTTCCAAACAAATCACTTGATCTGTAAAACGCCGTATAGTCTTTCAATATTAACAAACAAACAATTGCCACTGTAATTGCTTATGAACAGGAGTTTTCGCAAGGAACTTGGCAATGAATTTGGGTCAAAGCTCCGATTCGCCGAACCACAGACCGCGGTCAACCTAACGTCCATGACAAGCAAAGCACGCAGTTAGTTTGTCCAGCATCGGGAGAAAAGAAGCGAAACTCACGGTGGTCTTTCGCTAGCACTGCTAATTTTTGAATGTACAAACTACAGGCGCGTATACACGACAAACATGCAGCGTTAGCGCGTAGACGCCCGACATCGTGCTTGACACTGTTCGGCGAGCAGCAAAGTCGTTAGGACAGCGACTTCCGAAACCGAAACAAGTCGAAACCAGACGAGGCAGCCGAAGCGGATCGAAGTGCTAGCCGTAGCCATTATGAGTTGGTGGCGTCGCGCCTTTTTCTCTTGTGTGCTGTTGGGGCGCCTTGCTGCTGGCGGCTTCATTATTTCGAGATATACGAGGCACAGAACGCAACAAAATAGCTCGTGCGATGTGCAGAAGCGTGGTAAGGATGTGTGCATACCTGTGCAAAAAGTGTGCTCGCGTGCCCGACAGGTAGTGCGTTTCCTTTGTGCGCTCTCACTGTAAACACTACGCTGACGACGGGACTATTGGAGGGCGGCCACCACCCGGCATACATTTGACATCTCGGAGGTAAGTTAATTTCCATCTTCCCTGTACATTCTCCTAAAAACTTTGCGCAGAACTGATGATGCATGCCAACACAGCGCTAGTTCGCAAACATCAAGACGCGCATGTCATTATAACATACGGTAGCGTGACATGGTCCATAGGGTCACGAAGAGTCGGACACGACTGAACGACTAAACTGAACTGAGTTTGCTTTTGATGAGGGAAGGGTGAATGCGTTTGCAGTGTCTAGGAAAAGAGACAGTTAGTGCCAGGGGCTGCACGCTCAGAATCGAATATGCCGTACAAATCATCACTCGTAAGACCATTGCGGGGTGCACGATGCTGGCGCCTACTGCAATTCAGCCTTCGGCAAGAATTTAGAATGGGCCAGTTCCAAGTGCCTCGACGCGGGCCTTATGTTGCGCTGCAGTTGAAGATCCGGCGCTTGTGCAGTTGCAACTACACGGATTGAATAAGCGGTAAAACCTACCTGCGTTACAACAGGGCTAGATCATTATTCTTATGTTCCATAAATATTGCGGATTACGAGATACGGAGCCGGCGAACATGCGACGGCAGTATGATTCAGCAGCAACCGTACTTAAACTCCATTGTCGAGCCTTGGGTAGTAGAAGGGGAAAAAAAAAGTTTTGAGCTATTTTGAATTTTTTCGCCTGTATTGGGCTTGATATTTTCTTTTTCATACTTTGGTCGTGACTGAAGTAATCCCCAAAAACTACTAAGCGCATATAAATGACAGACACCAAACTCAGACCTTCAGTCCAGAAATGTCAGTAAGGTGTAAAGGTAATTATGCATTCAACAGTACCAATAGTATTGATTTTCTTGTTTAATTATTTACAAATGAAGCGAAAAAAATCTGACTTAGTGCTGAGATGCCCCATTGACATCTTCTCTAATATGAAATGTGAATCAAACTGTGCAGTTTTTCCGTACTCAGTATACCACTGATTCATCACAGATGTGAGAATATGAAATTCATGCAAGTTTCAAAATGAAGAGTGCATGCAGAATTCCAAGCAAAACAGGCCTTTGCTTAAAGTATCATTCAGTTGCGGTGTTTTTGTTTAAATTTATGCATGTTTTGTAGAAGCAACGGTAGATGTTGATATGGAATTAGTGTTGTGTCTGGATCTAGATTATGAATGGCTACCACATTTATGAATTGCTTGGTTGCCACATGCACTTCCAGACATTGTTTGAACAGTTACATCACATTTTGCATTTGGCTTCTTTTTACTTTTTTGCATGGAACTGTTTCCACTTTAGAGTGGAAACACAATTCATAATTGATCGGGTGAGCATGTTTTGGCATGATAAAAGGTTTGGAAGTTCGAGAGCATTGGCCCTTCATGATGCCTAAGGGGCAGTCTGCTTACTGCACTGGTACCACTATCTTCCTAGATTCCTAGATATCACTCATATTTCTATACAGAATACATGTTTTCAGAAATCCATATTTCTTGTCCGACTCTGCACATTCTTCAGTTGACATAATGGGAGCTAGGGACGAACTTTTGCCTTTCTTGGTGCAGTGCTCCTATTTCGTTTAAAGAGCCGCCACATTTTCTGTAACCCGAGTTGGGGTGCAAACACTGCATGCTCATAGGGTGGTCAGGGAGCAAACTTGGTGGCACTGTGAAGGCCATGAACAATATGCTGATGATAGGCTGCCTTTAGACTGACTGGCTTGCATTTCTCGGTGTGTTTTGTATGTGCGAGGGTTCCATAAGCTGCCACATATATTGCTTTGATTTGATGTTGAGGTGACTGGCATGATTAAAAAGTCAATGTGATGATCGAAGTCTTCAGAACATTCAGAACATGCTGGGATTGTACTTGTTTGCTGGTTATACCTTTGAGAGGAAATCTAGTAGATAAAGCTATGGGCAGAGTGCTTGCTTGGTATTCCAACCTAACCACCCAAACGTTACTGTTTACTGGAAACAGATTGTTCAAGCTTCCAGCCTTCCACTTGTTTACTCGTACATTGCAGTGAAGTGCATTTACGCCTTGGCACATGGCAGGCTCAGGGGCTCGTTCATCGCCACTGTTCTAGGTTAGACCTCCAGTTGACTCGAAATGCCTTTTGCCATTGCCATGAAATAGTGCTTAAAAGGAGGTTCGGTGACAGAAATACTGTTTGCTCTCTTAGTAGGTAAAGAAGAGTTAGCATAGCATTTCTTTCGAGTTACATTACCTGGCATCTCTAGATGCGCGTTGTGCCTGCTATGGGCACTGAATTCTTAGTGTGAGATCAGAGGTTCCTGCAGAATCGCAGACTTTTATAATGTTACTTAAATTATGAGCAGATCGAGGTGATAGATGACAAGACTTTACTAATGGTCAATTCCAATCACAGGGTTTAGTGACTTACAGAACATTATTTTCTGCTCTTTTTGGAGTAACTGTATTCCAAATGCAGATCCGGAACACAGGTCCCATCTTCCCAATGCAGATGGAGAGCGATTGCTGAGCCAAGATCGGTCCCTGGAGCAGTGGATTGCTCTTCCGAAATCAACAGAACCGGCTAGAAGTTTGCTTGAGTATTTGTTCAGCTGCACCTTCTATTTCCAGTAGCATGCTCTGCTGTGCTGACTGTGCCCTCTGTGCTCCATAATAGATGATCATTACTTGCCACTGCTATGAATGCAAATTGCTGTCATGAACTAGTGCTTACTCTTGAGGACAGCAAGTCTAAGAGTAGCAGTATTATGCAATAATCTTTTTTAAAGACCTCAACTCGGAGTGTGACTAGAAGATTTTGTGCGGAAATCATCTTTATGTGCTATTCATGATCTTAAAGCCATTCCTGAACTCTGAAACAGTGCCCGCACTCGGCTATACGAAAGAATGGCATAAACTGTTGATGTCAATGCCATCCCAAGAAGCAGCGGGAGAAATGCAGACCTATTACAGGTTTAAAAACAGCTGGCATGTGTAGACGAAGCACGGGCTAGCACACAGAATAACAGGCAATTCTTCTGTCAGTTCATGGGCACCACCTACTTGCGCTGGCATGAGTTCCAAACGCAATCGGGACACAATCTGTACTGGATGCAGGTGCTCTTTTGCGGAGCAGGCAGATCACTTCACTTCTGGGATTGTAATTCACTGTATGTGCAGAGGAAAAGCAGGTGAACATATCTCTGCTGGCATATGTCGCTTTGCCTGCTGTCATCCTTTTTACTTTCAATATGTGCTAATGACAGGAATGCTCATAGCACAAGTAGAGTGAAGACACTGATCTGCGCCATTATGGAAATGCTGAGATGTTAGCATGGGCAAACATCTCTTTGCATCACCCCGAAGCTTGCTAAGGCTCAGTTCAATGTACAAGCAAGCTAATAAAATGCGGGCATATGTCAGACAGCTCTTTAGCTATGGGCCTACGCAACTGCTGCCATACCGTTAGTGAGAACTCTTGACTAAAAAGGCAACATTTTACAAAGAGCAAAGTAAATGATAAGAATGATTTTTTTTTTTCATTTAACAAGGTGGTCACAGTGAAGAACTCATGCCACGATTGTTAATATGCCTCTACTGCCCCATTTGTAAAGCAAGCATATTGAAATTCTCGAATGAGCATGGTTACAGTCGTGAGCAGCTCTGTTAGACTCTGTTAGATGTATGTCCATAAGGGTGGCATATTGTTTCATTGTTCAAATAAATTCTAAACAATAGGTGGTTTGGAACTTAAAGGAGAAAGAACAGAGAAGCTGGCTGTAGAGGCAGAAATACTGCAAATGGTGGGTGGTGGAGAGGTGCCAAGCTGTCGTGATCTGCACTTTGCAAGGAGCCTCGTGCTACTCATTAGCCGCAGCTTGGCCATACCCAGCTTATATAAGCTTGGCTTGTACAAAACATGCCTGCAAATGTAACCCTCTTCAAGGCCGCCTGCACCCTACTGTGGTGGTTTGAGTGTTTAGGGCATTTGAATAGTGAGCTGGGTGACGCGGGCTCGGTCCGAGCCGGGGTAGTTACATTTCGGTGGTAGCAAAACGCTAAGTCCCCATGTGCTGTACAGTGTCAGTGCACATTGAAGAAGTGCAGATAGTCAAAATTATCCAGAGCTACCTACTATTGCTGACCCTCATTGTCTAAGTTTCTTTGGCATGTTGAACCCTGTCATCAAATCAAGGTTGCCTACTGTTAGCGTTAGTAGATGACCTTCGTAATGCCACAAAGTCTGCCCCTCACCACTATCCGAAATTTCGTTGTTTGCAACTCAACTCAGGTTACTTACAGTTTGATGACCCCTTTTTCTGAAACACTAGCAGTTGACGAACTCACTCCCATGCAGTGAATTCTGAGAAAAGTGCTGATTTGGTCATAAACATTTTTTTTTCATGAGAATTTGGTCAGTCATATGACAATTGAAAAGTCATCTGTTGATATGTCATTGTGACAAGCTAGGTAGCTTTATCGATGGCTTGGATATGATATCAGAAGTGCTATGATGGTGAACTATGCTTAGTGTCTGCAGTACCTTCATGATGAATGTGGTGAATGCAGATGACATTTTGCTCCACTTTTATTTCACCAGTGGGTGCCTGGTGAGTTGTCAGTGCAAGCTATTGATAGTTTCACTTTCTTCATGCAGTTTACATAGCTGTGGAATCCTCACAATAGCAGAAGTATTATATTTATGGTTCACTATCTACTGTTTTTTTTTTAATATAAAATAAGTAAATGCGCCGTCAGCAACCCTGGAGTGCAGCGTGCTATTCACCTGGACACCAGATATTTTAATCATGCCATACCCCTTTGTTACTTTCAGTTTTCAGTTCTACAAGTCTTGATCACGGCGGCACATCACTATACTCGGGGATAACTGTGGCTATGCAGCTAAAGTTAGGCAGAAAGGAAGAGGCAACATACCTCTTTCCCCTTGTCATGTAGAGTGGGTTACTTCAGCCCTAGCGACCTTGCATTAACTCTCCAACTTCCTCCCTTCACTTCAGCCCAGTACACTCCTAGCCCAAATAGTGAGCAAACCACTCTCCACGGCAAGGGGACAGAAACTTTTCTCCTTTTCTTTCGTACCTAGACTCTGCTGCATAGCCCCAAAACATTGTCCCCATGTACAGCAAGATTCAATGCCACATTTCTTCTCAGTGTCAGAGCACCCTCTGCTTGCTCTGTACCACCCTTGCAGCAGCCCAGTGTTTTGTTTACCACAGAAAATCATGTCTCTGCAAGCTGTGTTGGCATGGAGAGCTGCATATCTGAGCCAACTTTCATGCTTTATGATGAGGCTCTCATTGATTGGCTTTAAGTTCCATGAAACGTGGTCATGTGTGTTGATTAGTGTCACATGAAGTAAAATTTCACTGACTAAAATACAATCATAATTTTTTTAATTGGTTCACAGGAAGGGAAAGGCGCAGTAACTGTCACACTTGCTCTGTGGACACCCGACCCGCTCCGTAAGGGAAGGGAGGAAGGTGGGAATGAAAGTGGAAAGAGAGAAAGAGGAGCCGTAGTGGAGGGCTACGGAGTAATTTCGACCACCTGGGGATCTTTAACGTGCGCTGACATCGCACAGCACACGGATGCCACTTCGTTTCGCCTCCATCGAAACGCAGCCGCCGAGGCCGGGATTCGATCCCGGGAACTCCGGCACAGTAGTCGGGCGTCTTAAAAAAATACAATCATAAGGATGTAATTTGGGTGAGTTGGTAAGGTGTCATCTTGAAAGTAGCAGCACATCAATAAACATTAGTTGCGAGTTAGCATCTGCTTGCTTCTTTTCACGTCCTTGTTTTTTCGTGCTGCTACTTTCAAGATGACACCTTACCAACTCACCCAAATTAAATACAATCATAAGGATGTAATTTGGGTGAGTTGGTAAGGTGTCATCTTGAAAGTAGCAGCACGAAAAAACAAGGACGTGAAAAGAAGCAAGCAGATGCTAACTCGCAACTAATGTTTATTGATGCAAATAAGAAATATATAATGCCAAGCAACACTGCAAACCGCTCAATCACCAATAAGCAGACAGCAAAACATAAATCACTAAAACTTCCGAACGGTTCCATTTGAGTAGATATAGGTAGAGGTCAACTTGGCTGTGCATTGTAAGAATGCACTGGTTGCTTTCAGTTTCTTTCTGCTGTGCACATTCTGGCTGTCATCCATTGCAAATCAGCTGGGAAATCATTGAAGCTAGACATATTTTACAACTAGGTAATGAATGTGTTAGTGAGCCATCCATCATGTTACCATGCAGTGAGTTGGGTTATCTAGATAGGGAACTGTTCTTAAATTTTAGTGATTCATGTCTTGCTTTTTGCTTATCAATGATTGAGTGGTTTGCGTTGTTGCTCGTCTTCTTTATATATTTCATGTGTGCTTCAATAAACATTAGTTGTAAGCTAGTGCCCGTATTGTCTCCTTTCATACCCTTGTTTTTTCTTGCTGCTTCTTTCAAGATAAAATACAATCTTTGCTACTTCGGTCATAAAATGAATTTTAATGAAGTTCCACATCTCTTAGAAAAGTAGTATTGTAGTTGCAGGCATGTATTAGGCCCTGCAGTACCAATGAAGGTGCTCGCTCGATGTAAAGCATAAAGAAAGGGAGGGCTTGTCTGATCTCGAACCTAGTGGGAACTGGTGGATTATGGATAGGCTGTTAAAATGCACTTGCAGTTAAAGTCAAGTAAATGCTTCTTTATTTGTAACTAGGGGCACTGTGATGCCTGACTTGCTCTTTTGCCAGGCTGGCGACGAGATGGAGTGAAAGGAGTTATTTCACTGTTGGTATGTCTCGGGTGATGTCAACATTGTTTCTTCTCTGGCATTGTAGGCAATCGCCCTTCAACTAATTGAATCCCAAAGTGAAATTTTGAGTTAAAAAAATAATAATTTAAGATTATTTAGCAGGCAGAGGCAAATTTCATGCAGTGACCTGCACCAGCATGTCGTGCATCATTTCAAGAAAAAAAAAGTATTGCGGTGTTCCTACTCTGTGCTTTATTTCTTGCTCACAAAGCCTCTGCATGTACGTGTTGCACCATATTACGTTTTCACTAATTTGTTGGGTCATGGTACTTTTTACCTTGCAGCAAGTTCCATGTGGCTTCGTAAGCAGTGGCTCCTTCAAGCTCTATACCCTTTGCCGGAATTGTGCTGTGCGGTGGTGGGCAAGAAGCAGGACATTGATGTAAGTACTGAAGACATCTTTCAGTATGTGTAGTTTTTTATTTGCCTAACCCACTACTGCATTTGTGACCCCTCATGTTTATTTTGACATTCAGGTTTCTTCAGTGTTTTCTTTGCTTGCTGCCGTTGCTTATTGGCTATGACATTTGGCTGTTGAGTTTGAGAATGCGGAGTGGAATGGTGCCTGTGGCCTGATGATGCAGGCAAAATGCAAATTCGCCTGCCCGCATTTGGTGCCACTGCATAGCTTGAAGAACTTTTGTGGAAGAGGGCTCTGGAAATTAACCCAGATGTCTCTCATAGCTCATGTTCAGCTTTAGAGTAATAAAAGGACATTGATGACAAGCTGAAGCTGTCTTTTATTATAAATTACTGCATTTTATCCACTAAAGCGCTACTTACTGAAAATGCGAGCTTACTTTAAGATGGGAAAAGCCAGAAGTTTTGAAACAGATGTCATTACCAGCTGATTTCATAAGTTCTACATGATCCATCCATACTTTATTGGGCACAGGCCCCAGAGGCTGGGCTGGTAAGCAATTCCCTTCAATATGATGATCATGGAGTGTGGTTTACACAGGCCTTTGATATCACTGAGTACCCTTGGTTTTCAGGAACTATTTCAAGGAGCTTTGGAACTCCTGAAATTATTTGCTTCTTAAAATTCTCAAAAAAATTGCGTGGTTTTTCTCTAAAAGCGAGCCTACATGAAAACTAAAAGTGCACTTCAGAGGGAACAATTGAAGAGAGCATGAGCCTATATAATATAAACCCAAAGTGACAGCCTGGCATGTGTCCAGACCATGGTTACAGGTAGCTCTCTTTTTCGCAGTTGCCACCTCTCTTGTCCCTATTTAATTTTTCTTTTTTTCAGCATGTTTGTCTTTGTTTTCCTAAATTTCACACATTTATGCAAAACTGCTGTGAATAAATTTTTCTCAAATTGGAACTCCTTGAAGACCTTTCTGGAGGGTTATTTTTCTGGTCTTCCTGTCTTCAACTAGACCCGTTGATGGCTGCTTTCTTATAAATCAGCTCTGACAAATTTCCTCTCTAAAAGGCCCCCCTGCACTTTTTTGGTAGCTAAACTGAGTGCGAATATAATTTGTATGTAAAGTGAAAAGAGAAAACAGGGGAGTGTTATTGATAATACTATGCCATATGTAATCATAGACCATGAATGAAGTATGGGGTTTTTCTGGCAGAATATTTCTGCAATGCTTCTCTGCTCAGCGCAAACCCCTTCACTGTGGCGGCCAAACCTGTTTTGGGGGCAGAAATAGGTGGCTGCCAGGAGACATTTCTTGTGACAATGACCACATCCATTACCTGCTCCACTCAGTAACAAAATTCATAACCCCTCCCCCCACTTCCGCCCTTCTGGTTTTCAATAGCGAAGGCATGCTCCTCGTCAGATTCATGCATAACATGAGGTTTGATACAGAAATATTCAGCATTGCACCCAACTTCTGCCCCAAAGGGAATTGGGAGGATATTTTTGCATGTCTTCAGTGCACAATCACGTGATACATCATTGACATAGCCTATGTGTCACGTACACATATCTTGTGGAGTTTGTATTCTTTTTTTCCTTGAGAGAGAAGCGCTGCTCAGTCAAAAAGCATGATGCAAGGGAATTTAGAGTGAGCGATTCTGTGCGTTTGCTATCTTTTGCTTAGCTTTCATTCTTTTTCTTCCGGTGGTTTAGTGGAGTTAGTGGTATTCGAGCAATGCAAGGACACGGAGTCAAGAGTCTGCTTCTTCACAGTGCGCTGCAGGGATTGTGCATTTGTTTTCCTCATTGTAATGAAAACATGCAAGGCTAGTGCATGAGTTACTTGCACACACGCACGCCACACACATGCTGTTCTGCAGTGGCAGAAAAGAAATAACTGTCAAGACTGAGAGTATCTTCTAAGGGCACATAAACGTTGGTGTTTGAAGTTAAGCTGTAAATTCATAAAAGATGTGGCTTAGCTTATGAACCAACAATTTGCCGGCACTATCGTTTCACACAACAGGTTTAACTTAAGGTACAAAGGTGGCCGATCGAGCCCTGTGCTCTAATGCGCTGCGCACAGAAGCAATCAAATCTTGAGCGCTCCCTATACTGCTGCTCAGGTCAAAGCAACCCAAACCTCGTTGAAACAAAAGTGACGTGGCTATGTCACTCCTGCATGTCCTGCATGGGCATTTTTTTTTTCATTCTACTGGGAGAGAGTGAGAAAAGGGTTGCCTGGTCTGTGCGGGAAGGACGCAAGGGTGCTGGGATGTTGGCCGTCCTTTAAAATGAGTGGCGGGTGGGAAGGGGGAGTGGAGGTATGGGAGGGGAGTCTAGCTGTCTTGCGAGCTAAACGCACAGCAGTATGCATGCTTTCTTTTTTTTTATTTAGCAGTGCGGAAAAATGAGCTAATCGAGGAGGGGGGGGGGGCAGGCTGGCCAACGCAGGCAGCACGGTTTCAAGTGAGTGATGGCTTGGAGCTGCCTCGGCAAAGCACAGATCAGTGTGCATGCTTGCTTTTTTTTGTAGCACCGAAGATTTGACTGCTTCTGTGTCCGCACATGGGCCGGTTTTGTACCTTGAGTTAAGCCCCCCATGTGATACAAGCCTGAGTCGCTTTGGGGCGTTAAACCCCATAAAGCAAGCCTTATGTGAAACATCTTGTATAATTCCATTGCTTAATCCAAACGTCAAAGTTTACGTGCCCTTTAGAAGATGCTCTGTCTTGACAGAATTATTTTTTTTTGCGCCCCTACAAAACTGCATGTGTATGGGCACGTATAGGCATGCGTGTGTGCAAATAACTCTCACTCTGGTACTCAATATATATGCAGCCCCGCACACGGCAAGTACTCTTGCACATTTTTTTTAGACTGCAGAAAGCAAACGCACCATCCCGGCGACATGCTGCGAAAAAACAGACTCACGACTCCAGAATCCCGCATCGCATTGCATACCAGCCGTTCCACCAAACTATCGGAAGAAGCAGAACGAAAACAAAAAATTGCAAACGCACAGAATCGGTGCGCACTACACTCCCGCGCATCGCGTCTTTTGACTGAGCAGCATGCCTCTGTAAAAAAAAAATCTAGGAGATATGTGTATGTGACATATAGGCTACATCACCCATGTGTCACGTGACTGTGCACCCAAGATGTGCAAAAGTATTCTCCCACAAGGATTTTGCTATATAATATAGGTCACGCATTGAGTTTTGCAAAGGGTCCAAGTAGGTCATTGTGCTCCTACTTTCACCCTGGCCAATTCAAGGGGCGAGAGGCACTTAAGAGCACAATTACCTACTATAATCTACATGATCTCGAATGGGCCAGGTGCAGCAGACAGCTTGTGAGATTGAGTATAGTGACAGGAAATCTTCACTTCATAAGAATACATTTACTTCAACTCCACGTAGCCCTGAATGCCTGCTTTTCATTTATTGGCAGTTATGTGACCTTGAGGGCTCATAGACTGGCACTCAACTTGTAAACACTTGACATCTTATTTGCTCTCTCTGTAGGCTTTGTTCTGCGGGTTTACAAGCTTTTTACTAAAGTGGATACAGTAAGTATGCACAGATCTGTTCTCTGAAGCATTGGCTGAGTGACAGCCCAGGTCAACCCTGGTTAACTTAGAACTTCTAGCACATTATTTTTTCTGGGTATGGCTTTGGCATCCCTCCTGACATCCCAGCTTTTGACACCAAGTATGCATAATCATGGTCTATCACTAATTCCAGTGCTGTAGTTGATCATCACATACTTCTGTGGGGCTACACATTTTAAGTTGTTGCTGTATATGAACAGTGTTTCAGAACCTACTTAGTGCTGAGCTACGGTAAAAATTTGAGGACTAATAGTAATTTTGCTCTGCTTGGTGGCTTCCACAGACAAGGACACACTTGTGGGGAAGGCATGTTGCGTACATACCTGCAGCCCACCCTTCCGATGTTTTAGAAGACTTCAGATGTTTGACCAAACTTTCTGATTGCACGATCACTGCCCTAAATCTTCCGACAAGGGGCTTCTGCCTGCAAAGAATGGCTTTTGCGGAACCAGCACCGAGGAATCGGCAGCCTCATTATAATTTCGAGCATCTCCATCAGAGGCCACACTAGCACCATCGGCATCATTGGCTAAGCAGGAAATCAATCAAAGCAGACTTTAGCCGAGCAAGAGTAGGTGTCGCTGGCTGCGAAAACAGTTGGTGTACTGTGTTTCTTGCAGGCAGCGATGCACAGCTAATGCAGCCACAGTAGATATAGATGCTGTGCTGGCTTCGCTTTCGATCTCAGCTAAGGGCAGCCACTCAGTGTACTTGAGGTTAAAGGCTTTGCCCAAATGTCATGTTATCTGATCCTTCTTATTGAGCTCAGCCGCATGCCTTATGTTACTAAGCTGCTCTATGCTCAGCAATGGCGTGATTGCTCTTTTTCCGGAACCAACGCAGCCAACGACGGTCACGGATGAAATTACGTGTAAAAGGGCTAGTTATGGTTTTGCATTAAAAAATTTAAACAGCGCTCCGATAGTACTGAGAGAAAACTGGTGGTGGGCATGCAGATCAGTTTTGCGTTGGCTATAGAGACGTAATGAGAACATTTGGTGGCGGCCTGCAGATATCTGGACGGACGCACACCTTTAGACATGCATTGCATGCTTGCTGCTGCATGTGTTTATGCTTAGGATGTTTAGATTAGGACGCATCAGACACTGCCTGAAAGTAGCAGCCGCCTCCCCCTTTTGTACACAAATGCTGCCTCCACCCCCATTTTTTCAGTCTTCCCATTTTTGGTCTTAGCAAGTACGTATAAAGGAAGCTGGGGCCACTAGTAGCGTGATTGAGCCTTGTGAACAATGTCAACATCTGTGCTACAGGCATCAATGGCTTGCTTGTCAAATCAGGGTACTATGTACTCTTCGGACACACGGTGCTGTCAAAGCGGTTGGTTCACTTGTTCTGTGGAGAGATATTCACGGTAGGCAGAAGGCATGGCTTTTCAAGTGCAGTGACCATTGTGGCTCCAAGCTTTGTTTGGAAACTGAAATCAGCGAGTTGAATTTGTTGGTTTGGGTGTATATGTAGCGAAGAAGCACGCATATTTTCTTCCCTCTCCCCTGAGCCCTGCAAGCTCAAAGATCAAAGATCAAGTGTAGCAGCAACTTCAAATCAAATGTTAATAAAAAATTTGGTCACTAAATTTCACAGCATTTCTCAATGCATATGTCATGTTCTACATGAACAATATCGCAGCAGCAGCGACATTTTGCCTAACATTAAGCGTTTTCAGCTGTTTTTCACAGCTGCCTTTTCATGCAGCCCGGGAAACATGTTCTGTTAGCCTGTGAATATCGAGTTTGCTTCTGAATGTTCAGAGGACTTGACATTAGGACATGAGTGTTTTGCGTGTGGAATAGTTAATTCAAATTTTACCCTTGTGGCCAAATTCAAAAACATGTCTCCATTCGACGCTACCTCAGCTCCATAAAGTGCAGAAAACAGTCTTTTTCTCTACTTAAGGTTCAGTTCAGATTCTTGAATGCTTCTTAGCATTTCCTCCGACTTACCCTTCAGAAATATTTCTCCACTCCAGACAGCACAAGTGGCATACGGGGCAAGACTAATGGCGAATTCGAGTGGGAGAGCAGGCGCCCTCGAGAGCACTTCGAAAGTGCTCTCAGACAAGCGGGTGCCCTCCAGTGGTAGAGCAGTAGAATCACTGGCTTCCAATGGTAGAGGAGGAGGTCTTTTCCTTTTCTGAGAGCACCTGAATGCACTCCCAGCTGCTCCCTCATCTAAAGCGAGTGTAGAGGAAGTCACATGACATAAAGCGGTGTATCCGCACTATCTTTTTTCTTTTCTCGAGTCGGTGACGCTCTAAATGGCGGCTGCAAAGCATTGCTCAGGTTTGAGAGTCACTGCTGGCATCGAAAGGGCCAAAGGAGGCAGATCGCCGCGCTGTGAGAACAAAGGCATGCAAAGCAGTTCTACATGGAGTGTTTGCTTCTCATCGGGTTGCAACTGCTGCTACTGCGGGTAGGCGGAGAATGCTGGGGAGGGAAGTGCGGTCACAATGGTCGTGGCGTACTGCTCTCGACACGCAGAGAGCGTTCCCGTGGGAGGAAAATTACACCCTCGCTCGGCGTGCTCCTGTACTTCTCTGTACTGCTCGACACCTCTGCTCTCGTCCCCCCAGCCATAAGGCCAAAATTTGGCCCGGAAAGTGCATGCCACTACGTGTAACATGCTCATTTTCTAATGTCAAGTCCTTGTGAACAGCATCCACAAGCTGCCTCAAGAGTCACAGGCTAGTAGGCTGTGGCGGCCGCTTTTCGATGGAGACTAAAAGCAAGGCGCCCATGTGCGGTGCGACATCAGTGCACGTTAAAGAACACCAGGTGGTTGAAATTTCTGAAGTCCTCCACTACAGCATTTCTCATAGCCTGAGTCGCTTTTGGACGTTAAAAAAAAAGTCACAGCCTAGTAAAATATGTTTTGCAGACTGCATGAACAAGGCAGCTGTGAAAAATGGCTGAAAACAACTCACATCTACCAACATTCACTGCCAGTGACATATGGCTCATGTAGAACAGGATTTAGGCATTGAGAACTACTCGAACTGCTGTGAACTCTAGTGACCTAGTTGCATATTTGCCCTCTGAGTGCTCAGCGGCGAGCGTTGAGCACATGTGAGGTTCAAAGAAGCATGTTATAGCGCATGCACCCAAGCCAACAAATTTGTCTTTCCAGAAGCAAATGCTGCTTCTGTTTCCAAGCAAGCTAGGAGCTTTAATTTTAGGAGCACTTGAAAAGCCATGCCTTCCACCAACTGCAAATATCTCTCCACAGCTAAAAAGACAGAATTTACCCCCCCCCCCCCCCTTCAGCACTGCATCTATTCATACAAGTATATTTGAGGCAATCAGAAAGCCATTGATGTGTGCAGCACAGGTGTTCCATGGCACAACTGCACCTCCGGTACCTCGCTGTCTTCCTATTTGCAATATGACATTCCCCACGATTGCACCGCTGTCCACAGTGGTTCACAGAAACCACTGCACATGTTTCATTTGATGTTAGCCATCAAATGCTTTCTGCAACTTGGCACTCGGCATGCTCTGAAATGTTGCTAAGGTATCTGGTGATGACTTGAAATGTGTTTACACCACAGTAGCATAATGCGATGATCAACTACAGCATTGAAATCTGCAACTGACGATAGTTATCCATGCTCAACGTCAGCCGCAGAAACTTAAGAGGCTTTTCTTGGTCGTACTTGAAACGATGTTTCAGTATTTTCGAGTCAGATTGAGGTTCTCGGAGCCAATGCTTCAGAGAGTGGGTCTGTGAATCCTTATTGTATCCACTTTCATGAAAGGCTTGGTATGCAGTAGAACGAAGTCTGCACAGTGTGTGAAAGCTGCGATGCCCCATGTTTGCAAGTGGAAGTCTAGGTGTCCCCGTAGTAGTGTCATTGTCACTTATAGATGCTCTGTTTTCTCATGCACTCGAGGAGAAATTCAAGTGGAGCTTCATTTATAAAAAAAAAGGGCCTCGAGGACCGCTTGGAGTAAAGGTGTTAGTCAAGGCATGTTTGTGAATATCAGTTAACCTGATCCCTATGCACTGTTTCCATTGCCTCGGGTGGTTAGGGTATTTCTCGACCTTATTGGAAGGAAGGCTGAGGGGCCGTCAAGAATCCTAACCAAGCTTTTAGTAAACTTGGGGAGAGTTGTGCCACTTCTACATGGCATTCTCGATCACCATTGAAAGATTCCATCATCTCACTAAGCTCTTGTATCCCACTATTGCCATTGATAATTCGCTGCTGGGCTCAAGTAATACTCGTGCACATTTGAAGATGTGTTATCAACTGTTTTTGTACAAGTTGCAATGATGATATACTTTCCATACTGTTCTGTGTGCAATTTTGTTTTTCTTCTATGATCACATATGTAGAATTGCATAATCTTTCATTTCAGGTTTGGTTTTATTCCTAGCCCTGTGTGCTAAGCCGTATCCTAGAGTGCACACTTCTATTTCTCAAAGTTCATTTAAATCTCCAGTTCTGCACTGCTCTGTTCACTCTAGTTATTGCAGCTTTCCACGAAGCAGTGCTCAGATGTCTTTGATTGATAGGATATGGTTGAAAGACCCTTGAAATATCTCTTCGACTAAGGTATTAGATTTTGTGATGGACTGATGCTGAACGCCTGTATTCTTTTGTCAGTTCGTCATATTTCTGTAGTTCAGAATCGAAACTTTTTGAATTGTTATCAATTAAAAATAGAGCACCTAATTACCCCTTTCTCAGAATGTTTTGTAAAGACAGCTGAATTTTCGGATTTTGGAATATAGTCCTGCTTTTTTTTTGCATTTTGCAGACGTCGCACAGTGAAAACCTGTATCCAAGCTCGAATCCAACAGGCCAAGAGCAGCTGAAGAAGGAAACCTGCATCCAAGCTCGAACCTGGTGGACCGAAAGCAGATGTTTTGTGACCACAGTGTATCAGCCAATAAAGCCAATCCAGGTGACCACATGTATCTTTTGGAAGCTTGCATTACACACACACAGAGAAAAAGCATTTTCAATGTATACAAGAACTGTTGCGATTGCCACTTGTCACCAATTCCGCACATACGAATAAAGTTGTTAAAAAAAAACACGACCCTGGCCAGCATCCTAGTGAATGCTTAAATCGTTGCACTTGAGACTCATCTCATGCAGAGCATCATTTCTGCAAAAAATTTTGTGTCATAACTGTAGCAGAAACTTATTGAGGCCTTGCACAAGGCCTAAAGCTGGCATATTAGTATTATGCACAACACAAACATGAGGTGTGATGTAGGAGCCTTGCAACCATGCAGAGTATCACCATAGGATGGTAGCATTCCCATGCTGAATGTCTCATCGTCTGAGATCAGACTAGTCTTGTACCTTCAGAGTGCACTCATTCCTTGCACTAAAGGCCCCAATATAGTCCGACGTTTTCGACGCGACTGGCTAAGTCTGCGACGTTAGCCACGGCGCGTCGGCTACGACGGGCGCATCAAAAAACTGCCGCTTCTACAGTCTGGCGCGGCTGGCGTGCCCGATGCTGCGGTGCGCATGCGCACAAGACACCCTCGAGGGCTGGTACGTTTTCGGGGTTCATTTTCGAGCAGACGACAGGGCACCTACAGGGACCTGGCTGCAGCCTATCAAGGCACTAATTACTGTTGTGATCAAGGCAATGATGCGATGTGTTTACTGCGAATGTTCTAATGCCACAAGGCATTTACAGCCAGCCGTGGAGACGTCCAGCCCAGCAACGACCTGAGCCCACGCCGCCGACGGCTACAGACGGAACGATGATTGTGTACGTGCGTGTTTTACTGAAAACTAATCAAAATTTAAGTATATGTACGATTACAGAGGAGTTAGAGATTACACAGTAATGAGGATCACTTTCTCGGCTGGCCGCAGTTCCTGTAGAATTCCATAAATTTCGCGAATTCCCTGGTTGTTGAGCCACTGACGTTCCGTGAGGCCAAATCGAGTACGGCCTTCGATTCCGGCGTGTACCGGTCACAACTCTATGCGAAGCCGCTTCCGCAGTTTTTGATATTCTTCCTATGAATGTACTGCAGATAAGTGAAACAACACCATCGTTACACCACCTAGAACAATGCATTAAAACGAGCATGGCACACGCACCGCAGCGAAGAACTCACAGCTGTGCCCAGCCGCACTACTGACAGTTTGCATCGCAGGCATTTTTCTTTCCTCTGAACGTCTCTGTATAGTCAATCCGCTTGGTATCATAGATGCAGGGCTGCCCTCGAATTCCTTCTAGCAGCTTTTCCGCAACAGTGTCTGAAATGCGCGCGTGGTTACAGCGCGGTCTCTGTCTACATGCAAGCCACCATCTTCACTGCGCGTGAGGAATGCTGGAATATGTGGCCGACGCGGCTGACGCGGTCGGCGAGAAATAGGCGAGATTCTATTTGCGCGTCGGCGACGTTGGGCCGCGTCGGCTCGCGCTCGCTACGTCCATCACGCCGTGACGTTGGAGTATAGACCTCGGTTTTTCGCCGACATAACGTCGCGGAGGCCGACGTGCGCGCGCGTGCACGTCGGCCTCCGCGACGTTATGTCGGCGAAAAACCGAGGTCTATAGTCCAACGGCACGGCGTGATGGACGTAGCGAGCGCGAGCCGACGCGGCGCGCGTTACGTCGGACTATATTGGGGCCTTGAGTGCCCACATTCGTGCACTCTGAATGTTGATAGCTATGCACAAATTTTGCCGCACACACACGCGTACAAAAGTTCTCACAGTGTGCACGCCTTCGCGCCGTGAGCACGTTGCACGTTCTCCCACCGTGCACACGTCGCACGTCTTCTCATCACACATCCTCGTTCGTAGATCCTCGTTCGCACATTCTCGCGCTGTGCGGGTCGATAACCACGCACAGATAACCACGCAGAGCCTCGTACAATATTTTCAGTAGTGTAGTACTCGATTTTGCCTTTAATAAGGGCTGTGTGGTTTTTTACTTGCGTTGTGTCTATGAGAAGGCAAACAGCAATACTCAATGTGTTTCCCTTGTAATGTATATGGCTTGCCCAAATTCACTTCGAAATCTATTCTATGTGGGCACTTTCTCGTGCTACTACAGAGGCTGATTTTTTTTTACTCACTTCTATGCTCTACAGGAAAAAAAAATACCAAGCTCGAAGGCTCGAGACAGCCGACTATGAATTTGTTGAAAGAAGAATGAGGCACGGTGAATTCCTTAAGCAAAAAGACTTTTTGATCGAATCGAGACGCATCGCACTAGAAGAAGACCGCCTTCAATGGGAGAAAGAGAAAGCCAAGCATGAAATGCATCTGAGGCAAGAAGAATTGAAACAAAAGGCTGAAGAACGGGCAGAAGAATGTCGCTTACGTGCAGAAGAGCGTGCGGAAGATAGGCAAGAAAGGGCAAACGAACGCCGCATGTTTTTTAGCATCCTGGAAAATCTGCTGACCAGGATTGCCCCCCAAGAAAACACTACGAAATGAGCAAATAAACATGCTTTGTGAATGCCGACGCTGGAATTGCTGCACATGTGAAAACATGTAAAAAAAGTGATCTGGGCATTGTAGGCACTTTAATGTTCAAATTTTCTCTATTACGCCCTCAGGGCACAGTTGTACATTACAAATGAGAGGGTTAAAATAAAACAAAACAGGCATGGTAATTACACAAGGTACTGGGGATTTATGTTCTACAAGCAAAACAGGAGACCAATGTGTGCTCTTGTGTCATATGGTTTGATTGATTTGTCCCGCTGTGTTGATTGTAGTGCATAAATATCCAGTACTGGAAACCATGACCTACAAAGCATAAAGAGACAGGCAAGTTATTTTGATGGCTGCAATTCAGAACATAAAATGACAGCGTTGCATTTAGGTAGTTGCTCTTAGCAACTGTGCACAGCTACAAGGCAGCATTTTGAACAGCAAAACTATTCAGGTTGTGCTCGGCTGAATCAGTTTGCTTTCATGAACATTCCAAAAACAGTGGTAAGGTGCTCGGCTACTGTGCCCAATGATGCGGGATCGAATCCCGGTCTTGGCAGCCGCATTTCGATGGAGACGAAAAGCAAGGCGCCCGTGTGGTGTGCGATGTCAAAGCACGTTAAAGAAACCCAGGTGGTCTAAATTTCCAGAGCCCACCACTACGGCGTCTCTCATAGCCTGAGTCGCTTTGGGACGTTAAACCCCATAATAATAAAATGAAAATAAATTGCAAGAAATTTTCTGAAAGTAATTTAGGCAGCTTGCAATTGGAATCTGCAAGTTTGCATACAAGTGCTTAATATGCAAAATGCATACTCATGGAGGCGAAGAGCAAGAAGCCCGTGTGCTGTGCGATGTCACTGCACGTTACAGAACCCCAGGTGGTTGAAATTTTCCCAGTCCTCCACTAAGGCGTCTCTCATAGCCTGAGCTGCTTTGGGACGATAAACCCCACAAACAACCCCCCCCCCCCCCCAAACAAACAAACAAGCATGTTCATGGCATAGAATGTGATGTCAGGTACTCTAGCAAGCTAGGTGGATCAATTCCAAAGTATTGTGAAACCTGACTACCATACAGGCATGTGTGGCAATTCGTCAGGATCGTTGCAGCTTTATACATTTGTGCTACTTGCTGACGTAGCAGTTTTTGATTTTTTTTTAATCAAGGAAGGCGAACTCGGCGACCACTTTCCCGAATCCCCACTCAACCGATTGCCGAACACGACTAATGGAGTAGTTGAACGCCAGCATGGGACGTTGAGTTATTGTTGACATAATTCCAACACTAACATAAAGTGAAAGTTTTAGTAATGTTGCACTTTTACATGAAATTTGAAAGGTGAGGTGTAGAGTTCAGACCGAGAGACAGCCAAATAAGATTCCCCCATCAAAATGAAGTTTGGGGGGAGGGGGTTAGTGTATAACATGCGACTACCATGTGGATGCATCATTCCTCAAAGAGGAATTCCTGGAGAGAGAGAGATTCCTTTTTACGAGTAGTCGGAATTCCTGGTACTCCTCGCTAGCCCTGTATGACTATCGCTTTCATACTCTTTGCCCCAGCACATAGCTGGCTGAGGGAGGTGAGTAATACATCTCGATATGCCGCATTGTCATCTAATACAGCCAGTTTTCGTGTCCCACATTTAAGCAAACATAAGTAATATAACGCAAGATACCTTACTTGGCGAAAAACTGACATTATGCAGGGTGACAGGACACCTATCACCAGCTCCATGCAACACTGCTGCAGGGAATAAGTAAAACAATCAAGTCTACTTACACTTGCAAACTTCGCTAGGTGTGCAGGAGAAAGCCAGTCGTGGTTGTTGCTGTCATGCAGCAGATTCTTGCAACTGTGGCCAATGTGATGCACTACTTGCGTCGCCACACTCGACATTACCGATGAGTGCCTCCCAAATATGGCTTCGAGGTCACACCACCTGTTTGGGTAGGCTAGGCGTCTAAGGGTTATGCATAATGCCTCCCGACCTGGCACGGTGACGTTTTGTGCACTCTTCACAGTTTCCGGCACCTGAAGCGCACCAAACAGGTAATCAAAGTCCGCTTTATCGAAACGGAACTGCTGCCTGAATAGGGAGGGCTCTATACTGTCAATATTGAGGAGTCCACGGTACGAGCGGTAGCACAAAAGTTTCGATTCTCTCTTTCTTCTGAAGTAATATTCAATATCCTCCAGACAGCCTTTATAAAGATCCCGCTCCACCCTCGACATCATGAGATCATCGATCTCCTCCCACGACAGCGTGGAGAGCAGGTAGCGGTTACACAGAATACTCCGAGGCATGTTGCTACACGCAAAGGTGGCAAAGGTATATAAGAACAGTTGCGATTTACACAGGGCGAGGACGACCCGATGCACCGTCCCTCCGACACAGATAAACAGGCTTGGCTTAGACTCGTTTTGTATTAGAATGGCTGCAACAGTGTCTGTATTTGTCAATAGATGGCGCTAGGAGCGACGTGCGTGTAAGGCTCCTCCATTTTTACCTTACGTGCGTGGAGCGAGGGGGTTTACGTGCAGCGTGCGTCGCGAACGTGTAACTATAAGGGTTTCAAACGACATGCGCGTCGGCTACGTAGACTTCTCACGTTCACGTCCATGAACGCCTCACGTACGTGAAACTAAAACTGTTATTATAGTAGTGACGAAGAACGTGCAAGCGGAAAGGCAACATCGTAATTGACACCGTCTGAAACTGTTCTAAGGTGCTTCCGGTGTTTCACTGTGGATTATGCGATTATGCCGTGAACCTCAATATGATGAGGTCCGCCGCGATTGCACATTGGGCCGGAATAATTGTCCAGAGGAATATTACCGACTTCTTTCATCAGGCATTGCTTCAGTTCACGTTAAATGGAGTTTTTTTCGTGAACATGCTTTGCTCGCTCTATTGCATGTGATACAGTGCGTGACCTTTACAACAAAACAACCCTTTCATGAAGGTTTTTGCAAGTACAGTGCATTCGATTATAAAGGTGTACGAAAGTACTCCATAAAAAGTAGTCTTCTTTTAGTAGCCGGGCTACTTTGAATGTTGCGGGAGCAGGCATATGGACTTGCGGTGGTGCTGCGCTCGCTGATAGTGGCCAGTACTCATCAGCTCTGAGGATACAGCAGATGATATAAATTAGCACCCTCACTCTCTGAATGGTAAAAAATAAGACATGTAAGATGGGGGGCTGCATTTTCTGGTGCGTGGAGCATGGTTGTGCCAAGGTAGGGTGCTCAATATAGCGACGGTGCTGTTCGTTTTTTCGACAACTGCCCTAAAGCAAATACATGTCGCGTTTTTTTACCATGTAATAATACGCGCTTGCGTTCTGTTTCACCGCTACTGAAATGCATCAGCAAGGTAGCACTTTTCTGCACGTTTGATGTGTTTGTGAATAAAGGAGAACAGAAATCGATATTTAAACACTTTTTCTGCTGTGCCCTGCTTACTGACACCTTATGCAGCTTGGGTACAGACATGAGCGTCAGCATGTGGGCTGCAATAGGGGCAGTGTGAGCTCGAGTTATACATTCTAGAACGAATATGCTAGGTCTACGAGACAAGGTTTCCCTGAAATACAGGGCTGTGCGTACTAAGAAATATCACGTGTGACTAATGGCTGAGTGAAGAAGGTTTCACCAGTTTGTTTCTTAAACAAAAAACTTACCCGCAAGCTAATGCAAAAAAATTATTACAATCAAGCATTGCACTGATTCATGCAAAGCATAACCAATTTGTCATGCTATGTATAAATCAGTGAATGGCTTGCTTGCAATAACCATAATGCCACTAGCCCCTTGAGGGGATATCAGTGTGGTTTACAGTTATAGGAGAGATGAGCGGTCTCGAAAGGGCTAACAAGCTTCCCCGACTCTGTACTCGAGCTGCATGAAGCGGCAATATGCAAAGCGTATTTAAATCTCGAGATCCCTTGCTCTTCTTTATTTGCAGAAATACCACACACGCAGGAAAAAGCGCCTATTTGCTGATGCGTTTCAGCAACAGTGAAGCAGAACGTAAGCTCACATAATTAAAAGGCGAAAAACGTGACTTATATCCGCTTCAGGGCAGTTGTTGAAGGCCAAATAACATCTTTGATATACCGAGCATCCTCGCTTGGCCAAGTCAAGCTCCGCACACCGGCCCATGCAGGCTGCATATCATCCACGTCGAGATTTTATCTAAAGAGCGAGAGAAAAGGTGCGAAGTTACGCCAGCTGATGTACCCTTGAAGCTGATGAGTGCTGGCAAGTCCCAGCGAAAGTGACACCACCATATGGTTGCTCACCTGCTCCCACAGTCTGGTTACTTTTAACACAGACGGTCCCAGAGCGACACTCTGCATCTTTTGTAAAGGATGGGTAAAGTTTAGCTGCAAGCGGGTAGTAGCAGCCGGCATCAATGACCCTTAACCAGGCACCCTGGGTTTTTATAGGTTTAGTACAACTGTTGTGAACCTGATTTAAAGGCATTTATCAAAACTGCTATTTCAGCTCCTATGCACACCTAAAACAAGGTCTCTCTTTTTTCAGCCGATCAGAATGTTCAGTCAGAGACCAGGCACAATCAGTGCACTGTCTTGTTTCTCTGGTCCACAAACACGAATTTGCAGTTTGACTTGTCGTAACATAAAAAAGACTGAACATTCCATCTAATGTCTCAAGAACTCCTATAAATTAGTCTTTATACTTCATTATTGGACTACATTTATTTTATTACAGATAACTTTCCTATATACTACGAAGTAACCCTGTCCTGCACAAGAAGCAGTCAGATTACTCTGGCAAAATTCCTTAACACATCTGACTACCATCCTCATAATACGCTGGTTTTCTCTTGGAATCCATGGGCAACACTATAGAATTTACACATTCTTAATCAAATATCATAACTATGAATGTTCTTGTCACTTATCTTTCATGCCATCATAGCTATAAGTATCAAGTAGCATCGGTATGCAATGCTGCTTGACGTTGTAATGCCTTTCCCAAAAGGATGCAGTCCAGCATGTTCACTTTAAGACTTCACAGTGGGCTGCATTGCCACCTCACCATTTCAAGTTTCTCAGCGGTAAGATGAACTCTAGAACAAACACCTCCAAAGATTAGAACTTCCTTCATAGGATAATGCCTTTGCTACAGGGCTGGTATATTTGTTTTATTTATCACATACTGCGGACAAAACATGCTCCAAGCACGAGAGGCACAGTATAAAACAAAGAACAAAAAACTGATCATGTACAGCATTGGTATTGACAGAACAATGAACACACAGCAAAAAAACAAAAACGAACAATGAATACTTGTACAAAAATAAATGGGGTGAAATCACGCATCAAAAGACTACTCTCGCTGAAAGAAACCCTGCACAAAGTCAACAACATACCGCATTACATACAGTGTCAATTAATGATGCAGTCACTCGTCGGAAACAAGCAGTGGGGAATCATGCGGTAGTGCATTCCAATCCGATATCATGTTAGGAAAAAAGGAGAATTTATAGACATCTCTGCGAGCGAAAATAGGTTCTATATAGTGATTGTACTTATGGCGAGACTTCCTTGAGGAGTGTTTAGTTATGTATTCTTGTGCATCAATACCTAGTTTTGAAAAGTATAAGTGATTAAGGAGTTTAATTCGCAAATGTTTCCTTCGTTCATTCAAGCACTCCAGGTTTGCGTCATTTAACATAGTAGATGGAGAGTCTCGGCGTTATAGCGGTTATAAATAAAACGAACGGCCAACCTTTGAAGTTTTTCTAGTTTTTCTATTTCTACCTTTGTGTGAGGGTCCCACACAACGCTCGCGTACTCCAAAGAGGGTCTCACCATGGCTTTGTCGCCTTGTTTCTCAGTGCAGCTGTTGATCTGCCTAATTTGTGTTTTAATAAACCTCGTTTTTTACGAGCTAAAGAGCGCACGTTATCAATGTGCGCTGTCCATTTAAGCCGGGACGTAATTGTAACCCCTAAATACTTGTATTCCTCAACTTGTTTAATTATCTTGCCATTCATGCTGTAAATAAATTCCAGCCTGTTTCTTTTATTGGCAAGGCACATGTAAACTGTTTTGTCAAAATTAATTATCATATCCCATTTGTCGCACCATTCTGCTAGCAATTTTAGATTATCGTTTAGCTCAAGCTGATCATAAAGAGAATTTATGGTTTTAAAAATGACACACTCATCAGCGAAGAGCTTAATTGATGCCATTAGATTCAGTGAACCGACGAAAAAATTGAAGTAAATATTAAATAAGACCGGTCCTAGTACAGATTCCTGAGGCACACCCGAGTAAACGTCTAAATATTCAGAGCACGCTCCGTCAACCTCTATATACTGCTTTCGGTTAGTGAAGTAAGATATTGCCCAATTGATTATTTCAGGAGGTATGCACAATGTTTTCATCTTTATGATTATTTATTATGTGACACCCTGTCAAAAGCCTTTGAAAAGTCCAGAAATATTATATCTGCCTTACCGTTTTTATCTATAACTTCAGTAAATTCATTAATGGTTACAATTAACGTGTTAGTAGAGAAGCCCCTTCGGAAGCCGTGTTGTGCTTTATTTTTAATACTATGCCTATCCAAAAAAATATTTAGGTGTTTTACCAGAATATGCTTTAGCACCTTGAAAAAAATACACGTAAGTGAAATTAGGTCAATAATTACTGATGTCTAGAAGGCTACCTTTCCTTAAAACCGGAATTACACGAGCCAGAAGCCAATCGGTCGGTACATTACTAGATTTAAGGATTTATTGAAAATTATGACGAAAAGTTTGGCCATAAGCTCCCCGTATCTCTTAATATGGCGGGAATTTTGTCCGGACCTGTTGATATTTTCGCGTCTAGTCGTAGTAGCAGTTAATTACACCCTCCAAGGAAATTAACAAAGTGCGTGATTCACTAGGTGCGGGAACACCTTCGTAACATTTGCCTGACTTTAAAAATACACTTTGAAAATGACATTTGAATATTTGTGCTATCTGCGTGCTGTCTGTAACCATATCGCCTACTGCTACATGCTCAATCCGTCAATGAGCATTGTTCCCAAGGAACTGCCAGAATTTTCGGGGGTTTTTTGAAGCGAACCTACCAAGAGTTTCAGTGAAATAGCGTTCTCGGGATTCTCGCATTTGCATTATAGGGTTGATTTTAGTTTTTAAACTACATCCTTATTAATTCGCTTCAATTTTCTACGGCGTTTTAGCCTGCGTGTTTTCTTGAGCAGCTCCCTGGAACCCACACGGAAGTGACCACATTCCTACATATGTGATCATTAATGGCCTTTCCACATCTACGTCTGTCCCACGAATGCGCCACATGGATTGGTCGGCATTTCAAGCACTTTCAAGATGCTTGCACATTAGGCCTCTGTGCAAGTATTGAAGAGAAAATTAAGGAGGCCATGATAAACGCGACGTCTTTCTTCACCCCAGTGCCTACCTACACAGAGTTTGATACGGAATTAGAGGACCTGCGAGCATTGCGACGGAGGGCAGAGCGTAGATACCGACGCACGAAGTCGCGCCTCGACCTCAGAGATGCGAAGCGCCTGCAAAAAGAAAATTCAGCGCAGAATTCAAGCCCTCCAGGCAAAACGCTGGCGGTCATTCTGTGAAACGCTTGATCCCCGCAAGCCTTTATCACGCATCTGGAATGTCGTTCGTGGTCTCCGAACATCCCCTAAACAGCTCTACCCATTCAAATCTCTCGCACTCTATCAAAAACGTAGTGAGGTCGAGGTTGCAGAAAATTTCTGCGCTAGGGTAGCAGGCCAATCGACTCCAACGGCAACGCTACATTTCAACGATGTTCCAGCTTCACGGGATTCACGAATGGACCTTCCCTTCTCCCTGGAAGAGCTTGATACTGCGCTGGCTTCTTGCAAACGGTCATCCTACGGTGTAACATACACTGCGCTTGCAAATCTTGGACAAGAAGCTAGGCACGCTCTTTTGGAATATTACAACAAATCATGGACTGAGGGTACAGTTCCAGACGAGTGGAAGTGCAGTCGTTTAGTTCCGCTCCTGAAACCTGGCAAATCGCCTCTGGACTTGACATAATACCGTCCAATTGCACTGGCTATTTGCGTTGGTAAATTACTTGAAAAAATGCTGCTTACACGTATTGAATGGTACCTAGAGCGCGACCACATATATCCGGATATTATGTTCGGGTGTCGACGTGGACGCTCTTCGATTGACAGCGTGGTGGACCTGTTATCATCTGTACAACACCAAAACACTTTGAAGCGCTTACCTGCGGCGTTGTTTTTGGATATAAAGAGCGCATATGACAACGTCACTCACCAGGCCATTTTGGACACTCTGGAAGCTGCCGAGCTTGGCGGTCGTGTTTTTTGCTGGATACGCAGTTATTTATCCAACAGATCTCACTTTATGCAGACTGAGGATAGCCCAACATCTCATTTCACTTCCCGTGGAGTCCTACAGGGCGGAGTACTAAGCCCAACGCTTTTCAGTCTTACTCTTGTCGGGCTTGTCGACTTCATACCACAATCGGCGCAACTTTCAATATATGCAGACGACGTCTGCATCTGGGCATCAGGAGTTACGCGCCCACAGGTTAGAGCGAGGCTTCAAAAGGCGGCAAGTATAGTTGCGACCCTCCACCTGCGTGGTCTACAAAAGTGTTCGCTAGTTGCATTTACTTATTTATTTATTTATTTATTGTTTCCTCAAGGGTCCACAGGGGACATTACATGAGGGGTGGGCAAACAAAAAGTTAATACGAACACAGATGGTCTTCAATGGCGGTTTTGAATAGAACACGATTGATGATGGCCGCCACTTCGGATGGAAGGTCATTCCAGTCATTGGCTGTTCGAAGAAAAAATGACATTTTATATGTTTCGGTGCGGGCCCGTTCATGGTAGACGGCGTTAGGGTGACTATGACGAGAAAAGCGATGAGCGCGTGTTATCGGGGCAGTTTCATGATCGGAAGTGTGATAAAATTTATGATACAGCGAAAGACGATTTACACGCAAGAACATGTCACCTTACACCGTACGCATTGATGGAAAAACAATACCCTACGAAAGCAGCCATCGCTTTTTGGGAGTTATCATCGACCGAAATCTTTCGTGGACTCCCCATATTTCATTCATGAAAAAGAGGCTGAAAGCAATTACGTACTTGCCTTTATTGGGGGAAAGTCATGGGGAGCGTCCGTGCGGTCGATGCTCCAACTATACCGTGCATTATTTATGGGATTTCGTCGGTACAGCTTACCTGCACTTGGAAATATCAAGAAAACCAACTTAGGAATTCTACAGAGCGTTCAAGCTCAAGCTCTGCGAACCTGCCTGGGATTGCCGAAATGTGCCTCTATGGCTGCTACCATTTTAATTGCACAGGAGCATCCCATAT
This sequence comes from Amblyomma maculatum, assembly GCF_055883805.1. Lineage (NCBI taxonomy): Eukaryota > Metazoa > Arthropoda > Arachnida > Ixodida > Ixodidae > Amblyomma > Amblyomma maculatum. The sequence continues at coordinate 24,906,534 of NC_139351.1, read as the reverse complement.
CTACCTACCTAACATTTGACTACCTGAGGGCACATTTCCGACACATCTCTCGTGTTCCCTGTCATCATTTCGCCAGTCTTCCCATTACCAGGCCGCGTACATCATTTACAAAGACCGTTGATGCGCATCGCGCTATATTGCCGTCCCAGTTTACACCCGCATCTAGACCGTCCTCTCCACTATGGAGCCTGCATAAACCACACGTCCTTCTTTCAATACCCGGGATCAGGAAGAAGGTCGAGCTATCGACGACAGAACTTAAACAAATCACTCTTGAATACTTCCATGAGTACCATGCAAATCGTTTGCACGTCTACACCGATGGTTCAGTGAATGCCCTGAGTTCTTCAGGCTCCATGGTCATACCCTCAATAAATACAGAAATAAAAGTTAGGGCAATTCACCAGACTTCTTGAACAGCTGCAGAGCTAACCGCTCTTCGTGTTGCAATCAGGCATATCAGTCAGCAGAGCCCCCAGCGGTGGTCTATTTTCACAGACTAAAAAGCAGCCCTACAAGCATTAAAAGCGGCTTTTTACCGTGGATCTCATGAACAACTCGTTGCGGAAATACGACAAATTCATCACTGTGCAATTAATGGAGGACATGACATCATCTTCCAGTGGCTTCCAGAACACAGCGGCATAGCGGGCAATCTTCGGGCGGACGAATCCAGGCCAGACGCAGCGGGCCGGCTTCGCGCACTTGCGCGGGAACACACTCTCCTTGTGGAATTCTGGCCAGTTTGCGAACTGCCGCGTAAAATCCCTGGACCCTGACCTGAAGCTCCGCCTTCCACCTGGCCTACCCCGACGCGAAGAAACTTTTCTGTGCCACCTGTAGGTTGGTGTAGCATTCACAAACTCGTATTCTTTCATGATAGGCATGGAAAACAGCCCTACATGTACAAACTGTGGATGTGATGAGTCTATAGGCCACATTTTTTGTGAGTGCCCGATATACAGTGAGGAAAGGAAGTGTCTGTGCCGTTCGCTGGAACATTTAGATGGACGCCCATTGAGTGAAACTAAGATTTTAGGTCCCTGGCCACGGCGATCGTCTGCGGCGAAGGCCTCCCAGGCACTGCACCGCTTTATGAGCAGCACAGGCCTAATCGAAAGACTGAGTTTGCTATGACATGACTGTAACATGATGTAATGTGGCGTGTCTTATCTGACTGTATTAACTTCAACTATACCTCTCTCACAACTTTTATATCCACTCATCCCCTTCCCCAGTGCAGGGTAGCAAACCGGTTGCTTTTACTGGTTAACCTCTCTACCTTTCCTCCTCATCTTCCTCCTCCTCCTCTCTGGTAACCCAAGGGCTCCTTCGACCAACCTTTTTCAATCTCTCAGGAACAAATTTGTCTATACAATAGTGACAGCAGGATTTAAACTTAGTCCATAATGCTTCAATGTCATCGTCATCAAACGAAAAAAGGGAATTCTCTAAATAATGCGTGATTTGGAGATCATCGGCAGCTGAGTAATTCTTGACAAAAATAGGTTTTGGCTTCCAAGGTCCCGAACCCTGTGGAAAAACGCAAGTAAAGTAAATGAGGCTATGGTCAGAAACACCATTGTGAATCTGTGTTGTACGATCCAGAATGCTGTTAGAACAAAATAAAAAAAATCTAAAATTGAGGAAGCAGTATCTGCTACTCGTGTTGAGACAAGAACTGTTTGAGTAAGGTTATATGCAGGTAGCATGTCAAGCAACACTTCAGAACTGTGGCCGTCAACTGACGCACACTTCATTTTGACTTCATTAATAGCCGGAAGGTTGAAGTCTCCAGCCACTATAATATTTTGATTACGGTATTTCTCTAAGTGTTCGTAGAGCTTTAGTAAGAATTCTAGTGGTGATCGCGGTGGCCTGTAAACACCCGCAATAATGACAGTGCTGCCGCTAAATCCAACTTTGCAAAATGCGCTTTCGTGAGCATTGTCAACTTCTAGTAACGCTAAGGATGAAAGCCCATATTTCACAAGGACTGCAGTACCGCCACCTTTTGTTTCACGATCCGTTCGATAGCAGATATATGAAGGTGGAAATACGCAGTTATCTGGGATAACATCTTAAGGCCAAGTTTCTGTGATGATGGCTACGTGGGGATCATATATGACAAAAAATACATTCTAGCTTTTCTGATTTATTGCGCACGCTTTGCACATTCAAACAAACAATTCGAAAAAAGCTTCTGCGCAGGCTTCTCTTTAGCCTGAGAACGTCAATCATCTGATTTAGTACTTTTGCGAAATAACACCTTGCTTTTCTTATCACTGTCCCATACATATGCATCATCGTTTAGAAAAAACTTGCCGTGAACAAGTTTCATTTTGTCATTCAGACCGCTATCAATTAACCCGGACTGCCATAGTTTCTTTCTTGTCTGTAAGGTTTCCTGAGAAATATCGTCAGAAATTGATATGCCGGAACCCTTTAGTTTTGAACAGTTCTTAAACAGGGATATCTTTTCATTGTGGTTGTATAGGCGGACAATCACAGGTCGTGTATGATTCTTTTGTGGCCTGCCAACACTATGAATGCGTTCCACTGAATTTACAGTGACGCTAAGCTTTTCTTCGAACACCTGGCGGACAACTTTGATTTTCAGATCCTGTCTATTTTCGTTCGAGCTTTCCTTAATACCAAAAACCAAAGGGTTATTCCGCCGAGCACGGTCCTCAAAATCAACAAGTTTTTTATTCTGAGCCAACAATGTTTCTCCAAGATGGTGTATCATTTCTTCGAGTTTTTTTATTTTGGATTCATTCGCTTTGGTTAACTCTAAGACCTCGTCTAATTTGGTAAGCATTTTATCTAGTTCTGAAAGGGTAGTATTTCGTACTCTACCAGAATCTTTTATCTCTTGAAGTTCGTCAAGGATGGCATTTAGTTTTTCTGTTACGTTGGGCCGGGATTACTTTTCACATCGCCACAAAGCAGGAGTAGCAACACACGCCAACACTCAATAGCAATCTGAGCACATCGCCGAGGACACGGCAGCTTGACGAGCGCACGAGAATTCGTCCGAACAGAAGAAAACGGATTGCAAAATCTAACCTGCACGGCGATCCAGACATGGTGAAACATGATGCTCTGAAGAGTGCCGCCGTGCCCTCTGAGGCGATGCGAAGAATCCGGGCCTTTTATGGCGTATTCCGTTGACGTCACTGAGCAGTAAAGCCCATGCAGTATTTTGTTTTCTGCGATGATAAAGGTATGGCAGTCTTGTGACCAGAGCGGTTGATTCCACGTGCTGCTTGAAGATCCAGGAACCCACAGCGCATGTCCTGACAAACCAGGCGAATCAGGTCGACTGAAACTTGACGCTGGCGGCACGAAGAACAGAACCCGCACAGCGATCCAGACATGGTGAAACATGATGCTCGGAAGAGTGCCGCCGTGCCCTCTTCCGAGCGTATTTATAAAAAGGAGTACACATTCATGCACTGCATTCATGCAAAATATTCATGCACTGGACATTACCTTCTGCTCAGTGCCCACAGGAATTCCCAAGACCATGGCTGTCCTTTTCTTTTTTATTGCACTTGCAGAGCCTAAGGATTAATAAAAATACAAAATACAAACAGTATCCCGCGGGGCCGGAAAGAGCGCATGAGACAGCGGCCTCTGCCAGAGTTTAGCACTGGTGCAAAGAAAATGCTGATAAATTACAATGCCAATTAACATATATATGTGCTATCAGCGTGAAAACGAAATACGATATGCGGAGTGAATGAAAAAAGATCCAGCTCGGGTATGCCATTCATTCAGAGCTAGGCGCGCTCTTCCAGGTTTTTTTTTTTTTGTTGTTGTTTTGAAGTTGAAGTTGGAAGTTTATTTTCGAATAAAAGAACAACGTACAAGGTGGGACCTCTCCAGTTTTGTCTCTGTTTCTTTTTACGTTCGTTTTCTCGTTGTGCAACTGAAGCGCCACATTCATTCTTGATGGTGACTTGCACAGCGCGGTTTCACTACCAGCAGGGGCTGTATCCAGCGTGGGCAAGCGAACGGAACGAAAGCAAAATCAAAGCGCCATACGATATCGAACTATAAGAACTCTGGCGTCATCCACGCGGGCTACAGAGCTGCCGGCAGTCTCAAACGGGAAAAGCGCGCCTATTTCTGGCAACGACAGGCAGACTTCCTCAGCTTGACGTTTTTCCACGCGCTCCGATGTTCGCACTTCACTTGACACCAACTGTACTTGCTAATGTCGGAAAACACAGGCTTTCTGCTTACTGTGTGAGCCTCGTACGGCCGGTAGCCACGTTTCGGCTCATAATTCCTGCAAACTGTTTTCCTTACCTGCACCTCGTAATGACCTGTATCAACTGCCTACAACTACCAGCTCGGTACCAGGTAGTACACTGTCATCTGCCTATAGACTATGGTCGTAGTCGCGATCATGCAAAGAAGTCAACACAGGCCCCATAGCGAGAAGAAATGAAAGGCTTCATGAAATTCACACAAGCTTATAGAAAGCGAAATAAAAAGAAGAGCGAACGGTTGACTACTTACCTACTGCAAGAATAAACGCCGGCCAGAATGAGCCGTCCTTCCACTCCACTTCCACTTCTTTTGTTTTTATCTGCCGGCAATCGTTCCGATCATCAACTAGCTTGGCTAGCATTTCCTTACATTTAATGTTCCTGAGGGGATAGACATCCCAATGAGGAGAATAAGAGCACTTTATCAGAATGTGGTCACCCATTGTAGCGGTAGCAACGTATAAACGCCGAGTACACCGTGGTTCCGAGTAAGAAATAGCCCTAAAAACGTGATCCGCCGGTGCGGTGGGTGCTGCCCACGGAGGATGGTGCTGCAGCACCCAACACCGACACTCAGGGTTGCTGGGTTCTTGAGAAAAATTGCGCCAGGAAGTCAAGGGTTCCAAGATCTAAGAGCGAGAGTTTGATAAAAAAAGTAAGAAAAACGCAAAATAAAAAATGGCACCCACATAAAACCAATCTTTCTAAAATTAATTCAGCGGAGAACATATTGAAAATCAAAACTGAACAAATTTACTTCGCAAGAAAGAAAATTTAACGTCAGCAACGCTTTTTAATAGAGATAGGCTTTGGTGAGGGCAGGGCTGGTCAGACAAATATTATGGAGGCATTGGCGAGGCTACCCAAAAATAATATAAAATAATATGCCTCTGCAGACAGAAAAACGAAATTCTAAATTATTTTAAACGTGCTCTAACGCCGCACAGTACGCGTGTTCTACGCTTTACGGGTAACGAGCGGCCAACATTACTAGGACTGAAGGCAGTCTACCGGACAGCTAGAAGTAACTCTAACCCCGTTGCGTCCTGTCCCTGAACCGCCTGTATCCCCATTAAAGCCAGAAATTTGCACCGCCGGACAAAGCTTTCGCACGAACAAAAGTCACAGTTAAAATCGAATAACTTTTTCCTTATCTACAGCGCGACAAACGAGACAAGAAACAACACATAACGACAAACACAGCGCTGTGTTTATCGTTATATGTTTTCTCTCTTGTCTCGTTCATCGCGCTGTAGATATAGAAAATCTTCACCAACTAGCCCAGCAACTGACTTTGTCAAATAACTTGCTAGGTGTGGACATGCCCGAACCTCAAGCAATATTTAAAGACGAGCGCCAAGCCTGTGTAGAAACACATCTACCCTTTTCCACATGGTCTAGAACTGTCCAGCGCCACATGGTATTTATGACACAAAAATTACCTACGAGCTGTGGCAGACGAAGCTGGCTTACTCAGAGCTGACGTTTCAGCACAGCTGATTCATCAAGGCCGCAGCAAACAGCCTTTGACAATGAGATGTTGTAACTGCCTACCTAAACCGCCGTGTCTTGCACATTCTAAGATCATATTTTGCGTGCACGGTTAAATAAAGTTTACTGCTACTACTGTTGCTACTCATGTGTTTCGCCTCCGGCTGCAGCCGGAAGCAATGAAATGCCAAGGGCAGCGATAAAACCCTTGGCGTTCTTGTAGTGCAAAACCAGTCCGTGGTCTGCTATGTATAAAGTGAATTTCTGGTATTGTGTTATCATGAACAGGCTTGCTAAAATTTCCTCCAGCAGTTATTCGAGCAAAGTAAAATAAATTAAACATCGCCCTCAACTCATTATCTGAGTCAACTGTACGCGGCTAGGTAGTCAAACAAATTTATTGACTCGTGAGAGAAGGAAGAGAAGAGAGGGGATGGGGAAAGCGTAAGCAGGACCATGACTACAGACCCTCAAAAACTATCTATCATCGATTGTCGGGGTAGACATTGCCGTGTACAGCTCCAGATCATACGGATGAGATCGGAGAATGTGAATTAAACAGGGCACATCGCGGCAATTTCATTAATTAAGACGTCGTACCATTAGTACTGCATAGAAGTATGCCAACCCTACTGAAAAAGTTGAACGAGCTTTATATGAGAGTTTTGATACGATGTTATTGTTATGATCTTCTCATATGGCTCTCATACCTCAAACTCATAGGTATCTCATACCGCTCATACTCGTACATATCTCATATGTATCTCATATCGCTGATACTCATAGATATCTCATACTCATGCATGTCTCATATGCCTCATACTCATATGCATCTCATACATCTCTCGTATTACTTTCCTTGCTTCGATGCACTGGGAGCTAGCACTCACGGGGTTTTCTGCAAATTGTTTGTGCTACATTGCTGCCAAATCAAAGATGTTCACATATTAGAGCAGTGAGGGACACAGTGCAAGAAGGTCCCAGCGGCCGTGGAATTTAGCTTCGGGCCGCTACAGTGGCGGCTGCAATTTGATGGTGGTGAAGTGCAGGTTCATGCGTTGTGTGATGTCAGTACAAATTAAAAATTCCACTTGCTTGGAGGTCATCTCGAGCTCTTTACTATGCTGCCCCTCATAATCTATAACTCAGGGATGTTACACCTGGCAAGCCAGCTACATTGCCGAAATAAAATCAGTTTCTGCCATGGCAGCTAAACCTGAATTATGAGATGAATATGACATTATTTGCAGCTGCACCAGAATTACATACAGTTGTGCTTGTTAACTTCAAGCATAAGTATTAAAAGAACCTGTTTCAAAATAATATTTTATTCCATCTTTATATATAGCCGAGCACAGATTATAGCTATCACCATCTAGCACAGCAAGCCATTCATGGGCCAGCTACGTCGCGAAGCAGTGTCGCGACATGCTTGTTTAGAGCTTTCAGCCGTTCGGCCTGCGTTGCTTTTGGGTGGGTGGTCCGTGAAACATAGTCCCCATAAGCACCTGCACAAAGAGGGCAAAGGCAAAAGAATCCAGTCAATATTACACAAGCCTCACATGCAACTGATAGCAGTTGAACATGTTAGTCCCAAAAGGCAAACTGCATATGTAGCTTCACTTAAGGAAGCAATTAGACATGCACGCCCTATTAAAAGTTCTCGTGAAGAAGCAAGAGTAGCAATTGAGCATATAAGCCTCAAAAGGGAGACTGAAAGTCATTCAATTTAAAACCTGTAGATGCAGACTGTGCCATTGCTTATGGTCCAAACTTATCAATATTTGCATGGTTCCTAAAATGATAAAAGTGCTGTTATTAAAGCTATCATATAAAATTGGTCATAATAATGATGCTATTTCAAGTCTATAAATCTCATACAATGCAAATATAGATTATGCATGCAGTACTTTATCACTGCTCACAGTAAAAACCATGAGTCATTAAGCTACAAAGTTCATGATTAATGGTTTTTCAAAATGACATTAAAAATTATATTCCAGTATTCAGTTAAGGAAGAATTCAGTCTAGGTCTAAAAATAGCCTAAAACCTGGCCAATCTGCACTTCCTATTTATAATTACACAGTCCATGACATGCAAGCACCATCTGTTACATCACAAAAGCGTTAACTATTGTTATAAACAGCACTGGCCTGAATAGACATGCACTATTAAATTAAGCAGCTTAAAAGGTTAAGGTGCATAGTTAAATGTTTTTAACGTAGAAGTAATACTGCCCACATTCTTGGGTTTCATCAGAGCGTGGCCTTCTTTAAGCAACTGCTAGAAAAAAAACTCCCTGTCAATGGGTTTGAAACCCAAGTCGAGGCCAAGAGGTCAGCTTCGCTGGTCACTACATTAGTCCACCATGACACTATATTAGCCAATTTCTTTCAGTCTGCCAGTCTTTCAAGCTGCATTTTTGATACTGTTGTCTTTATTTTGTCTGACAGAATGAACTAAAGATCTTTGTTAGCCCTCCATCCTAACAACAGTCTTAAGCAACAAATAGATATTGAGCTTACATGGAAAGTCAGGGCAAAGCTAAATCAAGCAAAACTTAGCTAGACAAGTGCTAAATTTTACTTCTGGACTTATAGTCACGCTTAGAAAAGCTAAGCTGTCATTTATTTTTTTGGCAAGTCTAATGAGAACATCACAGCAAACATGCACACTTACTCCGAACGGCATTAAGCTTTTCAGGCGTGAGTGGCGGCTTGGCTCCAGCTCCAAACTTGATTTTTCGCATGCAGGCTTTTCCAGTCACACTCCTATTTTTTAGTACTTCGATTGGCCACAGGCAGCGGAGAAGCTCTCTGGCAAACATACTATCACTTCGAGAAGCATTTACCCACGTCCATCTCTCCGCCGACGGCATAAATCCTGTAAAAAAGAATTCACTCGATTATTGTGAAAAAGTTTTATTCAAATGCATTGCAGTCATGAAAAGTAATGACAAGAGGATAGACTGCCCTCAAATTGAATAAAGTGGATTATTTACCTTGCCATCCACCACAGTGAACAGTGGAGCATCCGAAATTACCCCAGCAGGTTCCTGAAATTAGCACTAACACTTTCTTATAAAAACAAGGCACATTGTCCACTAAAAAGAAGCTATAAAGAAAAGCCAATAAAATTTTGCATAATCACATTAGTGTATCTAACTCAAGAATTAGTAGGTTGCTAAAAGCTGGTTATTCTGCATATCATCATCAATATTTTAGAACCCCAACCCTCGCACGTTTTAGACTTTAACAGCTATGTAAACCGACTTCCTCAAAGCATGTCACTGGCAACTTTCCTGCAAATGCCATCTCACAAATCGGCCACACCATCATCCCCTTCTGCTTGCAATTCCTCTTCTACCGCTCGTTCATGCGATGAGTCACTACTTATCACCCACCCAATATCACAACTTTGCTGTCATTTAGAACTTTCCCTTTTTTTTGAGAACTGGTCCCTAGGCCACACAACAGTTGTCACCCATTGCATAAACACAAAGTGATGCAACTTCAATTCAGCGACAGAAAAAAAGCACATCTAGTGCAGAAATGATGGCCATGAGATGCAAAGCTAACACATCCAAACATACTGTTGAGCACAGTATAGTTAAGCGGGCGAGTTGGTGATACATTATCAAAAAAAACAGCGCGAACAAACGGGGACGACAGAAAGAAACCAAAGGAACAAATGCTGTACAGCGCTTGTTCCTGTGGTTTCTTCCTGTCGTCCCCGTTTGTTCGCGCTGTTTTTTTTTTGATAATACTGTCGAGCCCTACTCAAGTTCACTGGCACCACCAACAGTCTTCAACAAAAAGAAAGTTGGTAGGCAGTGCTTCTTGATCTAAACTCTTTCCTAAATAGACAATACACTCTACTGTGTCTACAGTGCATATCTACTCCATTTACTGTCAGGCTGCTGTGGATGACCTGGACCACAAGAATACTTCATTCATTACAACGTAGGGCCTGTACAAGTTTACCATAGGTATAATCACTACCATATGAATTGTTCAAGTCTCCACAATATCTATAGTGTCACTGGCTTTTAAATTCACATATGTTGCTAAATGTTATTTTTGAGCCTGTTGTTTAGGCAATGCATTATTGAGTATTGAAGCATTAAATAACTATGACACTTTTTAGTAAGGCTGCAGGTCTCAATTGTTAAACCATTTTTAGGCCCTCCGCTTGCAACCTGAATACAATGCTTGTACAGTGGGCATCCGATGCTGGAAATGGATTTGCATTTACTTAATTTAGGTGTCATGTCTTCTCTATAACGAAGTGTAAAACATTAGAATACATAGTTCACACTCCGGTATGCAGTATTGGTGGTATAGGCTGCGACCTATGGGGCTCCTGGTGCCCATACCAAGAGATGAGGCAATGCCCTGGATGTTGTCACAATAAAAATTGTCCTGAAGACGATGCTACATGGGACAGAATTCAAATAGGAAAAACGGGAACATGGGAACACAACTACAGCCATGGTATGCCACTCGAGAATTGCCCGTGTAAAGTAACAAGCTGGAGCATTGCATGGCTATGGCAAAGAAAAGGCGAAGAGTTGCCAAAATGTGCAAGCCAGCTGTTTCTTAAGGAAAAAAAGAGAAGCATGTTTGAACCAAAGCCTGTGATTCCTACATCTTGCATAACGTAGCAAAGAATGGTACCAGACAGTAAAAGCCAAATGCAACAAATTCAGCAAAAGAGTAGACACTATAACTGAGCGTACAAAGCTAAATGCAGTCCCTGAGATTGTCACAATTGAGAATTATATTTCTAGGTGTTATTTCATCTGACACATCAGGCAGGAGGCTCCAGTGTATTTACACAAATTATCAGTCAAAATGAAAGTTAACACAGGGGCAGAGATCACTGTTATACCAGTGTGCACATAGTGATATCGTTTCAGAAATGTTTATCTTCAAATCCCAGAAAGAGTACCAAGAGGACTGAATCAGCAGGAGCTCGAAGAGTAAAGCATGAAAGTGAGAGTTGCATCACACTGAGACAAAACTGCAGAAGCCGACATCTGCATCGGGGATGGGCTCGAGCTCTTTTCTTCAGTTGAATCAAGGGGGAACCAAAGAATTTTCAAGTCATGAGCAAGAGTGAGACTGTATGATGGTTAGGAATTTCAACACATACTGAAAACATCCTATATGGTACACCATGGAAACGCATTGACAAATTAATAAAGAATATAAATTATCTGGTGCTGCAGCCAAATGTGGAAAACGAATTGTCAGTGCAAATACCCAAACAAGCAGAAGCTGTACTGAACCCTTCTCAGTATGAGCGAACGCCAAACATTGAGAAACAAAGGCTCCTGTAATGGTGAATGAATCCAAGAACTGCACCAGACAGTAAACGGTCATACAGAAAAATCAGCTGAAAGGACTAGCAGTCGCGGAGCCATAGAAGTGGGATGATCCATACATACTTATATACAATAAGGGAGTAAGTACTCATTGGCATCCCCCAAAGCACAGCCATAAACATACACATTAGTTATATTGATCAATTGAGTTATTGCAATTCGCTCTCACCCTATCATCTGCTCTACTGACCGTCCTGGTTAGCTCAAGTGGTAGAGCAGCTGCCCTGGAAGGAGGTGGTCCCATGCTCGATCCCCGAATCAGAATGAATTTTTCTTTAACTACGAAGTTTCTGAGAATGCTGTATAGCTTTCCTTTGTAGCTGTAACAGTGTGCTCGGGTGGATGACAACGAGTAATGAGTCCCTTATTAGAAATCTACATCACCTAAGGTTGTTGATATGTTTTCCAGCAATCTTCACTCCAGCTGAAGAGTAGACACCGTCCAGACCGGCCTTCCTCATGATGCACTCTGCATATAGGTTAAATAGGCAGGGCGACAGTATGCAGCCTTGCCTCACTCCTTTCTCAATCGGAAACCAATCAGTAAGACCATGCCCAGTTCTGACTGTGGCCTCTTGCCCTTCATACAAGTTCCTGAGGAGACAGAGGTGAATTGGAACTCCCATTCCTTGGAGAGCTTGCCACAATCTGCTGTGATCTACGCAGTCAAACGCTTTCGCATAATCAATAAAGCAGAAGTAGATGGGTTTCTGGACCTCTCTTGCTTTTTCCATGATCCAGCAAAGGTTGGCAATTTGGTCTCTAGTTCCTCTGCCCTTGAGAAACCCAGCTTGCACGTCCGGAAGCTCCCAATCCACATACTGCTGCAGCCTACCTTGGAGGATTTTCAACATCACCTTGCTAGCATGCGAAATAAGCGCGATCGTGCGGTAGTTGGAACAATCTTTGGCACTGCCTTTCTTTGGAATGGGGATGTAAACTGACCTCCTCCAATCCTGTGGCCACTGCAGGGTTGTCCAAATCTTCTGACATGATGTATGCAGAATGTTAAGAGCGTCATGGTTGAGGTTTTGAAGCAACTCAGCTGGAATGCCATCAATTCCGTTAGCTTTGTTCTTAGCAAGGCTGGCTAAGGCCCATTCAACTTCAATCTTCAGGGTGCCCGGCTCGAGATCAGTAATCACAACCGTCTTATGTTGGGTTTGCACATTCGGGTCCTTCTTGTACAGTTCTGTGTATTCCTGCCACCTCTTTATCTCTGAAGCTTCAGTGAGGTCCTTGCCTCGTTTGTCTTTTATCACGCCCAGCTTAGCACAGAAGCTTCCTTTGATATCTTTGATTGTCTTATACAGAGCTCTTGCATTCCTTAATTGGCTGTTGTCCTCAACTGCTTGGCACTGTATGTTCAGGAAGGCATTCTTATCTCTCCTTGCTATGCTCTGAAAATCCGCTTTGAGAACCTTGTATCTTTCTCTTTCCCCCGTAACTTTTGCCATCCTCCTTTCCTCAGCTGTTTGCAAAGCCTCTTCAGATAACCAGTTTGCTTTCTTGCATTTCTTTTGCTTTGGAACTACCTTAGTAGCAACTTCTTGTATTATATCACGAACATCAGTCCACATCTCTTCGGGCTCTCTGTCTTCTAGATCTAATTATTGAAATCGATTCCTCACTTCCACAGCATATTCTAATGGAATTTGATCCAGATGATACCTGAAATGCCTTCTCGTTTTCTGCGTTTTTACACTTTTACACTTGTCTAATTACATGCTAACTTCTTTTAATTGCTTAGCAAAAGTGCCTTGAATATCTTTGTAGTGGTGCTTGTGTTTGTTTTAGCTTGGTGCTATTTTTCTTTCAATTTTTTTTTGTTTAAAAGTTCAGGTTATTGCATTTAGTCCTTGTGCTCTAAACCACCATCTAGATTTAGCCTCCTGTAGCATATTTCCTTTTATTGGAAATGTCCCACACTTAAAGGAGCAAAGCGATCAGATATTTAGTCCTATGTTTTGTTCTCTATAAAGATGCGTAAGGCAGCATAGGTCACCATAGTGGTATTCACGTGCAACAGCTAAATAATATATAATTTCATTTATTCTCTCCTGCAATTTCAGTTACTACAAGTGAACAATGGCTGGAATGTCAGAAGTCAGTATAGGTTGCAAAGGCACGAAGGAAGTGTGATTAATCACTTCATCTTTTAATTCACTGCAAAGTTGAAACAAGCTTGCTTCAAGAGTTTGAAGGCAACAAATAAAGCATTGATTATATTGCGGCTATTCTGTGCCTCATATAAGCTGTCGTGACCTTTGATGCTACAGTAATGTGCTGTTAAAGCTGAAACAGCATGACAGAACTTTTTCATTTCTTTAGTACTCATAGATGAGTACCATGTAGTGACCTATTTATACTAATGGCCTATACATCCCTAAACAAAGAAAACATGATGCCCTAATTTGATGTCTACACTCATTTAATGAAATACTTTTTTAACCTGATCCAAATCTTTTTCTGTGTCAGTGCTGCTTTTTCTGTGATGCGTCCTACAGGCGTGGATGTAAAATTTAATACACTAGTGTTTCTGTTGTATATAGGAGTGGCTTAAATTTTAACTTCATTGAGACTAGCTAAGGCTATAGTGGCTGCAACTTTGTATGCTTGGTTTTTCTCAGATGCTCTTGTCCATATTTCCCTTCAGTAAAGATGCCGAGTCAGCACGGCAAGACATTAGCTTGTATAATTCTGTGCTTTTGTCTGTGTCCATAATTCCTGCTGACTGTCATAGCTACTGTTGAACACAATGCACTGTTCTATTCAAAGACCTTCAAGGACCTAGAGTAAAAGAATTAATAGGAAGAGATGCTTATCATAATTGTTCCTGGTCAATAAATAATAGCTATACAAAATGAAAGTGATTATTGTCATTAATAATTTTTCACACTCAGGGTATGAATATGCTTAGCATTTGCACCAACCTAGATTATATCATGAGGTGCAATACTCCAAGAAACAACTTAAGTGCAGGGGCTACATGATATTACTCGATTATTATGTGTGCTGTGCCCCTTATGGAATCAGAATGAACATGATTAAAAGATAACCAAGCCACACAGGCCATGCAAACTGACTGTTTATTTCACATGAATATTCTGTTCATCGTGCATAAAACTTGTAGTGACATTCCAAGTATTATGCAATGCAGGAGAAATAGAACTGCTGTTTCTATGACATGCTCACACTTTTTCCGGTATGGCAACCACCAGTACTACCTGAAAACAGACTGGCTGAGTACCTGATGGACGTGTTTTGAATGTCTCGGAATTAGCATCAAGGGGCATGATATAGGAAATTGTAAAGTCAAGCTTGTAGAGGCATTATATGGAAGTAAAATTTCATTTCATTTGTTCTGGAGCAAATGACGTCCAGCGCTCTGATAAACTGCATGGTCGAGGCGGCCCAGATAGTGTACTTGTGTTAGCGGGAGCGGATGTTCCACCTCCCCCTCCCCCCCTCTGTTTCTTCCTTCCCAAAAAACTTTTACATACACAAGCCGTAATAAACCCTACATTTTCCTCCAAAAAAAACGAAACAAAACAAATATAAATGGTGCAAATGGGACCACACTCTCTAAGCTCACATCCTAGTGTGATCCGTCCCTTGCGGTACGCATTGGTGGAAGCTTTTATCTTTCTACTCCTCAAAGCTAACCCTGAATTCTTTTAACGTCTTACATGTGATGCCTATACAGAGCTTTCTATCTCCTGATATATTTTGACGCTGTGGCAGCCTTTTCTGTTTTTCTTTGAATACAACCCACTGGTGAGCTACTCTCCAAACCTACATCTTGATTTGATGGCAGGGCCGATTCACACTAGAAAAGGCTGCTCTCCCCCATCTCTGGCTAAGCCGAATCTACAGTTTCTGAATTCCGACTTGATTCAGCTGCTGCCATGCCAACCTGTTCATTACAAAGCATAGGCTTGAATTGCTCCACAGCACCTGAGTAGTTATGCATTCTACTACTGCACAACATATTGCTACTTATGCTGGGACATGGTGAAGCACTTGTTTCTACATTTGCCCCTCCAAGTACGAAACCACATACTCAGTGCAGCTCTGCTGCCTTTTCAGTTTCGTACTCAGCAAGTTTGGCCTCTGTATTACTACCCAGGATGGTAGCAATATGTTTTATGGCCACTTGTTTATTGCACCCGATGTCCACCAAAGGGCTAGTGGTTGTCTTTTCACTGCTGTCCCTTGAGGGACAATGCTATGAATGGCCAATAGGCTTTTCCTTACCCCAAAAATATAGCCCATAGCTCTGGGTATCTGTATTGTATTGCCTGGGTTGTTCTGAGGAACAGTACAGGGCTATTTCAAATTGTGAGCAGGACTTTTGTGTGCATTCTTGCTCACCCAGCCACCACCATGTGCAGGTGCACATGTGTGACATATTTTTCAGCTGGCTTCTTTGCTTGCACTATAGTCCTGGTTTTCGAAGCATTCGACACTGACACTGGGAATGTCCCTGTGTCTCTGCTATGTGGTACTGCTTTTCTCAACACACAGGTTCATGTTTATTTTCTTGCATTTCCTGGCGACCTGCCTTGATTGTTGTACTGCGCTTCTTGGTTTCATCCACCTTGTAGCCAGTAGCTATACCCTGAGCAAGACTGTTTTAGTTATTACTTCAGGGGGCACAGCAAAGAAGTTCATATGGTGTACCCACACACCACCAAGTGGAGGAGCATGTGCGGAGCATATTTTGATTGATGGTGGCTGCCTACCACCACCACTGCATGGTGTGGCACATGGCTCACCACTTGTTGTCAGTGGAGGACTACTGACCACAATCACATTTGTTACCTGTGGCACTGTTTTTTCTGCTATCACCATGAACGAACGGTGCACGCGTTTTAATTTGCGCTTATCTATTGCGAAGGTAATGAAGACATGTTGCTGGCGGGATGGAAAATATGCTGGCTTCTTCAAGGAGCAGTACGATTCCAGAGCAAGGAAGGATCGTGCGAAAGCCTGAAGTTCTCATTCTTGGAATGAAGGCATTGTCACGACAGCTTCACTAAGTGGATTAGAAGATTTACCGCCATGGGCAGCATTGTGCATGGCGAGTTGTCTCAGATGGCGTCTCTAGTGCTGTAGTAATCTCACATGACAGAGATAGAGCATTACATGTCGTGATGTGATGATGTATGCACCAACAAAGTTACTTTGCATGAGGAATACACATGTCTGCCTGAACCAAGAGCGTCAATGACGGTAGCCTGTTCGTACAAATTTGCTCCGTGAAACGCAATTCTTCCCACTTGCTATAAAAATTATTCCGCGTCTTCCCCACTGTCTAACTGGTCTGTTCTGTTACGTTCAAAGAAGCAGGTGAACGGTGCCGCCTTCTCCAGCGCTATTCGAAGGTGCTCAGGATCTGTCAGGTGCCTGAGAACGCCTCTACTCTTGCAGAGGAATCCTATTACCTGAATTCAGTGACCGCTTACCTTCAACTCTTTATATGGCAGCTTCAAATTTTTCCCATAACAGCAACACCAATGCTGCAGCCAGTGCTCATCGTCGTCGCAGTAAAACCTCGCCAGCTTCGACAATCCGTTGACTCAGTGAAGTCCTTTCTTGCTGAATGGACTGATCTATTACCTCCAATGAACCTTAAACAAGCGCCGACCGAGGTGTTTATCAAATAAATAAATGAATGCAATATTAACGTGCAACTAACCTTCCTTGGAAAGCATCCTACAGTAGTAGTTAAACGCGGGTTATCCCCCCTAATGTGTCACGCGGCCCTGCCAGGAGGTGGCACCACCGTATGTCCTCCCGCCCAATAAACGCGGTTGGAACCTCCTCCGCGGCAGCAGCGACTCTCGCTCTGCGTTGAGACCTACGAGCGTTGCAGGACAATACTTGAAGCATATGAAATGGGCCTTGAGCTTTAAAGATACTACTAGGGGGGAGGTCATCGGCCCTCCTGCCCTCCCCTTCCTTCGGATCCCGCGTCGCTGTCAGCATTCTTAGAGTACATGTTTAACCTTACTGTTATTTTTGAGGATAAAAGTATGAAGATAAATTAACACAAGACATGCTGCACTCGAGCGTTTTTAGGTATAGTGGCAGTTTTTTCAGGACGGATAATGCGTCATCAAATTGCTTTTGTATAGAAATTTTTTGAAGTGTTTGCTGAAATAACCATCATAGAGGGATGAATCTGGAAGCTTACCAAAAATGGAAATTTTGATTGTCATTGGACTGCCTATACCTTAACCTGGAGCTGTCAACAGCAATGGTAGCCTTACAATTTCTCAAAAGTGCAAAAAAGCCTATATGCCCTACTGACCATCTGGTTGGGCATCTGTGGAGACCACACAGTCCGCTAAAACCGCAGGCTGAATGACATGTCTAGGTCCTCCCACTACTAGTGATTGTGTTGGCTCAGGAACAGGAGATGGCTTTTCAGTGACAGGACAAGTTTGAGCATTCCTTGCGTTGTGAGCAGGAAAATTTCTTCCTGATGGCAGCACTGCTGCAAAGAAAAAGCGTCAAATATGAAAACAGCCGAAACCGACCAGTTTAGGTGCGACCATACTGAGCCATGCTAGTAAGCTGACGATTAAAATAACAAAGAAAATTTATTAAGAAAATGATGAAGCACACAAATACCTCGTTATTCAAACCTATGCATATTATTAGTACGGTCATGTCATGGTACGAAACTCTGTCTAAAGATTTGCAAGCTAGCTCGGATGTAGGAGGCAATATCTTGAATATTTGGGTAGTTAAAGAAAACGGCTATGAAAGTTTTGCATCACAGACTTTTTATATTGGAGTAATTTTAACAAAATTTTAGGAAGAGTGAGATAGACATAAAAGAGCAAAAAAACTAAATTTCTGTGCTCAAGTACCTCCGAATATACAGGCAGTGACACTAATGAAAGCAAGAGCATTAAAAACAGAATTATGGCAAACACTATTTCATCAGAATGTTATCAAATATTCTTCCTTTTCTGAAGCTGCATGATAACTAGATGACCTACTTACCATCAGAGCGGGCATCAGCATTGAGCACATGGGCTCTCAAGATGCTCGTTGGCTCTGCAGCTGCTGCTATGGGTGATGGGTTCTCTGCCTCATTTACTGTCAGTTTTGCGGTACCGGCAGCAGTGGAATTTGGAGGGGACCTCGTATCCTGCAATTCGGGAATTGTTCTTGCTCTACTTTCTGCGAAGGAAGCTCGAAATAGAAGATAAAAATGTCGATGAAATGCAGAAATATTGAACCACGGCAAAAAAAATGTTTCACCCAAAAAACTGTCAGCCGTGGTGTAGGTTGGCAATGTTAATAATCGGCCCCTGCGTTGACAAATGCGCAACGTTTATCAATTGGTTTTTCTTATTGAGGTCTAGGATTTAGTAGAAAGTGTAAAAGTGGAGCCCTCCATAAAAAAGGAGCCACTTAAGCTGTTTTTTTTTTGTGCATCAATGCAGTGCGAGAAATCGGGTGCTTTTCTCTGCACAAATTCATCCGCAACTGGGCACATGAGATGCAAAGAAAGCCGGGTGCAAACCTGATAACCGTTCATTTGTTGCCATGCCTATGGCCCCCATAAGACGCTGTTGTACTAAACACGCGCATTGTTCTCGTTCGAGGCTCGGTGCATGAGGAAGAAAAAAATTACCGACGATTACGTTACTTCCTAATGCGAAATTTGAGCGCAGCAAATAAGCTGTTTCACCTTTTCGATAGATTGAGGCAAAGAAATCGAGCAACACATTTATGCGCTACCACAGAATTTTTTAGAGCGCGCGAAGAAAGGAATTAAGTTCGAGCCGGCGCTTTGACAACCGGAGACTCGCAGGAAGAGGGGGGAGGGGGGCGGCGTGTACACCCAGCGGTAAACGATGGGGGCGGAAGCGCGCGCAGCAAGCGGACAACGCGATAAAGGGAGGAGGGAAGAGATAGCAGCGACTGACTGATGCTGCTGACACCGATAGTGAGTCAACCCCAGCTGCGGAGTTGGTTTCAGGGACAACGCCGCCGATGCCGACGCAAACAATATGATACCCTCGCTTCCGCAGCGCCAAGAACCAGGTCTAGCCGTGGGAAGGTGGTCACGTATTCGTCGACGTGCCGGGGCCTACGTGAAATAACCGGCGCGTCGGCAAATGAAGAGCACCCTATCCGCCACACAGGAACAGGGGGGGGGGGGGGGGTACCCTCCCCTCCTCTTTCTGCATGGCGGCGACGGTGTTCTATGCAGTCACGTTATCTTGACTCGCCGTCAGCGGCATCCAGCGGTATCAGTCGGTCGCTGCTAGCGCTGGGGGGATGAAAGGGGGGCGGAGCTGGTTACGAGGCCGACGACGACGCCGACGCGAAACCCAGGAACGGACGCCAAAGAGCTGCGCTCTAAAAGCAACTATACTGTCGTTGTAACGGGCGTTTCAGCTAATGTAAACAAGAATTCCTAAAACAGAGCTTTCGAGATGGCTTCGTCGGTGGTTATGAAGAGGTGTAATGAGCTGTTCGTAATAACGATATCACTTTTTCTTAAATTTTGAAAACGCGACTGCCCTCGTCGTAGTGGCTCAACACATATTCGCAGGAACAGCCACATCGCGCCTTTTTGAAAAGCTCTCCTTTTCGCCGGTTCGGATCGGAATAGGAAACGTCCATAGATTAGAATCCACTGCCCCCAGTATCAGACGCTAGCGCCAATCCTTTTGAGCGGCCGGAGGAAAGCGTCCTTGTCATGGCGACAATATTAAACAGCAAAAAAATGAACTTTTTTCGTCGTCGAGCGAAATACAAATCGTCGCCGTAATACTTCAAGTCGCCGCGCCTTAGACAACTCGGACACCAACTCTCTTTCTTTACTGCTAACTTCAAAAACGCATTTTGCACACACAAAATGATACGCGACAAACACAGAACATGGGTTAATAAAAGCCATGCCAATGTTATTGTGAATCGTGTGTACGCAGGACGCCTTTTAAACATTAGGTTCCTTCCTGACAATAGGTTCTTTACTGGTGCTTACAGGTGCTTTACGTAATTTTTGCTTACGTTTCATAGAGTATAAAAACAAACAAGAATAGAGACAGTACAATGAATGGACATAATTCCATACCTGCTTCAAAGATCTTACTACAGAGGGCACGCTGCAGGTCTTCGTTCAGTTTTTCAAGCTTCTCGAGTTCTGTGCATTCGTCTTCGACAACATTTTCCAGATACGATATCTTCGCTCGGAATTCAGTTTTTGTTTTCCTCAGGTGCTGCTAACACCTCCACTTCAACACTTCTTTCACATTTTTCCTCAGCCAGGACATCGAGGTTTGCCTGCAGTGAGGTAATGAACGCGATCGTTATACATGAACAGTTCACTTCTGAATACACCCGAGACCATGCACTTACACGGGCGCTCTCGATAAGTTACAATGCCCGCTAAGTTGTGGCACTCAATGTAAAACTTTAAGAGTTGGCCAAACCGCCAAACCACTTACTACTGCTGTGTTACTACAACAGGGAAGGCAAAATATTGACCAGATATATCGCTGCCATCGGCTGTATTCACAAGCAAAATGAGATCATATCAATCGCGTGCTGCCGACTCGGCAGCCCTTTCTGCGAAATTTTAACCCGTGATCGCATATCGCTTATAAGTGAAATAGGGAAATAAATTGTACGAATCCTTGTTTGTTTTCACAAAAAGCACAATAAATTTTGAAATTTCCCTAAATTCGCGGCTAGTTGGCGGCGTAGCTGGCTCTTTCCAGCCAAGGTTTGCTTTAATCATTGAAACATTGCTGCGGGAGTATATATGCTCAGAAATATACCTGGTAACACGAGTTTGGATGTGTTCAAGTATTTCTCTGGGATACAAGCGAATAGCTGTCTGGCGTTCAGTTTTGTGAGGAAAATGTGTTCTTTTGCTTTTTTTTATGTGCGGGAGGGGGGGGGGGTCCTTTATGCATGTGACGTCGAATGAGGCTAAGCATTTAAGGATACTCTTCAGATGTTGAATATGTCTACTCCATGTCATGTTCACTGAAAACTCGACCCCAAGATACTTATGGCGCAAAACCCTTCCAAGACATGCACGGGTGATCAACACATGTTGACATTTACCATTCATCGGCATGCCCCATTTAACGAAACATTAGTTGCCGAGTACAGTCTTCACATGCATAGTGATCCTTTCGCACATCATAATAAATAACACAGTTGTCCCATATAAACTACATTTGTACTCAAATACTTCCATATCATTTATATAACTAAAAAAAACACCGAAACCAAAACAGACTCTAGGAAGTCTGTACTCCCGAAGGATCATGAGTTGGTTTAACTCCTTTGAACAAAGCATGCGGCGCTCGGCCAGACGAATGATTTGTGAACTGAGAAAAATATATTCACTATGGTACCCGAACTATTCATTTTATTTCTGAAGCAGTCAATGCACACCTTAAATTGTAGCAAAAGGAAGTAACGCGCACGCGGACATTTTTCTGACCTACGGTCAAAGGTACCAGTAGAAAATTTCCATAACAGCCACTCATGAAATGACTTGTCGCGAAGGCTGAATCCCCAACAAAACAAACAAAAGAGGACAACACAATAACACACCAACTTAATCAGAAAACTTGGCCAACGCCGAGTAAACAAATATCAACAACCAAAGTGGTTATGGCGATTGCATTGCAAAAGTGTTGGGGCAATAAACGTAAAATTAAAAAGGAGTCATATATATATATCTGAGCCAATAATTAATAAGGCCCAGCGCTGATAAGATGAGGGATAAAAAAAATTGAAAATTTTAAAGGATTGGGCAGCATTGGGCTTAAGTCGGGTAGAAAATATATTGATCCAGATATGGACGAAATTTCTTTCCAAAGAGCTACAAAGGCGTGCTACAACTCAGATTGCTTATTGGCTGCATCAAGTATTTCACGAATAAGCTGGTTTTCTATTTGCCGTTCTACTTGCGTTTGTAAAGATCGGAGGGCGGCAGCTGTAGTGTATACTTTCAGGACAGCGAAAGGCCAAGTCACATATATTTTATCTCTCGTTATAAATAGGCCTCTGCACTCTTTTGCTGACACAAGCGGCCTGTCTCCCCGAAGTATTTGCGGCAAGAAAGAGATAAGATATACGGCTCCCAATGGGCATGTGAAACAACTGGATCGATACGCCTTACTATACATTTATGCATTCGTTAGGCTGGTTTGTCCATGCGTCAATAAAATCTAAACAGACGGTGACGAGCACAAAATATTATAACTTTCGATCTCTGTACAGTCGTTATCAGGCTGTGGAACGTGATGAACGTCAGAACTAAAGGCTAGTTTTTTTGCTTGATCTCTTACATTCGGCGAAGTTCGATTTTTTCTTCGAGTGCCATTTAGCATTTTCTCGGCTCCTTAATGACTGGCAATTACTACCTGGTCCAGCAACATATGCAGCAGATAGATGATAATTTAAGTAGAATCAAGGTGTGAGGAGCTATAGCTAGGCCAGCGGCAACGGACAACCTTAAAAACTGGTGATGATAGAACCCATTTATTTTTCCGTCAGGAGTTATAATTTAGTGCTGGGAGAAACAATGTTCTGTTTTTAACATATTTTCGCTGTGATAATTGCGCCTTTTTCGGTTGTATGAACTTCAGCATAGTCAAAAAATATATATTCTGTTCGACAAATTTAAGCGGCTGAAAACTTGAAACGTCAAGCTAACATGGAGACATTATGCCTTTCTACCTTCTCTGTTGGGTTTCCTCGTCCGTCTGCACATAACTGCTTCGTCGATTTTTTTATAGCTGTGAAGTTCGCTGAACTTTGGGATACGGTATTTGGTCTCCCGCACAGAGTGGTAGGCGCGAGGTAGAAATCAGCATGCACCTGTCCCCGGTCACGGGGATTACCAAATTGGTGGGACCGCGTACGCACGACAGAGGCTCGGTTGCTGGCGGCACCCGCAGCTGCAGAGCGCTCGTTCCCTCCTCGTCTTGCCTTCCTACCAGAGACGTCTTTCCAGCGCGCTACTTTGGGTAATGTTCACAATGTTGAATGTCATTTCTGTGGCCAGTGGACATTTTTTTATGCCTTCTCGTTTCCCTACGTGAATATAGGCTATTGTGCGGAAGCAGGTGTACTGTGGCTGACTACTGTGAGATGAGGCGCCAATGGTCGTTTGGGCTGCAGGTGCTCAGAAGCGCATTTGACCCCTCAGTGACAGCTTCCTTCTTATCTCTTTTTTTTTTGTGTAAAGAACCTTAAGGGCCCCTGGAACGCCATTTACGGCCGTATTTTGATGCTACATGTGTTTAGAGGTGGTCTTAGTGAGCATCGAGATCACATTCAAAAAGCTCTGCGTGTTAGCTGTAATTTACAAATAATTTTGGAAAATTGCCGCTCGCAGCCGATTTGGGCGACACACCACCGTGCGTTTTCAGCCGCCCAGCCCATGCGACGTCATTGGGGTTAGCGTTATCATTGGCCATGGCCATATGACGTCACGTGTACTTTTTTGCAATTATAGATTTTAAAATTAGCACTATTCTTCCTAAAAGTACTATGTTATTCGTTAGTTATTATTGTACATTAAAGAAAGGTAAGAATTCTGCGCGCATCTTGATAGAAGCGGAACACTTCCGGCCGAGAGAGATCCGTCTGCTCGCAAAAGCACGTGTTGCCCGGCTGTCAGTCTTGAAATCTCGCGATCCCAACTGCTGCTGCGTTTTTTCTGGTCTGCAAGGACCACCATTGCTGTGTAGTTGGCTGTAAAGCCGAGGACAGTAAAGATGTTATAATGCGACATCGTGTCCCTGCAAAGCAAGGTGTCACGCGGGAAAGCTGGCTCCAACGCGTCGGGCTGTCATCGTCGGACAAGCGCCAGGAGCTCAGAGTTTGTGGCCGCCACTTTTCCCGTGACGCATACCAGTATAATCCCAGTTTGGCGCAGCAAACTGGCCTCAACGTGAGACGTCAACGCCTCAAGTCCGACGCTTTGCCGACGCAGTTTCTCCCTGGAATGGTAAGTTTTCTGGGTTGCGAGTTATTGTGGAAACACGCGTAGCATGGCTCGGAGTCTCGCATGGAAGTGCATGAAGCCTAGCGCAAGTTTTGCAGGCGCAGAATCCTTGCGCGCAAACCGCTCTTGCGAGAGGACCACAACAAATTAAGGCGCTGAAAATGTATGAAAGGGAGCTCTCGCCCTGCGGCGCGCGGATAAAGCAAAAAAAAAAAAAAAAAAAAAAAGATAAGGCGACCTGCGCACATGGAACCATGAATTAACATACACTAACGTGTACGCGATCTCGCAGTATAATTTGCCTGGCTGGTGCAGTGGGTTAGGGTGGTCGACTGCTGTGCCCAAGGCACAGCGGCCGCTTTTCGACGGAAGCGCAAGCAAGGTGCCCGCGTACCGGTGCGGACAAAAGTAAACGGAGCACGCTTTTTCTTCATTTTTCACTCGGTGCATATTTGAAACTGGTAGTCGTGGTATGCGTGGACCGGTAGTAGACGCAAGTGCCCTTTCACGGACAAATATTTCCTGATCTCCAGTGAGGAAGGCGTTCTTTTAATTTGACTGAAAAAGCCTAGCTGCTCTGTTTACTTACGTGCGCACCTGTACATGTGCTGTGCGATGTCACTCAGTGCTGTGCGGCGCCTCGTCTGAGTCGAATTTGGGGCGTTGAACCCCATAAACAAAGCCTGACTTGTAATAAAAAAATACCAGCACACTAATAACAATACAGACCAACTGCATCCCCCCCTCCCCCACCCCCATCCACCTAAAGATATGGTTATTTTACAGTGCGTTTAGTCTACTCTTGATCTTTGCCTTATAACACCTGTATATGCATGTCTTTCTCATTCATGAAGCGGAAAATTGAAGGGGAAATTGGCTCGTTATGATACAATTAATGAAAGGAGCCAACAGTCGAGTCCAAGGTAAATGTAGGTTTTTTTAAAATACTTTTGTGGTTGATATTGATCAGAATTAGTCCTGTAACGATTTTAGGCAGAAAGATAATTAAATACCAAGTGGAAGGAAAAATAACATGTGGTATATAGATTAAAAAAAAGGTATCCCCTATGACCTTGCACTTGCAGACTGTTGTCTCCTTTCATTCTCATTCATGTGCAGAATAATAAAACTGCCATTAACACAATGTTGATTACGCACAAATTTCCTTTCTTTTCCTAGCATGGCAAACCATCATCGCCAGGAAGGCCGAAAGACCTCAGCACTACACAGGTTTCCTCTGGACAGGTTAGTACTGTTATCATGGTATTAATAACAATGTATATATACTTTTATATTTATATTTATGTATATTTAGGCCACATATATAACTTTGGAATATGTTGCACACATATATGATGGCTCTATTGCTAGAAGCTATATAAACTAGCACAACTGTTGCTATGTCATTATGCTTTCATTCAGTTAGTTACGTGTTCAACCACTGCTTCAGACACATACCGGAGGTGATCCAAATACCACAGCTCTTCCTGTAGAGGTGAGAATATTTTGGATAGTTCATTTTGTCCAGTGGATGATGCAAATCTTTTGACATATGTACATGCTTAATTTTCAACTATACTGAACAGCTTTGTTTTATATTGCATATGATGGCTCTATTGCCCGAGTAAGTAAGCTATGCAAATTAGTGCAAATGTTATGTCTGCTTCCATGCACAAGCTCGATCATCGCTTGAGGCACCTTCTGGAAGCAATTAAAATGTAGCTCTTCCTGTATAGATGAGATTATTTTGGAGTTCAAATAGTTAATTTTGTTTAGTGGATGATGCAAGGCTTTAGTGTGCACTGGCACACCAAAAAAAGAAACTCGGAGCACATATATTAACTGGATTAACATGGGAGACCCGACGTTCAAAAATAATGAGCTTCTGGATTGGTTCATGGAACAGTGTATTAGTCGACTGTCCTGCACTGTGTCTTTTGTTTGTGCTGCTAACATGCCTCCAAATTTTTCAGGGCTCTTGAAACTCCACAAACTACAGCTTGTCTGTGCAAATTTTTTAGTCATATCAGTTCTCCACTTTCAGAATATTTGTGTATGTGTAGCAAGTTGACAATGTTTGCATTTTGTAACGGGCAGTTCACTCTATACAGCACCTGAAAATGAAAGCATGAAAAATTTCAAATCTGCAACCATCATTATAATTATGAATATCTGTCTGCAGGAAGCATCACCAGCTACTCGCACGCATTCAACTACTCGCACGCATACTGTGGCAACACAATGTGGGAGTGCCATTCTGTTGGTAAGTCATTATTGATAAAGATGTTGTAGTGTTGTGAAAATGTATTAAAGAGCTATATGATTGATTACATTAAACATAGATGGGGTGCTTGCAAATAATTTTAAATATATGAAATTTTTCCAGGCACACAGGTCTCTATTGGACTTAAATCTCTAGTCAGCACCAAGGTTCAAACAGAGAAGCCTGCCACCAGAGAAGTCGGTGGCAGGCTGCTATCACTGGCCGCTCGTTAGAACAGAACTTCTTTCATCCACTTTTGTGCATTTGCTGGCTATGGCAGGCAAGAAAATTTGTCATTTAAGCACAGTTCATTAGGCAAAAAAAAAAAAAAGAAAACTTGACGAAATACGTCACCTATGTGTCACATATTCACTCATTCAAACCTGCAAATATACCCTCGCTGTGACACAGTCCATTCGAATGATAGCGTTCATAACTCTTAAGGATGTGGTAATATTCACAATGGGTCAACAAATATTGCCTTGATGAGTCTATAGAGACCATGCCTCATACATACCTTGCACACCACTAATCTCGGACATGGTGTTAGGATATTCACAGTTGCGTCAGGTAGCAAAAGGGCAATTATTCCTTACATAATATGGTCATGCTGTGTCTGCCTAGTGTACATTAGTGCTGTCTTTAGAGCTACTACGGAGCCATCACATGCACTTTGAAGTTTAATTTTGCACAAATATTTGAACAAGTCACTAAGATGCACAAGGATATTTGATTCTGTTGTGAAAAAAATATAAGTTGCGTAGCCCTAAAGTGTACCTAATTTTCCATGGCATTTTTCTGTTCCCTGTTGATAGAATGAAAAAAAAAATGCATACCTACTATAAACTTTGACAGCAGCTTTATTTAGCACATTTTACAGCCAAGACATTCCGAGATGAACATCCACGGCTGCTACGTATTAGTTCATAATATTAACAATCACATGGCACCAATCGCTGACATCACTGCACTTCTTTTTCAGCGACCATCAGGATGAAACGGCCCAGTCAGCGATTGAGGAACCCCTCTACAAAGAGCGAAAATTCCTTGTGTTCGAGGGTTGCCTGCGGCAGCTTCTTGAGACCTGAACAATGTGCGGGCAAACAAGAACCCTTTACTTTAGCATAGCGGGAAGCCGTGTGACTGTGAAGGGGACATGCTCACTGCAGCATTCTTTCCTCTGGAAAAGCCTACCACTGGTTGAAGGAAAAGCAGCAAGAAATGTCCTCCTGGCTGCAGGCATCTTGTTCTCTGGCTGCGGTATAGCTTCAGTTCTTCGGTTCCTGCAATCCATTGGGGTGCAAGGCATCACAGAGAGGACCTACTACAACTACCAACGGGCATACTTGCTACCTGCCAGAAGTGAGGTTTGACAATAAGGATATCTTTCATACAACATTCAAGTCACAGTATATGTCATTAACTCGATAACTAGATGTCGCATCCTTTCATGACAACTTGAAGCTACAATGCAACATATAAAACATATAAAATGCAGCATATATGCAAAAGCGGAGGCATTGCAGTGCAATGCACCTGCTACTGCACATCTCTGTTGCCTTTGGCTACATGTTTAATAGACCAGCTGCATGCTCTAGTACTGAAGGCATAATTTTTGCAATATTTTTTTTTTAGTAAATGTGCTGTGAGAAAAGTGAAAAGCAATGCAGCATTTGAAACCTGCCCCCCTCATCCTAATATGCATTAAGGCAACCACATGACTGCAAGTTTGTAGCCTCCAAATTGAACATCTCCTTCTTTGCAGCTTTTTCAGCAAAGGCAAGCAGAACTTGCTAGTGAGCTTGTAGGGACAACAACAGACCTGGCAGGGGATGGTCGCTGTGACTCGCCAGGCTACAGCGCAAAGTGTACTAGCTGTGCAGAATGGAGCCATTTTGCACACTGCACAAGTTCAAGTCGGTGAGGTAATGCGACTCATCCTTTCCGACAACTGAGGTTCCTCCTAACATCACATCCTATCTTACGGCATTTCAACCCTTCTGCTCCAACTTCAGTGCACACGGACGCAAGTAGCATAGGCCTCAGTGCTGTCCTCGTTTAGCGTTATGACGACTGTGAACATGTGATTGCTTACGCCAGTCGGACTCTAAGCAAGACTGAGCCCAACTACACCATCACCGAGCAGGAATGTCTCGCGGTTGTTTTCGCCGTGCAGCGGTTTCGCTGCTACTTGTACGGAGAGCCTTTCGTAGTAGTAACCGATCACCATTCCCTATGCTGGCTACTCAATCTCTGTGATCCGTCTAGTCACCTAGCCCGCTGGGCACTTCGCTTGCAAGAATACGACAACAGCATTTCATACAAAAGTGGCCGACGGCACGCAGATGGAGACTGCCTCTCCTGGTTACCACCTGCCACAACGGAATGCGACGCGGACAACTTTGATCATTACGTCACTGCTTTATCTCAGAGATTTCCAAATACTCTTACCTTTTGAACCGAGGAACACACCGATCAGCATCTGTAGTCGTTCTTAGCTACTGCTCAAGACCCAACCTCGAACAGCCAGTTTTGCCTATGCCTATGTGATGGCCTGCTATACAAAAACGTTTACTCTCGTGGCTGCTTGCTCCAGGAAAGTGTCTTGTTTTTTTCACCGAGCCCACGACCAACTTGTCCCCACTCCCTGTACGGCCGCCGCTACCGGCCAACTCTGCGATTACGATACCTCATTAGATAAGAAGGCTGTGAGAATCGGCTTTGCTACGGACTGTCGGTTAATTGAATATTCTTTTTGCCTTTGTTTAAACCTTGACCTGGCTTAGTATTTTACGCTGTGTTTTTGTGTAACTCTCGCCCTTACTATCTCTGGAATACTTGCTTTGTTATTTTATAATCTTCTTTATCGCAGCGTTTGTTCATTGTCGGTTTTTTCTCTTGTCATTTTTTGAGTAGTTTTTATTACTATCATGTACTGGTGTTTTATTAATTTTTTTTATGCCGTGTAATTTGGACTACTACCTATATATGTTCCCATTGTGTGTTAAAAAAGTGACGCATAAATTTATTCCTTGATCACACACCAACACACGCACTTCACTGGTTGACCGGCCTAACTTTTAACTGTGTTCTCAAACCTCATAGAGGGACGACGGGTAACCGTAAAGTGGATCCCGCGCCTCTGTTAATCGTTAAGGCGGGGTTTGTGACAATATAAAACAGACCAAAACTGCAGGAAAGGTATTACATATGCTAAAAAATTACAAAAATTACAAAAATTACAAAAAGGTCAATGAGCTGCAAGGATTCATGGGATTTGCCAACTTTGAGAAAAATTTGTGGCACAACCTGCATACTCTAGTGCAGTGAAAAGAACTGCTCCTCCCCCCCCCCCTCCAAAAGAAATTGCACGAGTGCACTCAATTCTGCTTAGGTGCAGTAATGTGAAAGCACTGCGAATTATGTCACACTGCTTAAATTAGTCCGACATTACGCTAGCAAACCTCGGCCGCACTCATCCAGATGGCGCACGTGTATGCCATATTTACCCAGGTTAAATGAAGGAGTGGTGCAGATGGTACTTCATGAAGATCGCAATGTTTGCCGCACAGCTGAACAGTATGTTGTAGTTTGAACTTGATGAAGAGACTGATGCTTACTGCACAGCATGAGAGTGTGTTGCAAAGTGCATTGCTCGTACCGTAGATGGCGAATGCCTCAGCCCACATAACCAAAGCAGAAGCCAGTGGAGGCCGCTTGGAACCGTCAAAGCCGACAGCCCACCATCACACACCCATGTAACTGGTCGGAATGCTCTGCCCCAAGGCAGGTGACCTCTTCCCCTTGGATAAGTGCTCCCTTCTTCTCTCCTTGCAAATTTCATCGTGGTCTTTTTCTGCAAAGCTGTAAATTCTTCAGTTCTGCTCCTTCTATCTGGTGCTCTGTTCTATATTGCCTTTCGTTTTCCTTTGACTATCCTGCACAGATGAATAAAATGTAAACACCAACACTGGAAAAAGCGACCATGAAAAGAAGCCACAGAAGAGGAGATATGCGGATAGAAAAGCGACAGTAAAAACTAGAAACACATTCACAGATCTCAAGGAAGCAAGATAACAAGCCAAGCTGTCGACAAAGTTCAGGCCCCAGAAATTGCAAGAGAACAAGTTAAAAACAGCCTTATCAACAGTGCCAAATGAATGAATTATGAAAGAAGCTCCTCGTTCTATAAAATGCCAGAGGGATAAATATTAGAATAGGCAATGACAAGGTCTCCCAGCCCAACTAAGTGATTCCTGCGGTACAGGCCACAAAATGAGAAGCAGTGGCTACCTTAGCTGGCAGAATTTGTGTACATATATTCACTGTGAAAGGAGAGCGATGTAATGCACAGTTAGATACAGCTGATAATCAAGAAATAGGGGATTATGTCCAGGCATGACAGCTGGTGATAGCCGAGAAAGCTAAAATAAGGCTTTTAGAGCATTCGCTCTACTTCTCCCGTGCACAAACCTCAAAGTGAATGCAATGTTGACTTTGAACTCTCACGCTGTGCAGCAAACAATGTCATCTTTATAGCTTAGACATGAGAGCACTCTGCTATTGCCACAACCTATCACACCTCGTATTAAAACTACAACACACTCTCGCACTGTACAGTAAACATCGCCTCCATCAATTTCTAATTGCAAGACATTTTCATGCGCTACAATGATCATCGTCTTAATGTTTCATCTACTCCTTCTCCTTCATTAAACTTACGGAAATACACCATGCACATACGCCACCTCACTATAGACGGAGGTTGCAACCGTGCCAGACAGCCTGCCGAGACCATTGAACAAAGAGAAGCCAGACTAGCCCATTGCCAAAAAGCTGAGCAAGAGTGCAAGCGAGCCAAGATCGAAGTGGCAGCAGCAACTGTGACTGCGGCCAATGCCTAACGCTCATGAAATTTGGTTCAAGGACGGTTGAACCTGCACAACGTTTTGAAAATATGCAGTGCTGCTCCTACACTTTGGCAAACACACCTGAAAGGGACCAGCTATTACTGCAGCTTGGAGATAAGAAATGTAACACTCTGCAAGCGTATTAGACTAAATAAATTCAAATTAATAATTCAGATCAGCAAATGCAGGAACAAGAGTTGTAGTTTGATCTGTGCTTCACCTGTATTACTCCACTGCTGGAATGGATGCATTCTGCGATCTGTTGTCATGTATTCACGGCTAGGAGTATCAATAAACAAACCTTCAAGCACTCATTTCATTGTGTCAGTATTGAGCACTCACACACTCGGTATCAATCAAAACACAGAATGCTTGTGCTGCCTCGGCACAAGCATTCTGTGTTTCGATTTTAATTTTTTTTTCTATAAAATTCCATTCCAAATAAATGAATGTTTATGGTAGATGCTTGGAAGCATGTGCTCAAGCAGACTTGGCGATGCTCAGCATTGTCCTCCATTCTGGATTGTTCTTGGATGTGTATTTTTTTTTTTACTAGGATTTGAATTTTCTTCCCAGGCTTTATTTTTCACTAATAGTTCTACACCTTTCTTGCTTAGATATCTACAAGTTCTGGCACTTTAGAGGAATGAGATGTCTGTTCTTAAACAGTGCCACAAAAC
Source organism: Amblyomma maculatum (assembly GCF_055883805.1). NCBI lineage: Eukaryota > Metazoa > Arthropoda > Arachnida > Ixodida > Ixodidae > Amblyomma > Amblyomma maculatum. The sequence continues at coordinate 24,874,517 of NC_139351.1, read as the reverse complement.
AGACACTTGACGCAGTGCATAACTTGGCGTTCATAAAATATCATTCTCTATTTTTCCACCTTAAAAATAAACGCACTTCCATGCACCACTCGAAGCAGTGCGCCTGCACACGTGATAAAGTTTAGAATGCAGCATGCAGTGAAGCGACAATCACCTGAGATTAAAGGGGAGGGTGCCTGAATCCCACGTAGCTCGCCGACGGAAATTCACGCCGAACCCGGCAAACGACGCAGGCTGGCAGGACCACCCTGTTGCTTTCGCCCAGCCTGCCCCAAATCCACTTGGTAAACAAGCGATAGGCTATGAAGCGGTGCTGCCTGAAAATACCACGCTTTACAGTAAACGGATCATACACACACACAAAAAAATAATAATGCGAATCTGTCACCTGACGCTTCCGCACTACCTACTTGTTTACATCTCCGTCTCCATCGATGTTCGCTCCCTCCTCCTCTAGTGCAATGTGCACAGCCCGAAGGACTTCGGGCGTTAGGCGCACGCTTTGGAACGCTGGGTGGATCGTAATGCAGCCGCCGTCCTGCTGGCACACCACCAGCACCTCCGGCATGCTGCGGCAGCACACATCTTCTTCAGGTGTGGGCATGCTTTCGCACCGGCCGCAGCGGCACCTGAGCATAAGTAAAATGTGAAAAGGCCGCGAAGCAAACACGAAACGGCATTTCGTGAAATAAGAAAGTTGTAATAACTTATGTGCAGTGGCGCGTGCGCCACGGAACGCACCATGGTAGGCCGTCGTCTCCGTTGCCAGCGGGTGGTTCAGAAGGGCCAGTCGATGGCGTGCTGCTGTCGTCGCTGTCTAGCGGATCACGAAACGGAGTATAATCATATGGATCAAAGTCCAGCTCGGCAGCGGCTTCACGCAGCCTCGCTACGAGCTCGGGATCCATGCGATCCATGGCGACCGACACGCGAAGCCGGTCGTGCGCGAACCGCCGAAAACACGAAGGGGAAGAAACGAAGAAATCGGAGCACTACCGGAAGTAAACAAACCGAGAGACGGTGGCGTCACGGTATGGGCGGGGCGTCGGCCCAGACATTTTCTTTTTTTTTGGCCGGCGCATCGGCGTGTATGAGTTGAGGGCTACAGTGACGGGAGAGGAGGAGCGTCATTTTTAACATGGAATATCTGCGCTATTAAAGATGTTAGCCTAATTTTTTTTTGCGCTTTGCTGACTAGCGAAGGCACGCCGACCGCTTGTGCGCCTTTCTTAAGCACGGCTTCAAGCTTTTCATGGGCCCTTTAAGAGATTTTTCTGCAACATAGGTTGGTCCCTTATGCCAAAGCCACCTTGCTTATGCACGTGCGCGGAAAAGAAAACGTAGGGAAAAGCAGAGGTTCGGAATGCAGTGAGGTCCATGCTGTTCGTATGTTTGCTTGGTGCCTCTCCTTTCCCAAGTTTTTCATTAACATCTTTAATCCACTCTTTTATTAGATGATGGAAACTTTATTTACCTATCCCTAATCGTCGATTGGTGAGAAGAGTTGTCTTATTGCTTGCCGTCCTCGCCATAGGCCGAGACAGAGGGCTTAAATCTAAGCGCTCTAGGTGAAACCAGGGCTGATTTCGAATGCTCAACAAGTCAGTCATGTAAATAGTTTTCTCCTTGCTTGTTTCTTCTTGTTCTTTTTATGTGTAAATAAATTGTTAACCTTCTTTTTCTGCCGCCGAGTAATGTGAATGTTTGCGAGTCCGAACCATCAATCCATCAAAAAACACCGATTTCATCATCATTAAGTGTTTCCTCACATCGCCACATAAAGGGGGAACTGAACTCGGCCATCCTCAAGGAAGATCTTGCCACAGCCGCACACAGTCCAGTTGGCAAGGCCATTCCATGCCCGGGACATCGAATTCCTGCTGGCGGCTGGTCTGAAAGTTGATTACGACTTCGCCGACAGCATGGCGCATCAAATGCGGATTCTTTGGATGCCGGCGTTGAGGCCAAGACAAGTGATGCAAGAAGTCAAGCGGAATTATTTGACGCCACCTTTAGGTAAGCAGGTTCGTAACATTTTGTTTGATTTTATAGGCACAAAGTTACATATCTAATTTAGGTTCACCTCTATGGCACTGTGATAGATAGTTGACACTGCGTTATTTCATGCTTCAACAAGTGCAAGGTTTTTAAGCAGTCGCCATGACCAAGCCAGGAAATCGCTTTTATTTTTGGGACCATTTCACGGACTACTCTTTAGTAACGTTCGCGTGTTCCTTCTTAACGATTAAGCCGGCCCGCAAGATTTAAAATTTGCAAGTAGCTGAGCGCTCCTGAGTCGCTGTGTTAACCTCGAAAGTGTTCAGTGGCATAAGGTTGCACAGCGAATAAACAGATCACACTATTGGTTCGGATATCAGCGCAGGCATCTAATTTTGCTAGAATCATGAGGGTACAACGTTGGACAGCAATAATCTATTCTGTTGCGCGAAGGGGCGGCGGTGTGTTCGCACATTTTTGCCCCATCCAACAAAACGGTCAGGCCATCAATATGACCGGTGGCCTGCCTTCTTAGGCTTCGTTAACGACCTCCTAAAGTCATAGGGAGTTGGAAGGTCAAAACATGACACCGGAACATAGTCACATTTGCGTTTTTTGTACATCGTGGTATTTATTTTACGCTCCAAAAGACGAAACTCATCCATGTTTGAAGAATACAGCCGAAATGTGGATTTTTGAACATGCTCTTTTTACATTAAAACTTTTGCAGTAAAAAGAATGCTAATTCGACTACGCACTAGCGGTTCTTCATAGCGCGCGCTGTCGTTGCACTTCGAAAATATATAGAAAGGTCACTTCATTAGAATCATGTTTGGGTCTATGTATTTCATTTTTAAAGTAAGTAATGTATGTTTTTCTAGGCCTCTACTGCCTGGCATCGTCAGCAAAAAAGAAAACCTGCTGGATGAAAACACGCTCAAGTGACTGGTGGGACAATGTTGTCTGCAGCTCTTTTGATTACTATTCAGTGGCGTGACAACTTAAGACTATCAATTGAGTTCGAGATTCTGTGAACGTGTCGCTACTATCATGCCGTTCATGGCGCCTGCTGAATATTGTGTCAGAGTGCCTTTTCCAGTGGACAAACAAGTGTCAATTGCTCTCTACAAATTGGTCAGTTGCTGCGAATACCGCGCGATTGAAAACCAGTTCGGTGTGCATAAGAGCACTGTGCTGAAGTATGTTTATTCATTCTGCAACACCGTGAAGCACCATATGGCGAAAAAATATATTATGCTGCCATCATCAAACCAGGCTGCGGAGGTTGCTGAGCGCTTTGAATCAAAGTGCAACCTACCACAGAGCTTTGGCTGTATTGACGCAATGCATATTCCAATAACAGCGCCCAAGAACGGATACAGAGACTTCGTCAATCGGAAGCTTGGACATCCTACAATGTACAGGCTGTCGTAGATGATCACAGATTGTAAGCGCCGAGAATCTACCATTTATTAACTCCCACTACCTTCTGCAAATCGCGTTGTTCGCATACATCCCTGAACTCCAGCTTCCTTTCGCACACAAAAGCCAAGCAAAAATGTTCTTTTAAAATTGGCGTTGAATAGCCAGGCTTTAAAGAAGCTTTCAAGTTGGCCTAAGCGAAGCTTGAGTTTCCCCATATTTTTTCTTCATGGGAATTCTGTAACTGCGACTAGCGGCCCCTAGAGCGACCATCTACTCGAAAACTCATTGTACTGTGATGGCTGGAAAAGTCTACACTTGACGATTTCGCTGGAGTTCAGGGATGTACGCGAAGAGCGCGGGGTTCCCGAGTTCTGACCTGGGTTCTCTGTTACCCACTGCTCAGCCAGTTTATTTTATTGCGCGACGCTATTTGTGTGTTGTTCTTCTCGTGATCTTTTGTTGCTTTAGGAAAATTAAAACACTGCATTCAAGATACCTAGTATGCCTTATGAATCTGCTTGTTCCTGCGTTTCTGCGCCCCCTGCGCTTGTGCAGCATCTGTTTTCGTTGTGCCTCTTTGTTTGCACGTAGCCCGACTGACTCAGGTCACGTGAGAGCAGTAGTGACGTAACGTCTATGCCTTCACGCTGTACTATGTCTTGGGTTTTCCTTAACCTTTATTTTCTTCCTTTTTGGCGGCGGTCGTACTGAGGCGAGCCTCGAGCCGCGGCGAATATTAGGAACGAAGTTTGCGGCGGAAGACGAAACGAGTGTTTAGAGTTTCCTCTCCTCTAGGAAAATTTGGCTGGGCACGGTTTCGTTTCAGTACCTCGGCTTGGTAACCTGAATAACGTCATTGTAATTATATAGCTGAAAACATTGCAAAAAGCAGGTAAGTATGCAGGCGTGGCGCTTCTTTGATCTGAGCTTCAACGTGTACACGCGCAAAGATGAGTGGAAGAAAGTGAGTGCAGCTCGCGGATTCTGCCTGTACAAATAAGCGAAACACAGGTGGGCTGTCAACAACAACAAAAACCCGGCGTGAGCTTTTCAGCACTCGCATCGAACCTCTGGACCTATCTCTTCCAGCAACCACAAAGGAAAAGAAGAGAACAAACCCATATGAGTGACCAATCTAGTGCGCAGCCGTCCGTAAGCTTCCGACATGCACGTCGAGCCCTGTTCCGACTACATGCCACACCCGTCGTCAGCGCCCTGAAAAACGTTGAAGGAAATAAAAGAGCTTGTAAAAATGACAATGATGACCAGGGCGTCTCTACGCAGCCGTGACACCGGGCCGTCCAAGGAGTTCTTTGAACAGCCTGCTTTGGCTGCGCGCCAGCTACGTGCGCTTGTTCAGGCAAGGCATGAAGGCTTGTACGGACGAAAGGCGAGCGGCGATGGCTCCGAAGTTCCGGGAGGGAACCTATGTGCGAGTTTGCACTCCAGCAAATTCAGGAGGGCGAGACTATCCTATTCCAAGCATTTGGACCGAACACATTCCGCCTGGAGGATTGACACACCTGGAACGCGCCCAAGCTGGTGTCGGTTGCAGTAAAGTTACAGATCAAGACGATCCCGCACTCGACATGCTTCCTGCCAACTGCGGAGGATCCAGACCCGGGTGATGAAGACAGCTCCCAACCATTTCTGAAAGCCCCTACGGAGCCTGCGAGATCACCACATATTTCACTTCAATCCCCTACAAACGACCGACGGATTCCCTCGTGTTTTCAAGACTTGAAACTATGACTTTTCTTTTTTTGCGAAAGGAATGATGTAGTGGCTTAATCTTAGTTTTTTTTACATTGCATGTTTGCAACCTTGCACTTAGTATGCTAATAACCATGTGGCGTAATTTATATAACCTCGCTACTGAAAATAAACACTATTGTGTTCACCGTTAAGATTAAGGCTCTAGCTCCTCCCGCTTTGTCCTTTTTTCCACTCCCTTTGCATTGGCGCATCGCGATACAACAGTGAGGTGTGACAGATAACTGCATACCATGTGCTGATGCTGCTGCAGCTGTAGCTTTGCCAATGTTCTCACTCGATTTTGGCTAGGGCCGCTCGTACATAACGCCTTCGCACTTCTGAAACTATGCGCGCGAAATAATTTTTGAATGAATGAATGAAGCCTTTATTTGAATGATGGATCGAATTACTCCCTTATAACGCCACAGTACTCTTTCGTTAATCGCAATTATTAAGGCGCCTGGACGACGAACTCATGTTTACCTGTGGAATCCGATTCCAAATTTGTAGCGATCTCTTCAAATGATCTATCCTTGAGTATCCACTAATATTACATTCCGTACAGCATACATACCGGCGTGCGACTGCTTCACGACAACCTTCTCTCCGAAGCAGATTTGAGTGAAGAGCAGACATTCGCGCCTTTTCGGCCACTGCTATCGCGCTCGGAGCAGACCAGTTGGACTAATTTCAGGCATGAATATGTGCAATTATCAGTGAGGAAGATGTTAAGGTTATGCCCATGTCTAGCGCTGTTTCGGTAGCCAAAAACGGTCTAGTTCGCCGAAGCAGCGGTGGTGTGCGCTCCGTTGTTTGCGGTCGCGCGAAGTAGCTGACCACAAAATCGCCTCATGCCCGTGCGCCGACTGCGGCGGCCCCACCACGGGGGTGGTGTTGTGGGGAGAGGCCATGACGACACGGAGTCACTTTCATGAAAACAAACGGCGAAACTGTGTTGTACATTTAGATTTTAAAGTGGGCGGTCAACCAAAGGTACAGAACACACGTCTTCTGCCTTTAAGTTCGCGAATCACTATGAATGCGATCTGAAGGCGAGCCTCTATGTCTCAGCAGGCGAGTTCATTCCCCTTTATGCCTAGACTGCCGGGTACCAGACCATGAGGTAGACAGTATCGGTAGCGAATCATTCCCGATTGGCTCGCACGCCACGCACAGATGGAAGTAACACCTCCTTCACAGACACGCAATGCGAATAGAGGGGGGAGGCACACTTGTCGATCAGTGCACCGGTGCAAAACTTTCAATCCCGAAAGAAAAGAAAACAAAATAAGTGTCCATGGATCCCTCCTGCCCGGTGGTTTGCAAGACACTCGAAGAGGCTACTTTGTACACAAAAAATTAAGTCATAATTCCTCACCCCAGACATCCTCGCAAAGCAGCTAGTCTCCGGTAACGCACCTGTGGCCTTGCAGTGTTCAACGGTACAGAACACACGCCTGTCGCTTTTCGTTTGTACGACATGAGTGAAGTGCCTGTGAATGCAGTCTGGATTGCAAAAAAAAGGAAAACGCATTTTAAGGTCACCGCAATCTGGGTTTGGCCCAAACAATGCCCGAAATCTGTATCCCGTAAGTGCAGTCGCGATCAATATGAAGGTGATCGCTTGACCAGCAACAGAAACAAAAAGCAGCGCCACGTTACGTCATCACCTTCCGTGGCGAGAGAAACATCTTCGTAGCCCCTGTCTCTCTTTTTGCTGTTCCTGTAACAGCTGACACTCCCCGCCAGCTAATAACATTATTTTTTTCACGTATCGTCAAGCAGGGCGCGGTGACACACGAAAGCGTTACTTCGCTATTTCACTGATTTCTGTCCGCAGCAGCGTCCGGGCAGACCGCGTCCGCAGGCCGCGTCAGCAAAATCGTGTCCGCAGCAGTTGTGAGTAGAAAAAAAAAGCCGGCGAATTAGTCGGAAGAGCTCGGAAAAGCGTAGGAGGGCAAGAAGGCAGTGCAATCATTATCTTCGCAGTTTTAAAATCGGCCGCTATGCAGCTTGAAAGGCCCACCGGTCGAAGCTCCCGCGATCGCCTTCATATTGATTGCGACTGTACATGAGTCCACGCCAGTGCTGCCAACCACATAGTGCGTGCACAAGTTTGCAGTTTCGTACGTCGTGCGTGTGCTATCAGTATTGCACAACAATCCACCGAAAAATATTGTGCTGCGTTTCACAGCGAAGCAGCCAGAAGTTAGGGCGAATTCCAACCTTCTTATCTCTGGCTGACGCAGGTTTCACAATTATGGGCAGCATACAGATTTGAAAACCTCGCACTGGTTGCGGAAAAAAGCCGAACTGGTTCACGTACCATACAAAATAAAGAACAGCGCCGCGCCCATTCGGCGGACGCGAAATATTTTCCGGTTTGCGGATATTTCACGCTTACGTACGGCACACACAGATGAGCGTAACCAAAAGTGTTGCGTCACTCACGTGAGGAGCGGGGCACTTGTTTTGGAGAAAGGCCCTGCAGAGTCCACTGTAGACGTCGAGCAACAAATCGTCGGCGCTGAAGAAGAAAGGGCCAAGTCGACGAGCACCAGCCGGAATGTGCGCACTACATAAGGTATCCGAGGCCTGGGAGCTTAGTTGCCGCCAAAGCCGCCTGCGGCGAAACCCGACCATCGCCTTCTGTCCGTCCTGTCCGACTCCCGAGCGCAATTGCGAAGTGTTCCCGCCTCTCTCTGTACTTTCTCGGCTGAGATGTGGAAAGAGAGAAAAGGTGAAAAACGAGGAGTGAATAGAAGGTACTTGCAGACGTTTCAGACGCAGCTTGCCACGTAGAATGCTTTCAATGGCCTCCGCAAATGGGGGAGGGAAGGGTCAGTGAACACTCATTTCTCCCTACCGCCAGCTTTGCTCACTGACGGCTCTACCCATTCCTTTGGCTTTTTTTTTCTCCATACCCTATGTGAACACAGGGCAGAGGACTAAGCCTCTTTTTTCCATGTTGCTTTGTAATGGCCAACTTGAGGGGGCCGAAAGTGAAAAGCCGGAGACAGCGGGCAGGCTCTTGTTCGTTGTTTTTTCTACAGAGCCTTTACTTTTTTTGCACACGGTGCGGTTTGAGCTGTTCTAAAGCGTCCGCAAAAACAAAAAGAAAGAAAAGGAATGGTTCCTGGAGCACTGCAGAATCTGCACTGGAAAAAATTAGAGGGTCTCTCCCATCCCTAGCATCTTGTCGGCATTCGTTGCAGTGCTACATATAATTATAATTGGTTTACAGGAAGGGAAAGGCGCAGTATCTTTCACACTTTCTCCGACAAGTGTCCGCTTGGACTGTACACCATCGCTCCTGTCGCGTGGCGTTCCTTGGCGCGCGTTCAAGTGTGTGATTGCAGATGGCAGGAACGCTAGACAAGATGAGACTTCTCAGGCTTGCACCTTTCACTACTTTAGTCGCTAAAGTTCCTCGTAATTATTGACACAGCCACAGGTCCACGCATGCGTAAAAGCACACAGTGTAGGTTAAACTGAAAATGCAGTTGCCGAGTATAAATTTGCTGTCTTTCGCAGCACTCGAATTGTGCAGCCGAAGACGACATGAACATGAATACATATTTTTCCTCAAAATCGTAATCTCAAGGAGGAGTGGAATTGCAAATGTCCATAACAGTAAAAGCAGCCTGAAAAGGAACGGAAACGTAAAATAGGCACGCAAACGAGCTGCCTGGCGTTTTTGTATTATTTTAATCATCACTCTTCTCCTGCGCTACTCCAGATTTCTTGCGTAATCAAGGCTAGCAACGAAAAACTTCTAAGCTAGCCTGTAACAGTTTTTGGCGTGCATTTCTACTACGCATGGGCGAAGCCTCCTGGCCGTCATTTTCGCCTAGATGTCAAACGAAAATGTGGGAAAGAGTTCGCTGCCCGTGCTTTTCCACGAAGCGACGTCCCTCGCCTCATCGACGCGATGAACTGCTGCTTCCGATAGCACTTTCTAGGATCTCGGAAATGCATGGGTTATATTGCCCTGCCTCCCTTAGCTCGCTTGATAAAAAGACAAATTCGTGTTGGCCAGGGTCTTGTGGCCATGAGTTATAAAAAACTGACAAGGGTGGGGAGGTGTTGTGTCAGGGTGAAATCAGTAAAAGCCGGCGATGGTAAAAGCAATTCATCCACAATAAGCAGGGCGCCAGGCCAGGTGAAGCTTTGCGTTATAGCACTTTTGACTGCAGCCTATTGGGAACATTTTTATGGCGAAAGCAATACTACTATAGGTTTCGAGCCTTCAGCGTAGAGTGGCCGGTAGCCACGTCTTACCCACGTGACGCTGTGATGTCACACCCCACGTGGCGCTAGGATGAGAGCTGGGCTACCTACTCAAGCGGTCGGTGTAGGCTGGCAGGAGCTGCCGACTTGGGTCTCTCGTTTCACATGGGACGGTTACGTCAGAATCAGTCTACTAGGACCCTGGCATTCACGTTACCCCTATAGGCCACTAAGGCACGTTCATGCGGGTTGGTGGTTAAAGCGGGGCTTTAATGTGGGCTGAGGAAGAAAAAGACAAGAAAAGAACGCTCGGTCAGCCGCAGCTAATGCTTTCGCTCAATATTTGGTTCCGCAGCGTTAAACCCTTGTAATGTTTTTGCTACTTTGCAAACGGGCACGTTTTTACCGGATCCCATCCCCAGGTGACTCACGCGTCTCTGCCCAGGCTAGGCGAGACCAGCCCTGCATTCAGCTACTGATCGCAGAATAGGCCCAATCGTATTATTGTTGAGGGGCCCATTAATAAAAGCTGGCAAAGAAGGCGTCACAGGAAGGGAGCAAACCAGCACCTCTTTGGAAAGGACGAGCTCAGTCGACTCAGCGCACTTACTACGTATACGTAATGTAAAGCGCTGGCGTAACCGCGCAATGCGCAATATAGCGTCGAACAATTGTAGGGTTCGTATGTATCGATGTTTTATTATATCAATCCCAAGAATGCGATGGTCAAGCATACTAGCAAAATGTACAAAACAGCCGAGCAACATATATGTGACCAATGCGCATACGTAAAGCTGACAAGACGGGAGTTCACGTGAGAGAGTTCAGCAGGAAATAATGTAGTTCGACACCGATAGTGAAGTCCTCCATGTTTCACTGCACATCAGTCGTTTGCATGCCCTCAGCTCAGTTTTAGAAGCACTCTGAAAGGAATGAAAAGCATGCCATAACAGCGCGACAAGACGGCGGTGGCCACACGTAGAAATACAAGACGGCGGATTTACAAAACTATGAAGCATCCTACCAAACAGTAACGCCTGAGAGGTAACTTGCATGTTAGCCGATAACCTTGCAGTCGGCACATTTGAGACAAGCGAACTGTTTTTACAATTTATGGGAGCAGCATAGCAGACAGCGTGACCTTGCCTTCTTCACAAACACCTAACAAAGCCTGCAAAGCCTCACCAAAGTATATGTAACATTAGGAGAGGGCGCAGTAGGAGTGTTGCAGATTTAAAGGTAAAGAAAAGACGCGTTTATTAAAAGCCTTATTGTTTCATAAAACAATTTATCAAAATATTTATTATTCTTGCGATGATGTCACATAACATTTAATTTTTAGTTTTATAATTTAGTGTTTGGCCGCCCAGACTGTGGCGGGTGTGCTGCAGTCTCACTACACTGTTTTTGGTATCTGCCATCAGTGGACTTCCGTCTTTACCTACAATTGAAAGCATTATTTTTAATAGGCAACCACTGCTGCAAAGACTAACACCATGCAGATATGCCCAAACTAACTTTGGCCAAGGGTTAGAAAATACATTATTTGAGGTAGGCCAGGGAGACTTGCGCACCATATGCAAAATTTTCTTTTGCAATTAATTAATTAGTTATTAAGAGTCTTTCTAAAGGACTAATACTGACTTTAGAAAATAAATATCATTTGCGAAGTTGGAGATTAAGAAACCCCCATTCCATTTATTTCCGATAAAGAAAGCCTCACGTGTATATATATTTTTTTCAATCTCCTAAGAAAGCCCGCCAAAAAAAAAAAAAAACGATCACGTGACTGGCGCATTCTCACGGTATGATTGTGCTGCTCTCAACCGTCGTTATTTGAGCGAATGAAATCAGCGGCGGCGGTGGACCCGTTGCAGCGACAGACAGTGTCTGCGTTGGTTCCTTTGACCGCGTCACCCAGTGACGGAGCAAGTTGCAGTGAGACTTTAGAATCTCGGAGGTGACGAGTGAGCTCGCCGCGCTCGCTGCAGCAATCGCCAACATAACAGCCTACCGCTTGAACTGAATCGCTGAGTCACGGCCGCAGCTTATTTCGTTCGCTGTGGGAGCACCAGAATCGTGACGCGCAAAATGCGCTAGCTACGCGATAGTTTTTGGTATTTCACGGGCTTTCATTGGAGCTCGGAAAAAGGTGCATGTGAGGCTTTCGAAATAAGCGGAATTGGGGTTCATGAAGTGATCTTGAATTTGCATATCACATTTATGTTAGCAAAATGCTTTTAATTGCTAGCCAGTTCATTGAAAAAAAATGCCGTGGTGCGCCAGACGGCTGGTAGCTGTATGCAAGTGGTTTCCCTGGCATACCTCATTTTAGTAATTTAATTTTTTAATCCTTGGTTAAAGTTAGCTTGCACACCGTGTGCATACTTTGTAAGAAATGAAATGCACATATCCCCCCCGTCATTCTTTCTGTGCAATGATTGCACGCAGCAGCTACCGCATGCGCACTAAATTCGGAGTATGCACTGCATTTTACGGCGACGTTGGCGACAGCTAAGCCCAGTAGCAGCTTTTATGTTATCCAAGAAGTTGCACCTTTTTTCGTTATAAATCTGGAATTACTCCCGTTAGCAGGCGATCACGGTAATGAAAAATGCTATCGCAAGGGCTTCTTAACAATTTACTGAATTAAAAATCGATGACCACGATCGTTGTTCTAAAAAATAAAGTTAACATAAGGTTCAATGAAATGAGTCCTATAGGTGTATAACCCCGTTCCAAAGATGATCCTCTGCATTCAGCTTATCTGAGTGGCCATATGCGACGACGTATATACTGTTAAATTAGGCGAAAAGCGGGACCACTGAACACCAGGTAGGCGCACATATACATTGGCGTGAGCGTCCACTTCATGTTAAAATTCTGAGAGCCGAAAATTTTCTCCTGGTTGCTCTCGGCGCGCGTCTCTTCCGCCGTTCGTGCCGAGATGCTACAAGTCGCAGCTGCAGCTCCACGCCCCGGCTAAGTAGACGAATGTTTTGCATAGGAAACCAGCCACCCCTGCGTCGGGTATTTTCTACCGCGCACAGCGTGCTTGTACTGTGAAACACACCAGCGCTTACATTGAGAGCTTTTTCGACAAAATTGCACATACGCATATAATTTTGATGCAGCCTCTGCCAGCGCAAAGCCAACTACCTGCAGAGTGGAAGCATGCCAATACGATCCTCATCCCAAAACCGGGCAAGCCGCTGGGCCTACCCAACCTAAGGCCGATCTCACTGACGTCCTGCCTAGGAAAGCTAGCCGAACACGTCATCCTGAATAGACTATCGGAATACGTAGAAGAAAAGGAGTACTTCCCTTACAATATGATTGGCTTTAGGCTAGGTCTCTCAACGCAAGACGCTATGCTACGCATCAAGAAAAGTCTGTTGGATCGCCCCACACGAGACACCAAGGCGCTACTGGGACTCGACGTGGAGCAAGCTTTTGACAAAATCCAACATCAAGCCATTCTCAAAGCCATATCTGACCACAATCTCGGAACACGCTTCTAGCACTACGTCAAGGCGTTTCTGCAGGATCGAACGGCCACTATCCAGATAGGCGAACACGTCTCGGAGAGCTTTAATCTGGGCAATAAGGGAACACCACAAGGCTCAGTGCTTTCACCATTCTTATTTAATTTGGCGATGACAAAGCTTGCTCGCGCATTGGGTGAAATTGCTGATGTGGAGCACACCATATACGCAGACGATGTTACCATCTGGAGCACCGGTGGCAGCGATGCCGAATTAGAAGCGCGCATGCAAGAAGCCATCACGGTTACCGAGGCCCATCTTGCCCCAATGGGACTTCGCTGCTCTTCTCGAAAATCCGAGCTACTCATCTACCACCCCCCCAAGACCAGGCCGCCCGTCCAACGACTGGCGCCGACACCACACACCATGCATAGAGTTACACGACAGGGATGGAAATCGCATACCCACGGTCGATAAAATACGAATTCTAGGACTAATCATCCAAAGCAACGGGTCCAACTGGGTGATGCTTGACAGCATCACGATCAAGATTGCAAACGCGATCCGGATGTTTCGGCGCATCATGAATAGGCACAGGGGACTGAGCTAGGACAACGCTATTCAAATGGTCCATGCTTTTGTACTCTGTCACATCACATACGTGGCTGCAATGCTCAACTGGAAAAAGGAACATCAGAGAAGGCTTGAGGTACACATACGCCGGGCTTTCAAGACAGCGTTGGGGCTCCCCTATAATGCCTCCACTGAACTACTCTTACAGCTAGGAGTGCACAATACCCTTGCCGAAATCATCGAGGCACAGCACACGGCACAGATTGCACGCCTATCAAGCACCAAAGCGGCCAGAGAGATTCTCGTTAAGCTCGGCCTGAACACCATAGTAGAAAAGGACAACGTCCTGCAGTTACCTAAAGTCGTGCGAGAAGCGATCAAAGTGTCCCCCTTCCCAAGAAACGTACACCCGATCCACAATCAAGGAAGAAGGCTCGCCCGCGCCAAAGCCCTCGCTGCGGACGCGGCATAGTTCCCCGACCAGACAGCTTTCGTGGATGCAGCGTACATACCGGGAAAGCATGCCTACTCGGTAGCAGTAGTCGACGGACACGGGCGTACGCGCAACTCACTCACACTTTACACCAAGAAGCCAGAGGTAGCTGAACAAGCAGCGATAGCACTAGCTCTAAAAGACTCGGACTTCACAACTGTATACAGCGACTCTAGAGCAGCCACTCGAGCTTTCGCCAAGGGCGGGATAGACAAGACGACGCTACGGATCTTAGGCGGAAGTAACATCACCGATCACTCCATCGTATGGTTCCCGGCACACATGGGCAGCTTAGGGAATCTTAGCTTAGGGCAGCTTAGGGCAGCCTGCGGAATCTCAATGAGATCGCACACGAGGCGGCGCGAGGACTCATCGACCGCGTCCCTCCGGTTTCCCCTGCTACTCCACATATCTAGTACAGAGATCAATTATTCACGTACAACGAGCTCACTAAGCACTTTTATCTAGGCAGACGAGCATTTCCCCTCCCGGATAAGAAATTAACCCGCAGCCAATCAGTCACGTTACGCTTGCTCCAAACGAACTCATACCCCAACCCCTGGCGCATGAAGCACATCGACCCAGACTACGACGGACAACATGTGTGTGAACGGTGCAGTGACCGTGTAGACTTAAACCATATGCTGTGTGGTTGTGCATCGAGCGACGCCTACGCCAAGAACAAGGAACATTGGGACAGAGCGTTAAAAAGTGCTTCACTTCATGATCAGCTTCGGGCTGTCCAGGAGGCCCGCGCGGCGGCGGAGAGCTTCGGGCTCTCTGTTCCGACGTGGGAGCTGCCCTCTACACCTGGCGCCTAGCCGAGTGTCCTCCAGGACCCCTACTGTGGGAAATAAAGTTTTGCCAAACCAAACCAAATATTCGACTTTCAGTGGAACCTGCGAATACTGCCAGCGCTGTTCTCCGATAACATCGCCGATTTACGCAAAACAAGCAAAAAGTTTTTATCAGTAGCAAAATCCATTTCCTTTTTCGCCAAAGAACCACGTTCCTTTCAATCCTTGTAAAATTTATGCTTGAGTGAAAGGAAACAGTACCGCGTGCAAGGTGAACGGAGCAGCGATTGCTTAAAGTTTTCTATGTTCGCACAGCACGAAAACAGCATAAAAAAGCACTGAAAAGAGAATAGGAACAAGCTCTGTTGCGGTTAGGAATCGCCACTCGATCCGCATCTGTTTTCTTCTGTTCATCCCTCGTGATCGGCTTTAATCCGGGCCGATGACTACACGGCAAGCAAAGCAGAGCGTGGAACGCGCACACACGCGATGCTCGAAATTGAATTATACACACTGTGAAGAAATGATCCATCGCAAACGAATAAAACTCACGTCCAGCCTCACGTCGTACACAACGCCTTTAATTTCGACCACGTACTTCCCGCATGCATCGCTCAATTCAATTGCAATTTGCTCGCTGTTCGTCTCATGGAGAGAGAAAACTGTTGCAAGAATGCGATGCCTCGGCTTCTTGTCTATGACCTAGGTTATTTTTTTTCCCGAACAGCAGCGCCGCTGCAGCGAACTAACCTCCCGTGGCCGCTGTTGGTATGAACCAAAGAGTAAGGCGGCATGTTTTTTGGCATTGTAGGGAACCCCGGCGCCGGTAGCATCCTGTGTACAGTAGTCCTCACTGAACTGAAGCGCATGGTTAGTTTCGTTAACCTTGGTGAAAACAAGGGCAAAAGGGGGGGGGGGGCATGAAACGTCTGTCGTCAAAGGGTTGGCTGGGCCCTTTCCAATTGAGAGGTCACAAAGGGAAGAACAGCTCGCTCCTCAGCCGGCGCCTGAAGGAGCCGTCGCTATGTACACACATATCAATGATTCTCTCCAAGAGACTGCACCTTTCCTGTCTCTTGAATTGAACAACAGGGGCAGAGACATCAGGGCTTCCGCATTATTCTTTGCACTCTAAACAACGCAAGATGTGCTACCTCGGGTCCCTCAAGCTACCTGTCACTTGCCTCTCGCCTTGGAGTAACGATTCCGTGTTCGTGTTCTTTTTTTTTGTCTTTTTTTTATGTTTCAGAGGTTGCCATAAGCGCTGTTTGAAAACAATGTCTGCTGCTCGTTTTTTAGGACCTAAAGCGGGGCGTAGTGCTACAGTCTATCAATTAATAATAATTTCTCGCTTTCGGAAGCACCGATAAAAAAACATGTTTACAACCGTCCACTGTGTCAGCCGTCGAAGCGAAAAATGAAAAAAATGAGTAGCCCCACTGGAGAAAGACGCGGGCTTTGCGCGCGACTCTATGCGACATTTACTCCTCCACTTCCTTTTAATGCTCTAAAAGAGAGAGCAATGCTGCCGCGTCCACCCATGTCTTGTACCTGGGTCCTCAGGGCAGATCTTGCGATACCGAGTGTTACTAGGAGTGCGTGGTCAGCTCACTGACGTGAAGCTTTATTGCGAAAGCAATACTACTCTACGTTTCGAGCCTTCAGCGTAGCGCGGCCGCTAGCCACGTGTTACCCACGTGACGCTGTGACATCACACCCCACGTGACACTAGGGTGAGACTAAAAGCACTTGCTGCTGGGCTAGTTGGTTTTGGTTCATAATTAAAATAGTTTAAGGCGCAAAAAACAGACAAACACAAAGGTAAGTGACGGGACGATGGCGCTTCGTCCCGTTACTTACCTTTGTGTTTGTCTGTTTTTTGCGCCTTAAACTATTTTAACTAGGGTGAGAGCTGGGCTACCGACTCAAGCGGTCGGCAGGAGCTGCCAACTTGGGTCTCTCGTTTCACATGGGACGGTTATGTCAGAATCAGCCTTCTAGGACCCTGGCATTCACGTTACCCCTATAGGCCACTAAGGCACGTTCATACGGCTTGGTTAAAGCGGGGCTTTATATGTGGGCTGAGAGAGAAGAAAAAGAGGAAAAGAAAAACGCTCGGTCACCCGCAGCTAATGCTTTCGCTCAATATTTGGTTCAGCAGCGTTAAACCCTTGTAATGTTTTTGCTACTTTGCAAACGGGCACGTTTCTACCGGATCCCATCCCCAGGTAACTCACGCGTCTCTGCCCAGGCTAGGCGAGAACAGCCCTGCATTCAGCTACTGATCGCAGAATAGGCCCGACCGTATTATTGTTGAGGGGGCCTTTAATAAAAGCTGGCAAAGAAGGCGTCACAGGAAGGGAGCGAACCAGCACCTCTTTGGAAAGGATGAGCTCAGCCGGCTCAGCGCACTTACTACGTACGGCATGTAAAGCGCTGGCGTAACCGCGCAATGCGCAATATGGCGTCGAACAATTGTACAGTTCGTATGTATCGATGTTTTATTATATCAACCCCATGAATACGATGGTCAAGCATACTAGCAAAATGTACAAAACAGCCGAGCAACATATATGTGACCAATGCGCATACGTAAAGCCGACAAGACGGGAGCTCACGTGAGAGAGTTCAGCAGGAAATAATGTAGTTCGACACCGATAGTGAAGTCCTCCATGTT
Organism: Amblyomma maculatum; assembly: GCF_055883805.1. Lineage (NCBI taxonomy): Eukaryota > Metazoa > Arthropoda > Arachnida > Ixodida > Ixodidae > Amblyomma > Amblyomma maculatum. The sequence continues at coordinate 24,857,084 of NC_139351.1, read as the reverse complement.
TCACTGCACATCAGTCGTTTGCATGCCCTCAGCTCAGTTTTAGAAGCACTCTGAAAGGAATGAAAAGCATGCCATAACAGCGCGACAAGACGGCGGTGGCCACACGTAGAAATACAAGACGGTGGATTTACAAAACTAGGAAGCATCCTACCAAACAGTAACGCCTGAGAGGTAACTTGCATGTTAGCCGATAACCTTGCAGTCGGCACATTTGAGACAAGCGAACTATTTGTACAATTTATGGGAGCAGCATAGCAGACAGCGTCACCTTGCCTTCTTCACAAACACCTAACAAAGCCTGCAAAGCCTCACCAAAGTATATGTAACATTAGGAGAGGGCGCATTAAGAGTGTTGCAGATTTAAAGGTAAAGAAAAGACGCGTTTATTAAAAGCCTTATTGTTTCATAAAACAATTTATCAAAATATTTATTATTCTTGCGATGATGTCACATAACATTTAATTTGTAGTTTTATAATTTAGTGTTTGGCCGCCCAGACTGTGGCGGGTGTGCTGCAGTCTCACTACACTGTTTTTGGTATCTGCCATCAGTGGACTTCCGTCTTTACCTACCTTTGAAAGCATTATTTTTAATAGGCAACCGCTGCTGCAAAGACTAAGACCATGCAGATATGCCCAAACTAACTTTGGCCCAGGGTTAGAAAATACATTATTTGAGGTAGGCCAGGGAGACCTGCGCACCATATGCAAAGTTTTCTTTTGAAATTAATAATTAGTTATTAAGAGTCTTTCTAAAGGACTAATACTGACTTTAGAAAATAAATATGATTTGCGAAGTTGGAGATTAAGAAACCCCCATTCCATTTATTTCCGATAAATTTTCCGTAATGTAATTTTTTTTTCCTGACAGCTTTCCCTATGATAGCTGCCCTCGGCGCTTGTCGGCTCACTGCCACTGGTAGCAAAGCTGAGCGTACGCTTGCTTTCCTTATTTTCACACAACAGGCCAAAAGCAACTCCGTTCTAACACGCTTGCACCATTGCAAAGCAGGCATTTCAGTTTCTTCTGCCTCCACGAGAACCAAGCAACCGCTTCTCACGCGCTGGTGTGGCCCATTTGTTCTGGAGCAGTGGAGCCTGAAAAGTTAGTAACGAATGCAGCGACTGCCATCTTTAACCGTTAAGTGGCTACTGTGTAAAACCGCATCGGTGGGAATGCGGTAATACTAATTACTAGTCAAGGGGGTTAGGCTAGTAACAACAACAAACTAATATAGGATGTCTGTGTGTGAGAACAACGGCTCACTCTTGGAGGTCAGACTCCTCTTACAGACCCCGCGTTCCCGCCGCCAGAGAGCGAACCCCCCCCCCCCCCCCCCAAAATAAAGTGAAGAAATCCCAGCGCATTTCTGGCACGACAGAAATGTGAGGGAGGGTGAGGAAAAGGGCATGCATCAGCCACAAACCTTCCCGTCTCTTGGATATCACGGAAAGTTGAGCTAGTTGGTACATATTTTTAAGGAAAAACAGCGCGGAGACAAAGGACAAGGAAGAAGACAACACCTGCGCTGCTCTTGGATATCTGAGCATCCAAAGAGTCATCCTCTCAATGCCACAGCTGGAGGGGCTTGCAGGTGCGGCTGGGGTGGGGTGCCTCATTGCGCCCGTTTCCCCGCCACTCTGTGAATTGTGTTGCCTTTCTTTGCAGAGGTCATGTCGCCTCCGTGAAGAGGGTATACATATTTGAGCTATACTCCGTTTCATACATCAGGTGGAACGCAGCGAAAGCTACGCAAGTAATCCGTAAGAAAAAAAGCAGGAGGCGTATCACTACGCGCTCGTTCTGTAGCCGAGTAGTTCCTGCGGAAACGGGCTCTATTCCGAGCATACAAGTTTCCAATAACTTGCTTGGCATGCCTTGACATCTTTGCAGGGCGGATCTTATAGAAAAAATGCACACCAACGAACAATTTTCTCAAAAAGAGATGCGCAGCGCGGAAGCACAGCCAGCGCCATCTAGTGGCACAGCTGGCGAGTTGCGAGGCAGCGAAAGCGCGGCACGAACAAAAACGACATAAAAAACATACAAATTCACCAAATTCCATACTTTCTTTCTAAAAAAGGTGCTTTTTATGAAGTTGATGGGAAATGTAAAATGTATTAAGCTTGCAGGCAAACCAACTATTATTTTCTCTCGTCAAGAGCAGGCACTATTTTTCATCGCGGATGCGGAGAGCGCAAACAAGAGCGGTAGCTTTGGTAGTGTTGCACTTGATGTATGAAACGGAGTATAGGTGGTGTTGATTTGAGCCCTCTCCTACAGTACCTCTGCCCACTCCGCGCTTACACCCTGTGCCGTTGCACGTGCTTTTCCCGCATCAGCAATCACAGTTTTCTTCGGCAACAAATCTGTCAGCATGCATGCTTGCTGCCTGCCACTCTGCACAAACCACTCAAGAAATAGCTGGACCATGTTCCCTTTCTCAATAGATTCTAAAGAAAGCTCCTAAGAACGGTCAAGGTAAAAGGACGCAAATAGGAGCGTGCAAACTCTTCTGGTATAAGCAGTGTAGGCACAGTCACGGTTTGAACCCTTCATATTTTTAACAGTTATGCCAGTCGCTTCGGGTTGTTCATGCAGTCTGTGTGCCAGAAGTGACGTAAATATTTTTATAAAGGTTGTAGCCGCGCATGTTACAGTGGATATATTTTTGTAGACTATATAACAGACGGTGCGCAGGTTCATGGCGGAGAAACATTTTCATGACTCGTATGTGTGGACAGGCATTGTTATTCTGGGCCGACTTAAATATATTTATTTTTTTATTTATTCAACATACCCCTAAAGGCCCTCATTTGAGGGTATTACATAGGGGGGGGGGGGGGGTCCGTGTAAAAAAACATGTAACAGGAACATTATTAAAAAGCAAATAAACAATAAACAGGCTAAATATAACATGGGAAAATAATTAAGCACCAGAGGATAAAGAAACACGCTATAGGAAGAATACAAAGTATATGTTTAAGAAAGCAATAAAAAGCATGAGAGAAATGAACGTACTACAGCGTGTACGTATTGGCAAAAAAAAGTGCATTTCGAATGTCAACGTCGCTGCGGATGAGATCACGAAATGTGGAGGCGTTGGATTCAATGGCTGTGTGTGCTGGTAGATCATTCCACTCTATGATAGTGCGTGGTATGAATGACTTCGCAAATGCAGATCAACGACACGCGATTCGCTTAACTCTGTGCGGATGGTCGAGCCGTGGAAAGAAGGCTGATGGTGATAGGAAAAAATCGTGGTGGAGCGATGTATGGCGATACAGTTTATGGAAAAGGGCTAGCCGTGATAGTTTGCGGCGGAAAGACAAGTCTTCTAATTCGGCGCGATTTTTTAGGGCAGTGACACTGGTAGTGTGTGAGTAGTCAGAATAAATAAAACGCGCAGCACGGTTTTGCAAGGACTCAATGTTAGCTATGAGGTAGGCTTGTTCAGGATCCCAGATGGCTGATGCATATTTAATATTCGGACTAATGAGCGTGAGGAACGCTAGTTTCTTCAGGTGGGGAGGGGGGCCTGTCTGAGGTTGTGCTTTAGAAGGCCGAGTGAGCGGTTGGCGGATGCTAAAGTTATATTAATGTGGTTGTGCGATGTTAAGCCAGATTGCAGATGAACTCCAAGATACTTGTAGGTAGTAGCAAGTTCGACAGAGTTGTTATTTAGAAAATAGGTTGTGGGAATGCGAGCGCTGCGAGTGAAAGACAAAAGCTTAGTTTTGGAAGTATTAAGTGGCATAAGCCAAGCTGTGCACAATGGGGTTACTGCATCAAGGTCAGTTTGGAAACATTGTTGGTCAGTGATAGAAGAAATATTTCGGTATATTACGCAGTCATCGGCAAAGAGCCTAATTCGAGAAGACACAGAGTTGGGTAGATCATTAATATATATTTAAAAAAAGGAGTGGGCCGAGGACGCTCCCTGTGGTACCTCAGAAGTGAGTTTAGAGTCAGTGGAGTTGTAGCTATTAATGGAGTGAAGTGAAGTCTAGCGCTGAGGAAGTCCGCAATCCAAGTAAAAACAATAGGGTGAATATTCAACTGAGTTAGTTTGAGTATTAGCCTATGATGAGGAACACGTACGGTCGAAAGCTTTTTGAAAACTCGAGAAAAACGGCATCAATTTGACCACCAGCATCAATGGATGAATGCAAATCATGAACGAAACCGGCGAGTTGTGTGTCACAAGAGAAGCCCTTTCGAAAACCGTGCTGGTATTTGAAAATTTGTTTTCAAAGTACTTAAAAATTTGACTGTGAATGACGTGTTCAAGAAGTTTGCAGAAAGTATTAGTTAGTGAGATAGGGCGATAATTAAGCGGAGAAGAACGATCACCGGTTTTGAAGATCGGTATTACTTTGGCAACACGCCAGTCATGAGGTGTGAGACCCGATGATAATGATTGAGAGAACAAGGGCAGTTATTATTGAGCAAATGGAGTGCGATGTGCTTTTAAGTATTTTATGATTAAAGCCATGTTGGTCAGAAGTGGTAGAAATCTTAAGATTATTAAGTAGACATAATATACCAGTTTGACTGACTAATATTTCGGACCTAGATATGTTAGGAAAATTATTTAAGCTGGGCGCTGACGAGGTGTCTTCAATAGTGAAAACGGAAGAGAACGCGTCGTTAAATAGCTGAACGCAGTTGGCTTCAGGAACTGGAATCCCATCATTATCAGTAAGAATTATATCGGGATTCCTATTTGGGTTTATCACTTTCCAGAAACGGCGAGGGTTATTTGCAAGTCCTTAATGAAAACGTGGTGCCCGGTTGACTTGAGAGACGTTTGGTAAAGCTTATCGCATTCCTTGTATTTTTAGCACGCACTCGAAATATGGTTCTCATCTGCTTGCCTGTAAAGGCGCTTCTTTTTATACTTAGTCGACGAAGCTGTTGGTTGAACCAAGGTGCACATTTATTCTCCGATTGTAACTACTGGGATGAAGTTATTTATAAGGTCAGTGAGAGTATCTTTGAAAAGTGTCCAATTTTATTCAACAGAGCGAGATAACAAATCATTCAGGAACTCCAGAGAAAAGAGATGCAGTTTGTTATTAATAGACACATAGTCGCCTTTATTGTAGCATCGGATTTGTTTTGTTCTTATGTTCGTTTCGTTGAAAGAGCAAGAAAGATTGCCAGTTATAATGGCATGGTCACAAAGCCCATCCTGGTGATTTAAGTCTGAGCAGATGTTGGGATCGGTTAACAACACAAGGTCCAAAATGTTAGCAGAACCAGTTGAGGATCGCGTAGGCAAATTAGCGAGCTGCGTTAACAAAAAATCAAGACAGGAGTGGAGAAAAACATGAGCTTCAGTGTTACTGGGAGGGACTGCTAATGAGTTCCAGTTAATGCTTGGAAAGGTAAAGTCGCCGAAGATGATCAACTTACTGTTGCGAAAGCGCTTACATATCTGCCTCAGAATTCGAGAAAATTCTTGCGAAAAGCCACTCACTAGGTCAGGGGGACGATAAAAAACACCGATTATAATGTTAGTTGCTCCGCACCGCACTGAGACTAAAACGCTCTCGAGAAATGAAATAACAGTGACTGGAATAACAATAAATTCCTTTCTGATAGCGTGAAGGACGCCGCCTACCCTACGAGAGTTCCTATCGCACCTAAAAAAATTAAAGAATGACCCCTGTACTAAAATGCAATCATCATGAACGGTATCATTAAGCCACGTTTCGGTAAGAGTTACCAGTGATGCAGAGCATGAATCAATGAGTGATGACAGAGCAACGCTTTTCGGCAAGACCAAGACACTTCGAATGTTAGTGTGTAGAAAGCACACAGTGTTCACACGTGTAGGTGGACGTTGGCTTGAAGACTGTAATGAACTGCCGAGCGACTGACTACGTGAACAATGTCCATCCGCACTGCGCCGCGAGACGCACACCGCATGATTAGCATCAGTGTCCCATTCAGACATGTCATCATTGATAAAAAGCTTGTTGAAACTTCTTTAACCGTTTTACAAAACTGCAGTAGCTTGCGACGTTTGACACGGACGGCCTCGGAATAGTCCCGCGAAATGCTGAAATTTTTGCCTTTTAGTTTGAAGCCCATACTTATGACTGCTTCTACATCCTTGTTATAATATTTAGCAGTTATAGGACGACATTTGTCAGTCGAAAAACGACCCAGCCGATGAGCTCTAGAAATGGAAGAAGCAGTGGCACCAAGCATCTCGGTACAAAAGACGCTAACGAGACGTTCCGAGGCTTCCCAATTTTCAGACTCATCGGAATCCTCGAGACCAAAGAAAAGTACGTTTGACCTACGAGAGCGGTTTTCAAGGTCAATTTTGACCTGTATTTTACAAATTCCTTGATCCACATTCCTGGCGGCATGGACATCTGACGACGATTCGACCTTTGAGTTCCTGGACTCGCTTGCTTAGGGCTTCCATCTCGGTTTTAAGCGTAATATGAATACTTAGAGCTTTGTTAACAGTTTCGAGGATGCTTGCATGAGCAGCGTCTATACGCGTAGCTACCTCCGCCAGATATTCAAGCTTGTCGTCCTGAGCTTTGGTCATAGGTCCGGGGTTAGTCTCAATATCGCTGCCAAGTAGCAAATGAACTAGTCTCAATATCGCAGCTCCCCAAATGAACTCGGCGTTTTGGCACTTTTCATTAAGAAACCAGGAGTCAATATACATTTTCAATTTGCTGCAATGTTAGAAACTACATTCGTTGTCGCAGCTGCTAAATGTAGAAAAAAGATAAGCACGATTTCACATACCTTTTTTCCTCGCAGGCTCCTCAGTGCGTTTCCGGCTAGGCCTCCTATGCTTTCGCCTCCACACCTCCATTTCGTCTTCTTCCGCTTCTGTGTTTAGGTACCAGCATCACGAATCATATCTCGGTTCTGAAGCCAAATCAAAACACTTCGTAGCAAAGAGAAGCTTACCTGTCATGTGAATTATGTGCGCATTATAGTAGCCGTCTCGTGCACTCTCTTCGCCGTCCAAGAATACCTCGTACAACTTTGTACGGTTTGAGGTCTTCTGTGTTTCGCGGCGAGAAGTTGCGGACTGTTTCCTCACGGACAACACAGCGCTTATGCTCATTCTCATAGTGAATAAGTGCTAACATAACTTATCGTCGCTACAACAGCACGAACACACAGAAACACAAGGGCGACTGCACTGCTGTAATGCGCGAGCCGAACAAAGTAGCGTACATCATGGCAAACGGCTTTTTCGTAGAGAGAGAGAGAGAGAGAGAGAGGAGAAGGAGCAGAGTGAGGAAGAAGAAGGAGAGGAGAAGTGGCAGCTTTGCGGCCACGGACGAAGGCAAGTTCATCGTCCCACCTTGCGGTATTGGACATCGTAGGGAGCCGGGCGGCGGCACAGCATGTATGCCCCCTACAGCCCGTAGTATTGCATTAAGGCACGAATGTGGGGAAATGTGATTACTTGAACCATTCTGTGGAGCACTACAGAGTCGCTGAGGGAAAACGCCAAGTTTCCGGATACATCATATCGTATACAAACCCTATTTCTTAGGCCTAAATTGTATTCATCCTTGCAGTCGTAATGCAGTAAACAAATAAGCAATATTTTAGGCAGTTGATTATATTTATGCATGCAACCAAAGAAATGCAAATTGACGTTGTCGGTGATATATGTGAACTGCCTTAAAAACATGAAACGTGCACAATAAGCCATGAATAATTAAACTAATTTCTGCAATCAATTCTCTTGGCTTAATGGATGTATTTAAAAATAGGAGTTTTCATTTTATTAGGGTTTAACGTCCCAAAGCGACTCAGGCTATTTGAGACGCCGTAGTGGAGGACTCCGGTAACTTGGACCACTTGGGGTCCTTTAACGTGCAATGACATCGCACAGCACACTGGCGCCCATCTTCTCGCCTCCATCGAAAAGCGGCCGCCGAGGCCGGGATTCGATTCCGCGTCCTTGGGCACAGTAGTCGAGAATAGAAGTTTTCAAACTTTAGTGCATTTTATTACGCCCACATGTGAGGAAAGTCTTCTCCTTTACAAGCGAGGTGTAGTTTTTTTTTTTTTTTTCAGGTAATGCACCACAGATAAAAGCATTCCGTACTAGTGCTTTAACTTTCTTCTGTTTAGCAATGGTCTTCAACACCCAACAAAGTTTTTTTGAGACCAGTTTTACTATTTGGGCGAGTTCGAATCTGTCATCAGAACTTGTAAATTCTGCCACTGGTATTGCGGTGGGTGGAGTCCCTAAACATTCGAGATGGCAGGTGCACATCCCAGAATTAAATGAAATTCAGTCACACTTTTCCAACTCTTGTACGCAAACTTAGCGCCTGTGCATGGTGCTGGCGCACATGCGTCTTGAGAATTGTCCTCACCTTTCATGATGTACGCATTCATCTGATCGCTGCCGACACCTAGACATTCACCATTGTAAATGGGGTCTCGATTCCCGTGTACTTTTAAGGACTGCAGGTCATAGAGCACCACAGCGTGCATAGAGTTTAAGCTCTTTCTGGTGTGATAATTATTACGCGCTTGTCCGACGAGCGAGAAAAGGTTCTTTCCTCTGATATTTCCAGAAGCAAACGATATTCTGCCGTCTGCTTTATCCCGCCTCTTCAACATAACCAAAAGAAAGGAGTCGAATACCCTAGCTACTGCAGCATGGGAAAGGAAATTGAATGGAAGGTTTAGAGAGATGGAGTAATCTATTTAGGTGCAGTTCCTGTCCATATACTTTACTAAAAGTATTAATAAATGCCTTGCAGCAGTTGACAACTAGCAAAGGGTTGCCTGTGATTCATAGATCTAAATGTAATAACCTTGTCTTGGTTCATTGATTAGTTCTATGAGACCATGACAGTGAAATAACAAATTTGTACTTAGCATATCTTTCATTACAATTCTCCACCTTTTCATTCCTTCGAACGCTTTCTTTACTTCGTTTTTAGTTACCGGCAGAAAGTCTGATTTCTCTGCATTACTGCTAGTACCATTATTGTCTTGATTGCATAGCCTACTATGTTGACCAGAGCGGCACTCCTTGGCAACTTTCACCACCCTATCGATGTATGGAAATGACAATGCTTACCTTGCCTTTCAGCTCATCGTTCCGATTTTTACCTATACCTAGGCCATGTATTATTCGCTGTTTATTTAAAATTTGGTAGATTTTATTTTGGCATTTATGTACTTTTTGAAGTCAGTGTTGTTTTTTGGCTGGTTGTATAGTGCAAACTAACATGCAGTGATTATCGGTGATAAAATTTCTCAAACCAAAAAAGATTAGAGAAGCAAAAAGGCACAGAATTCATTGACCTTGCAGCATATGCTATTTACAGTTGATCGTAATTACTACTAGCATACTTAAACTGACTCTCATCAAACATTCCAGCACGCTTTTTTGTGTTTGCAGCATGCAATTTCGAGAATTCTTGCTCAACATTAGCGCTTGACATAGGAAAATCAATAATGTTCAAATAAGCTTGGGCTAATATTGGCAAGCCACATGCATGCAGTTTACAAAACAAAAAAGGCTAGGAAATAGCACTCACACTGTACTAGTGGTAACTGTGGAACTCTGACTCAAGCTCCTTCATTTGGCAGTTCTCTCAGGAGGGCTTTTGCTGCTACTTCCATGAGGAATACTGGAGTGTTGTCTGCGAACAAGTCATTTCGGTTGGAAGAATTCTTTGCGAGGGAAGTGGTCCATGCATACAGCAGTGACGCTGTTAGCGTGTGCGGCTTGGCAGCCGGAGCAGCAGAGCCTTGAGCTCCCTCCTCCCCGACTTTTTTTCCAAGTGGCCGCTGAGCCATTTTTGTACACTAAAGGAATAGAAAAGGGAATTTTTTTCATGAAGAGTGGGTTTCAGGATATCACAAACGTATCAAAAACCATCTTTTTCAGTTTTATACAATGCTGCAGCATTTTTACCAACACATGTTGATTAGCTTTTTTCGCTTAAAACAGGACAGTATGTGGTCTAACTATACCTAGTTTCCTCATGAGTGCTTCCAGGCTATTGCCTTGATTTAGAACATGCTCAATTTTTTCACTATTATGCTTCTTTCAATCAGTTACTGTATGCTTTATTGATTACCGCCAATAACTCTGCCAACTGTATTCTGTTGGTTGGATTAGAGGCTTTCATGCTTTACAGTTATTAATCAGTTCTTAACTATATCCTATTGCTTGCTTCTACATTCACTGAGTAACAATATTTGTGACCCTGAATTCCTGTAGTTTAATTGTAACCTTTATTTTGTTGATGGGCATCTTAATCACTAGGTCATTCTATTCTTTCTCTGACTGTAGACCAAGTTGAGACCTTAACCATTGTGTGGTATATGGATCGCTCCTTTGTGATGACCTCTGCATCATAACACATGGTTGTGAGCATATTATGAAGTGCATTATTTTTAGGCACCCCATTCCAGCTTTTACATATACACTTACGGTTTTGCTCAAGACAGTAATCATGATTCCTAAATTGTTTGAAACTGACAACTGTTGCCAATCAAACAGCTGTGCATAAAGAGCAATGTTTATGTCTGCCCCCTCCTTTTGTATGTCAGTCATTTCAAGCATTGTTTTCTTCACATGAAACAGTGTCTGGGCACTTTGGATTAGTATCTCTTTTAGATCAAGCCACACGGATGATTGTCACAAGTTTTACGAAAAGTGCGCTCTACATGTCTCGAGTGTCACCTCGTACTCTTCAGTCGGCAGAAGCCTAATAGTGTCAGCAAAGTTAACACAAGGTTCATGTATTTTCAAGGCCCATACAAACCTGCCCAGTCATGATTTGAGCACCCTGAACACGGTTGATGTTTCATATCCATTTGTGGGAGTACGAAATGTGTTGCAGAGAGATTGGGTGGCTCAACTTAATGCTGTTATTTCAGCACATGCCTGCTACATGAACCGTTTACTAGGTAATATGTTCACGTAACATGCAACAGAACACAGGTGTCAATAAAGCGAGCCACAGCATGCAAGGCCACATGCACACAACAAAAATAAGACACGGAGGCAAGAAAGTGCTGTCTTCGATTCCGTGTTTATTGAAACTGTAAGTACAATGGGTTCCCCAAATTGCTGCTTGCGGTGCTCCTTGTGGTGCGGTGCGAGCACCACTACTGTAGCATGTAGCTCATCAGAGCACAACACTACAGTAGGCCCCCTATCCGCCACCTGGAGACCACACTCTCTAGCAGGCAGGTTCTGTCGAGAGGGCCACTGCAATGGTCTGGTTTCCCAGCCGTTCAAAGGGTGGCAAGGTAGGGACACAAAGCTCACAATCACTTAATAATGAGAATGCAGGCCAAGAATGTACTTGACACAGCCCAGGCATGAGTAGAAAGAATAAGAACTGGCAAGGGCAATGCAAGCGAAATCAGAAAAAGGATATGCACTGCAGGCTCCAAAGCCCCTGTAAACTTCATAGATTCCTTTTGCACAAGTCTGTTGTGGCTGTAGGAAGAAGAAAAAAAATGCATGGGCCTGCTCGGGCACCTCCGCTGCCTCACGCGGACAGATGTAAGTAGAGAAAGAAAAAGAAGAGGGAGAGAAAGACGCGCGCTGCGACAGCCGTCGTTCACCACCTAAGCGGTGGCGGGTGCAATGACGGCATACAACAGATAAAAATTCGATGGCTGGCTAGCCCCCGCCACATGCGGCGTTGACCTACCGACCCAGCCTCATACGGCCAGGAAGCGCCACCCTTCACTACCTTCCTTGTACAAGTCTGAAGTCACCTAAAAAGAAACAGAATAAAAACAGAAACCCACAAGCACAAACAGGCAAAGGAATGAAAAACACACAGAGCAGTTTCAGGAGCCACTCATGGAGTGCTAGCTTTATTCATACACTCTTCCAGGTCTGCGAACAAGCGCATAATGCCTGGGTGCTTGTTTTTTGGAATGAGCTTCAGTACTTTGGCTGCCTTTAAAAGCATTACCTCATCCCAGCTTAAATTGCTTATACAACCATGTGTGCACTTTTGAGTTGGCTCTTCACCCATTTTCTTTGCACATATAGCAAGCAGCACTTCTGCTGTCGTAGCCTCTGCAGCGCGCCGTTTCCTCCGGATCACTCTTGGTCGTTGCGCGCTGCCATCTTCAGGCAGCCTCGTGCCATTTGGAGATGTGTGGGCACTGGGGGTGGGTTGCCAGAAGGTCCAGCTGGTGCTTGCGCCAGGTCCTGTTGGAATTTTTACTGCTATAGGGCGATTTTGGAGCAAAGTATGATTACATGGGCGTAATTGTGAGTAAAAGTTGTTTGATCTGCCCGTGCAAACAGTTAAAGCACAATCCAAATTCCCTGATGCCATGTTTTTAGTATTTAGAATAACCACTTGGTAGTAATGATTCAGTGATTTTTTTCTTTCTGGTTCGCCCACTTAAAGTTGTAGGAATTATGTGTTGCTACCGCAGAGCTTTACTTTCACTGAATCAAGCGTTTGTAAATGGTGAAGAAAATTCACTCACATTTTGCGAAGCTGGCAACGGGAACCTTTGTGTCCCATTTGGAACGAGGTCACCCGAAGTCTCCTCCTCGATGGTGACCTCAACTTGGCTCATGTTGGGCCCAAAACTCTTTTCTTCTGCCTGCTCATTACTTTAGCTCCATGTCTGGCACTGAAGGAGGATATCTGCAAGAGATTTCACATAACATACAACCACGCCAACAATGCAGAGAGCACTGTACAGATATATTGTAATTCGAAGGAAGGAAGCAACAGAATTACCTTCTGCAGTCTGGTGCGCCTGCTCAACTGAGGCAGCTTCCAAATGGGAAGCGTCCTGCTGTATGCTTTTTTCATACAAGTCTCTCCTGAAGAAAATACGAGCGTGGTCATGTCAGATTAATTTCATTTCAACAAAGCGCATACTTGCAAAAGAGGTGCAGCATAGCCATGATAAGAGTATGGTATGCTGAAAACCATTAACGTCTCGCTGATGCACTGAGAATGTGCATGTATGCCACGCCTTGTATACACGTGCATGTTGTCCCAGCTAAATTGAGGCAATGGCTAAAAAAGACATTATAAACCAGTTGCATACAGCTGCCTGCAGTATTGCATGCAAGGGAAATTTTAGTTTTTCACATAACTTTTTGAGTTAATTTTAAATAATTGCTAATAAGTACATGACTGCACAATATAATTTGCAAAGTTTGAGTACACCGCCAGGATTTCCCTTGCAATATGTGTAGTAAGAGAAAAAACCGTCACGTGAGTCATTTTTTTAGCTTATCTAGAAAATCTGCCCAAAATACAAAAAAAGAAAAACTCCGTGTGAGTAGCTCATTCACATGTCACAGCCGCGCTGCCTTCTCTGAGGGAAAGAAATCGGCTGCAGCATTATCTATGCACGGCACCGTTGCAGCGGTAGGCCGATGCGACAAAGTTTGCGATGGTTCCTTCGCCCGCGTCAATGAATTGGCCCGTGAAGATGCAAGCTGCAATTTACAAGCGCGGCGAGGACGCTACAACCATAGCCTAGAAAATTGCGCACCGCCTTACCGCTGGAACGAACATGATGACGCGGGAACAGTCTAAGTAACGGGATTTTAGTTTCGTATTTCGCAGGCTTTCTTTTTTTTATCGTAAGTAGAGATTGGGGGGTTTCTAGAGGTACACTGTGACCTTGCAAATCGAATCTATTGCCTCAAAATCTGCGTATAGATATGTGCAATCATTGCATTTGCTTCCTAATTGCAAAACACAAAAATCTCCAGCTGACAGATGTATGCACACGCGGATGTGAAATATGCCACTAAATTTCGACTTACGTACCTCCGACTCGAGGCGTGACCACGCAGGAACGACATCATGCGAAAATACGGCCAACACCTGATGACCCTTCCGCCACGGAGGTAAGCCCATTTTTTTGCAGAGTTCCCCTGAAAAGAAGTTAACAGAAAAGTATGACAATTAAATCCGACATCCACGCTTTCAAGTAACGAGACAAAGTTACAGTCAACCGCAAATGGAACAAATGAAATGGCACGAACTCATGCTAATGCTTTTGAAAATCCTGTTTTGTTTGTTTAATTTCTCCACCGTGCCAACACATTGCCCGCGAAATTCAAAGACACATCAGTGAGCGCGCGATGTCATATCGCACGCAATATATTGGTTTCTCAGAAATTCCGTGTTGACGCGTCTAGGACAGGCTATCCCTGTAAGCTGTGAAGCATGAGTGTTTAATGATGGTGTACTCACAGCGTAGCGACAGCGAGGACGTACAGAGCGCCATAAATTCTGAGCTCATTGCGTACGTGTTGATGCCTAACTCACAAGGATGTGCGATTTCCTCCTAATTGGTGCAGATGTGCGCCAGTACAGGTGCAAGTGTATAAAGCACGCCGGACACTTTTTAATTGTATACAAAACGGACAGCTGCGTGCACTGACATATGCTGATTGGTCACAGTTGTGAATGAATTCTCTACTAAACTTAAGGACAGAAGGATGCCCTCAGAAATTGCACTTACCATTGATGCCCAGTTCCTCTCCAATGGCTGCCCCCACAAGAAACCTCCCCGACTTGTTTTTATAGTTTGATGATGTTAAATCATACAGAATTGGGTTCAATTTAACTATTTCAATAATTTCTGAATGGCCTCATCGGTCCATATCTGAGAGCCGGTCCCCGAAGACTCCTGTGAGAAACTTGCGGGAGCTGCCATCTCAACACCACCAGCTAGGATACGCAATAAAGTCGCTTCTGCGAAGTTCGAAGAGGGTGAAATCAATACAGACGGATGGGTGCGCGCGTAATGCTCTCCCTCGCGCACGCCACGTGCTGCCTTTGTGCACGAGCGAAGCATTACACACGAGCCAAAGAAAAATATCTTCTGCGGATTGTTCGCAAAACTTTCAGCTTCGCAGGGGGGCGCTGCAAGCGCCAGTGAAAAGTGCACTCTTCAGCGGCGTCCGGATAATTGACCGGGCAGGCCGGTTCCCCCTTCCATTGAACAGCTGCGCGAGTGGCTCTTGAAAGGGGTCAGTTCTGCGCGTGCTGGGCTGCTGCAGATCTGTTTGTGTAGTCGCGTGCTTTCTCCTTGATGCTTGAACGTTTACGCATGCGCATTCTTCAGAGAATTAGGAAAATGTTTCAGCCCGAACGCGAAAAAAAACTTTTGGATCCTGTACCCCCGGTGAGGCAAATTGACGAAAACGCCATTATGTTAACGGCGCTTTTAGTGCCGCAAGTAATTAAGTGGCAAAACAGTTTACAATGTGGAAAGTAAATCTATTTTTTACATAGTCATCTTCCCAATGCAAAATTTTATTCGTTGGCTCAGTGTGGTGCACGAAACTTCACTGACTTAAAAAATTGGGTTTTGATACTTTTTGTGCTAATAATAATGAAAATTACCTTTATTTTAACGCAAGTTAAGAGTCCTGAACGAGACCATCCACCGAATATGCCTACAAACTGCTCGCTTATGGTTAAAAGGGAAATGTCGGATGCTTATTTATTTCATGCTGTCACAGCGCACGCGTACCCTCAAGACAACCAATCTGCATAGCCATCGATCATAAGCGAATGCTCACTGATGTGGATGACAAACATTTTGACTTTTCAAAATTCTTTTTTTGAAACTGCATTCGGCCGCATGAACACTCGTCAGTAAATAACGATAACGGAGAAATGCTTAACTAAATGCTACGATTCCGTGCAAAAGTTTGGTAAATAAATGTTTCTGCAATAAATAATGTCATACTTTTTCAATTGGATAGAAGTCTGGTCTAGTTGCAGGCCGTTCATGGCAAACAATTGTAGACGCGTCTCCTCTTTCTCTGTACTCGTAAATTTTGCGACAAAGTAGTTTCATCGGGAACATCCTTTTTAGCATTCATGGCTATGCTCTCCAAAGCAGCAGTTTACAAGCAGTGGCAAATGCACTTGCAGGGCTGGCATTCTGTGGCACTGCAAGCATGGTGCTGTTGTGTGCTTTTAATAAAAAGAACCAAGAAGGGCCATTCCGCACCCCTGGACACAATAACCTTTTTTTCCCTCTCTGAACGCCATGGAATGCCAGAAAGCCTCGCAGCGACGAGCAACATCTTTTGTGCACCTGCGAGTGAGACAGCGCGTGCATACAATGAAGGAGAGGGTGCCAACGGCGCGAGCAGCGCGCGTACCAGTCGAGACGTGGGTGGTTCAATGCGCTCCCCCGGCGACGTCCCCGAACAGTAGCTAAGAAATGACCGCCAGAGGAAAGAGGCGGCGCTGGTGTAGTGGGAACAAACTTCAGGTGCCTCCTCTATAGCTTCTGCGTAGGTAAAACCTCTTTCAACGCGGCTCAGAAACCTGCCGAGGTGGCGAGAAATTCCTCTGTCCTTTGTTGTTGTCAGGGTAATGATTGCATGGCTCCAGAAAACCCTTCTCCAGCTGAGGAACACTGATTCCGCCAGCGTTCCCCGGATATTCTGCATGCCCTTCCCGAACTCTAGGAAGAGAACTGAGAAGGGAAAAAACGCACCTGTTCATGGACAGCTTGCTTGCAGTCTGAAAAAATAACGCAGTTTCCGATCGGTACATTACATCTCGGGCTGTCAAAAGACAGCAGTCCTCAATGCACCTTTTTCAGGTAGCGGTACTGTGCACGCGCGAAACCTCTTCAGCCACCATTCTTGCCGGGATGGCATGCGAAAATTGGGAGAGGACTTCGCTACACCTGCTTTTCCAGGGAACGACGACCCTCGCTTCGTGGATGCGATGAACTGCTGCACAATAATCGCGCGCAGTGCTAGCATCTTCTGGCCTTCGTTGTGGACATATTGTATTGTCCCCGCCTCTCCTAGCTTGCCTAGCTTGCCTCAACAAAGAAGACAGGGCCAGATTCTCCAGTTTCCTGTTGTCATTGTCATGGTTTAACAGGGAGTAAGGGGGGGGGGGAAGTGTGCCAAGGTATGTTCACGGATGACTCACGCATCACCACGCAGGTTAGCAGAGACAACCTTGAACTCAACTACTGTTTGGAAAATAAGGCCACCGCACTACTAGGAAGGAATTTTTGCACAAATTGCGGTACTGGAAAAAGGTCCATTAAATGCCCACATATATGCATGAAGCATTTAAAACCCCAAAATGATTGAAGGCATTTAAGAAGGACGATCGAGCAATTAAGTATTGCGAAATGGCAATACCAAGAACAAAAATACGGCGAAGGAAGTTGTCAAGCAGATCAAGGACTGATATATATATATATATATATATATATATATATATATATATATATATATATATATATATATATATTGTACTGTGATAGTCAGCACTTCAGCCATCGACATGAACCTGTGCGTTGTGCGACGAAGACAAAGAAGTACGCTGGGCTCGCCGTTGCAAGGTCCTGCTCTCACAGCTCTCCATCTGAGCGTCAATAAACGCCCTACTATAATTGGCGGAGGTGCCGGAAACGATCCCACCCAAACTGGAACTGCGAAGCCGTACACTACCCTCTACGACCGCCATGCAAGACGAGTCCACTTCGACGCTGCCGGCCGTTCCACCCACGATCATGTGTGCTGGCGTCGTGCGCCAGCATGACCCTTGCTTGTTCAGCTGCACGGCCGATCAAGATGTCGACGACTGGCTGTCATCGTACGGAAGAGTAAGCAGCTACAACAAATGGGATGACTCATACAAGCTCAGTAACGTCATATTTTATCTGACGGACGTGGCGAACCTCTGGTTTCGCAACCATGAGGCTGACCTGTCATCTTGGTCGACATTTAAAAAGAATTTCGCGGAAGTGTTCGGCCGCCCGGCAGTGCGTAAGCTTCGTGCCGAACAACGTTTACACGATCGTGTTCAGCGCGCTGATGAGACCTTTACAAGCTACATAGAAGACGTCCTTGATCTCTGCAAACGAGTCGACCCGGCTATGCCGGAAGCAAACAAAATCCGCTATATCCTCGAGGGCATTTCTGAGGACGCCTTCCAGATGCTGGTAGCGAAAGATCCCACCAGCGTTACTGAACTCGTGAAGCTTTGCCAGAGCTACGACGAGCTCCGCAAGCGGCGCGCTTCTAGGCGCCGCTCCAGTGTGTGCGACGAAGGCGTATCCGCATTAGCCCTGGGTGGTTCGCCAACTTCTGAAGGGAGCCAGCTGAATCAAAAGATCAAAGATTTTATTCGTGAAGAGGTCGCACGTCAGATCTCACTCCTTCCCCATTTTCAAGACTCGGGCCGCCTCGTTCCTGAACTGGCTCCATCTTTGGCCCCTGCTATACGCCGTGCCGTGCAAGAACACGTCGCTGATGTCTTGCCGTCCAACCCCGTGGTGCCGCCTGTGACGGCACCTCTCACGTATGCCCAAGTAACGGCTGGGCCACCACCTTCGCCCACGTCTGGCTCCTATGTGCAGGTCCCTGCCTACCGTTCACCGCGTCATGCCGAGCCTTCATTTCAAGCCCCACCCTCAAGGTTCCGCCCACATCCTATGAAACCTTGGCGTACTACGGACAACCTTCCGATTTGCTATGCCTGCGGTCGGCCGGGCCATGTTGCGCGCCTTTGTCGCCAGCGCCTCCAACCTTCACAGCCTGACATTCGACTTTACCCGTACGATACCGACTCACGCTCGCAAATGATTCCGCCCGGTTCTCAATTTGTCCCACAAGATCGCCAAACCTATACCGCTCGTCGATCACATTCTCCTCGGCGCCGATCGCTTTCTCCAATGCTGCGACGTTCTACCAGCACCATTGAGGGAAACTAACAGTCGCAGTTCCGGGGGCAAGAACTGCGCTTGTTTCGAATTCCCCAAGTCCTCCATGTCGTCCCGCTAATGTTATCAAAGTTTCTGTAGAAGGCGCCACAGTTCTCGCTCTCGTCGATACCGGTGCAGCCGTCTCCGTCATCAGTGAAGCGCTCTGCCGTCGAATTCGCAAAGTGACCACTCCGATTTCCGACTTTTCGCTCCGCACCGCCTCATCACAGCACATTCACCCCTCCGCATCTTGCACAGCCCGTGTGCTCATTCAAGACGTCTTGTACCCCATCGAGTTTATTGTTCTGCCGAACTGCTCGCATGATATCATCCTCGGATACGATTTTCTATCGACTCATCAAGCCGTTATTGACTGTGCTCGTGCGCAAATTGCCTTCGCCCCCCTCTGTGATGCCCCCTTCTGTGATACCCCTCCCCGCACTGCAAAACTTCTCGTCGCCCATGACACCGACATTCCTCCGTTCTCTGCTGCCCTCGTACCACTGTCTTGTGAGTGGGTAACTCCTTTGACTGCGATGTTTACACCTTCCGAAGCAACCTCCCGTCATCCCTGCCTCCTTTTTCCGTTCGCAGTTCTCGAAATTCAAAACGGCAAGAGTGCACTTTACGCCTCGAACCCATTTTCTTGCCCAGCAGTCCTGCTCCGTGGCGAATGCATTGGACGTCTTGAAGAGCTTGATCCCAGTCATATCACCACTCTTGCTGACTCAACCCCCTCCGTTGACGTTAGTCTGTGCTCTTGCGATGTTGCGACCGCTTCGACGCCCTCCGACGTTTTCCAACATGCTATTGATGCTGATCTTCCACTTGCGCAACGTGATCAACTTGTCGCCCTCTTGCAGAACTTCGCTTCTTCATTCGACTTTCCTCAAACTGACTTGGGCCGCACGTCTGTCGTAGAGCACACCATCGACACCGGTAAAACTGCACCTTTGCGCCAGCGCCGCTATCGCGTGTCGGCTTCGGAGCGCCAAGTAATTGCTGATCATGTGGACGACATGCTCCGTCGTGGTGTCATTCGGCCATCCCACAGTCCCTGGGCGTCTCCAGTTGTGTTGGTACCTAAGAAAGATGGCTCCTTCCGGTTTTGTGTCGACTACCGCCGGCTCAACAAGATCACGCGCAAGGACGTCTATCCTCTGCCACGCATCGATGACGCACTAGACTGCTTGCAGGGCGCCGAGTTCTTCTCCTCGTTGGATTTACGATCTGGCTACTGGCAGGTGCCAATGGCTGACGCTGACCGCTCTAAAACTGCCTTCATCACACCAGATGGATTATATGAATTCAACATCATGCCCTTTGGGCTTTGCAACGCCCCGGCCACATTTGAACGCCTCATGGACACTGTGCTTCGTGGATTCAAGTGGCGAACCTGTCTTTGCTATCTCGATGATATCGTAGTCTTTTCTACCGATTTTCAATCCCACCTGCTCCGACTGAAGGACGTTCTCACTTGTCTCGCTACCGCCGGCCTCCAACTGAATCTGAAGAAGTGCCGCTTTGCTGCTCGCCGACTAACAATTCTAGGTCATGTCGTTTCTAAGGATGGCATTCTTCCCGATCCCACCAAACTTCGTGCAGTTGCCGAATTCCCACGCCCAAAATCACTGAAGCAGCTACGAAGTTTCATCGGCCTGTGCTCCTACTTTCGCCGCTTCATCTTAAATTTTGCCTCTATTATTGCTCCTCTCATCCAGCTCCTCTCCGGCAGCTCCGACCTCTGCGCATGGACACCTGCTTGTGATGACGCCTTCAACACTTTACGCCGTCTTTTAGTTTCGCCTCCCATCCTCCGCCACTTCGACCCGAATGCGCCAACTGAGATTCACACTGACGCTAGCGGTATTGGGATAGGCGCCGTTCTCACCCAACGCAAACCTGGTATCCGAGACTATGTGGTGGCGTACGCAAGCCGCACCTTGACCAAGGCAGAGTCCAATTATTCTGTTACGGAAAGAGAATGCTTGGCCATTATTTGGGCCATCGGAAAATTCCGTCCGTATGTCTATGGCCGACCATTTTATGTGGTCACTGATCATCACGCTCTGTGCTGGCTGGCGTCCCTCAAGGACCCGTCCGGCCGCCTTGCTCGCTGGGCTCTTCGCCTCCAAGAGTATGACATTCGTGTCATATATCGCTCAGGCCTCAAGCATACTGACGCAGACGCTCTTTCGCGCTCACCGCTGCCTCCCTCTTCGTTGTCTGATGAGATTTGCGCCTACGATTTGTCTTCGCTTGCCACTATCGACATGGCCACGGAACAGCGGCGCGACCCGTGGATATCTACACTTCTGGACTTTCTTTCAAGTCACTCTCCAGGTCGTTTGTCTCGGGCACTTGCTCGCCAAGGTCACCATTTTTCAATTCGTGACGGGCTGCTCTATCGCCGCAATTATCTTCACGACGGAAGGAAGTGGCTTTTAGTCATCCCCCGTCATCTCCGCGCCGAAATTTGTGCTGCTTTCCATACTGATCCCCAGTGCGCCCACGGCGGAGTGTTGAAAACCTACACGCGCTTGCGTCTACGCTTCTTCTGGCGTGGAATGTACCGAATGTACCATTTTGTCCGCTCTTGCCAGTCTTGCCAACGCCGAAAAACTCCTCTCAAGTCCCCGGCTTCGTTGCAGCCGTTGCCATGTCCTGCCCGTCCGTTTGATCGTGTCGGCATAGATCTATACGGTCCCCTTCCTACAACTTCAGCTGGCAACCGCTGGATTATCGTGGCAGTGGATCATCTAACCCGCTACACTGAGACATCATCATTGCCCTCTGCTTCCGCACGCGACGTGGCTGCCTTTATTCTGAAAAACCTGGTTCTTCGCCATGGTGCCCCTCGCGAACTGCTCAGCGACCGCGGACGCGTTTTCTTATCAGACGCTCTTGAGGCTCTCCTGAAAGAATGCCGCATCATACACCGCACCGCTACCTCGTACCACCCTCAGACGAATGGACTGACAGAACGTTTTAACCGCACTCTCGGTGACATGCTGGCTATGTACGTGAACACCGACCATTCCAATTGGGACCAAGTTCTACCGTTTGTTACTTACGCATATAACACCGCGACACAGGCCACTACTGGATTTTCTCCTTTCTTTCTCCTTTACGGGCGCGAGCCGCCCTGTACTATGGACACACTTTTTCCCTACCGCCCTGACGTTTCCGAATCTTCCCCGCTATCCGATGCCGTCACGTACGCAGAAGAATGCCGTCAGCTCGCCCGCTCTCTCACAACAGAAAATCAGTGGCAACAAAAATACCTCCGTGATACCGGCGAAGCTTCGTCATATCTCCCGAACACACTGGTGTGGCTCTGGGTGCCCTCCACAACCCCTGCCCCTTCAAAGAAGTTTCTTGCTCGCTACCACGGGCCATATAGGGTCCTCCAGCAAACATCTGCAGTCAACTACGTGGTTGAGCCCGTCACGCCCTCTGCGGACTTGCGTCGCCGTGGTCGTGAAACAGTTCACGTGAACCGATTGAAGCCATTCTATGACCCCGCTGTGCTTTCCGCGCCATAAGTCGCCAGGATGGCTCCTTTTTTTTACCCGGGGGGAAAATGTACTGTGATAGTCAGCACTTCAGCCATCGACATGAACCTGTGCGTTTGCGACGAAGACAAAGAAGAAGTACGCTGGGCTCGCCGTTGCAAGGTCCTGCTCTCACAGCTCTCCATCTGAGCGTCAATAAACGCCCTACTACAATATATATATATATATATATATATATATATATATATATATATATCGTATACACGCGTGTAATGGCCGCACTTTTTTTTCCGAGATTGTGGTGAAAATCAGGGGGTGCGGCGATTACATGAGACAAAAGAAAGCGAAAAAATTATTTGCGGTGGTACCTGCCTTTATTATTGTCAAAAAACTCCTCGTCTTCCTCGGCTAAACTCGTCGGGATTTCAGGCTCGTCCCGTGTCCAAAACATCACTCCTCGTCGTTGTCCTCCTCCTCCTCCGAACTCATCGGGACTTCAGTCTCGTCCTTGTCCCAGATGAGGTCATCTTCCGTACCGTCCAGCGTGTTTGATATCCCTGTCACCTTGAAGCTTTTTCCACAGTCTCGAACGAAACCGTGGCCCACGCTTTGAGTATCCAGTAGCAAACGGCCACAAGCGATGCTAGTTTCAGTCGGCCGGTTGGAGTCGGCCGGTTGGCATCTTCTTGGGAGCACCATCGCCGTACACATTTTTCGTCAACGCCGAACTTCCGTCCAGCCGCTCTTTTTCCTTCTTCTTTCGCGTAGTGAATCACTTTCAGCTTAAAGTGAGCGGTATAACTAACGTATTTTCCCATCGAAGAAAAAGAAAATCTTCAGCTCACGAGCGCAGAACAAATCAGGGTGCGATGCGTTCCGATTGCGAGATCGCACGTGATATGCTTCGGGCGATCGAGGAAATGGCTGTAAAACGGAGGAGCGAACTGACTTGGGGATTGGATTTGCTGGCCTCACCCTTTGTAACGGGTGGGCACCGCTGCGGCTAGGAGGGCCCCCGTTGTAACGGAGGTGGTGGCCGCTGCCCCATGCTCTACTTTTTTTTTCCTCAAATATTTTGTTCTTAATTCTTATTGGCAATTCTACTTCTAACCCTTTGGCGCGTACAAGAAGAGAGTCAGAAGTTTGGGCTTAAACTGAACATTAAAAAGACGAAGATCATGGCGTCTTGCCCTATCAAGTCCTGGAGCATCAATGGACAAGAAGTGGAAGCTGTGACAGATTTTCTATTCTTGGGCGCCAAGATTACCTCGGAAGGAGACTGCAGCCATGAAATTAGGAGACGCCTGCTTCTGGGAAAGAGAGCAATGGTTAGCCTTGACCGCCTAGTAAAGAGCAGAGACATTAGTCTGTCAACCAAGATCCGTATAACCCGTGCTATGGTCTTTCCAGTTGTGATGTATGGATGCGAGAGTTGGACTGTGAAAAAGGCTGATCGCCGAAGAATTGACGCGTTTGAATTGTGGTGCTGCTGAAGACTGTTAAGAGTTCCTTGGACTGCCAGAAGATCAAATCAGTCGATATTGTCGACCATAAACCCTGACTGCTCATTGGAGGGTCAAATTCTAAAGTTAAAGCTCAGCTACTTTGGTCATCTGATGAGAAGAGAGGTGTCGCTGGAGAAAGATTTGATGTTGGGAAAGGTTGAGGGTCGCCGGAGATGGGGTAGGCAGCGAACGCGATGGTTAGATGGCATTCTCGAGGCATTGCAGATGAAGCTATGTGATGTTAAGAAGATAGTGAGAGACCGGAAAGCGTGGCGTGACATGGTCCATAGGGTCACGAATAGTCGGACACGACTGAACGCCTGAACTGAACTGACTTCTAACCTTACGCTTCATTTTGACTTTCACTTGATTTTTGGGCCCCACCTGGCGGCAGTAACCACAAAACGTTCCGTATTTCTTGCACCGCACAGTAGACGGCACTGTCCAACTTCCTGAAACTCATGGCGTGGCTTTTACTCGCGAAATTTTTTAAAAGCTTTTTTCCCAATTTTCTTTCTGAAGTTCGGGGTGCGGCCATTACATGCGTGCGGAAATTACACGCGTGTATACGGTATAATAGTTGCATGCAAGTTAGATCATAAGCATTCATACTGCATATTGCCGCGAACTGTTAAAATCTTTATTTGTTTCTGTTCGACAGCCGCTGGCATGCGGCCTTATCATTGTTATTCTGGCGCGCTTATCAATTTTGTATCCAGTGTTTATTCACGCTCGCTGTCTCGATACGACGTGTTATCCTTTTCTTTGTCATGAACGATGCGCCGAGATCTGTCTCGAAGATTCCGATGATATGTTTTCTACAATGTTACAGGTTGGGCTAATAGCAGTTTGTGAAGTTATCTAGATTGTTCTGAGCAGCCTTTATATTGATCGTTGACGACCGCTGACACCGTCCCCTACTTCAAACGAGGCGTGGCAGAAAAATAAAAAGAAGGAATCATAAGGCACGTATAATTGAGCACTGGAGCCACCCCACAGCCCCCCTACAGAAAGACTTCCTAAACTGGGGTCTACAATAACACCACTAATACCCTAGTTACACGGCCGTTTTAACCACGGTTACGCTTAACCGCGGTTACCGAACTTAACCACGGTTAACCGCCAATCGCGGTTCGCTGCTGTTACACAGCTCACCGCCGTTCTCGGTTATGGCGGCCATTGCCCATTACGGTGATCGGCGGAACAAAGCTGCATTTACAAACATCATATTTATATATGGTTCCCGGAGTTAACCGGAGTGTCGTCCGACGAGGCGTCAACAGCGCGGTCAAGCACCGCACGATGGCAGCACCTCCTCGACCGCCGTAAACACCGCCGCGGCGGTGGCCCCTCCTCCCGCAAATCGTACTCGAACGACACGGCATATCGCTAGCGCCGATGTCAGAAATAAAGCGAGCTAAAATTTGCTGATTTCTGTAATACTGCGCAGAATATCAAGAATGAATCACTCTTGATAATGGCTGACCAGCGGCAAATTGCTGGTAAGAACGATAAACGTGACACAAGCAAGTTTCTGCTCAAGCTATAGCTGCCGCTGGTACATTAGGCTCAACCGCTATACTTGTGCTAGCTTTGCAATTAATGCTTCGCCAAAGTTAATCATATCGTTCATTTACTATGGCAGAATAGGATTCAAAAAAAAGGTAGTCTCATGAGTAGACCATTTACGAAAGCGTCGATTACTTTCAAAGCGCCGACCGCCGCGGCTTCGAAGCGAAACAAATTAGGCCTAGCGACGACTAGGAGGTTACGCACGACGCCGTTGCGGCCCGCGCTAGCGCGCTCCATCGCCGCGGTAAAACTAAGCTCGGCCTGCTCGCAGCATCCAATGCTTCAAGCGTTGCGAACTTGTGCACTTGCAAGGTACAGCTAAGGCCACACATATATATTTTTTTTATGTTCCGCTCAGCGACAAGCCCCGCAAACGATTCTGCAGAGACAGGACGGAGCTTCAGTACGCAGTTGCTGCGCTGTCGGCCATAACCGATGACTTCGGGTGGCACAGTAGGCAACGGCCATTCTATACGCCGGTCTTTAAAAGTGATATAGTAGGCAAATGAGTACATTGTTGAAGCAGAGCCGCTCGTACGCTTCGCGCAATCGGGCGCCGACAAGCCGCCTCCGTGCACAGACGCCGCCATAACCTCGGTTAACGACGCAAACCGAGGTCGCCAAGCTCTGTTTGCGATAACCGCGGTTAGGGGTGTAACCATGGTTTGGTCCGCCATGTAACATGGGCTAACCACAGTTTCGCGTAACCGCGGTTAACCCTGCCCGTGTAACAAGGGTATAAACCACCACATTCACCTAGGACTGCCGACCGAAGTGAGGAACGTACTCACTAAAGCCGCTACCAAAAAATATGCACCCAGCTTTTCATGAAGGCAAGAGAAAAGCAACAGGCCCTTGAAGACAATCTAGAAGGCTATGAATACTCAGTTTATTAAAAAGAGGCAACTCTTTTGCGGTTGTGAGCGTGAACGACTCGGGTAAAACATTAATGGCAGGTTCGATAAAAACAAACAACTCAGGGACGGCGGATGATGGTCAGCCCCATGTCTGTTAGCATAATTAGCGATTCTAAAGTCGCTATAAACAATGTTGCGAAAGGCATGCATCTGCAAGGAGACAGAGCGAATTTTAAGAGACTGGAACCAAAAAGAGTTGGAAATAATATGGGTGCCGGCACACTCGGGGAACAGAGGAAACGAATCAATGTAGCTCAAGATTATACCGGGTGTCCCAGCTAAATTGAACCAAGGGTTACAAAATAATATATTTGAGGTAGGTCAGTGAAACCAATTGCATACAACTGCCAGCCTGTTCGCGCACTACAGGGAATTTTTTGTTTTACAATTACTTATTTAGCTAAATATGTTAATTTCTCTAATTTAATAAATATCGACTTTAGACCAAAAATGTGAATTAAAAAGTTGTAGAGCACCTTCAGAAACCCCCATTCCATTAACTGCTATAAAGAAAGTCTCGCGTGTTTCTTTTTTTCCAGGCTCAAAAGAAAGCCCGCGAAATACAAATAATACCACGTGACTAGCGCATTTGTGCGCCGCGATTGTGGTGCTCTCAATCGTGGCTTGAGCGAACGAACTCAGCTGCGGCAGTGACCCGATGGTCCCGTTGCAGCGGCAGGCACAAATGTTGGCGATGGTTCGAGCGAGCTTGAGCTCGCCCGTCGCCACCGCGATTTTGGCCAGGCCTGAGCACCGCAGCAGCCTACATCACGACAGGCGGATGGCGATAAAGAACCGGCAAATGAAGGTACAGCTCTAATTTTAGTGGAGTCACATGATGTCATCTCGCCCCTTTACCCACGCCTGTATTCGCAGATTCAGTGGCTGATACCTTATCGCTCATCCGTTTGTCGTGACGTTCGCTGATGAGAGAGAAGGTGATGAAAGGCCTTGTTAGAATGCCGGTGGTGTCGGCTCGCCGCTCTCGCTGCTACTGCACCGTCACGTGGGCCGGCTGTCTGACGCGGGCGAAGAAGCCATCGCAGGCATATCGGCCTGCCGCTTTAACGGGGCCAAGAAGATAAGGCCGCAGCTAATTTAGTTCGCTCAAACCACGACTGAGAGCACCACAATCGCGGCGCACAAACGCACTAGTCACGTGGTATTATTTGTATTTCGCGGGCTTTCTTCTGAGCCCGGAAAAAAGATACACGTGAGGCTTTCTTTATCGCAATTAATGAAATGGGGGTTTCTGAAGGTGCTCTACAACTTTCCAATTCACATGTCTGGTCTAAGATGAATATTTCATAAATTAGAAAAATTAACATTATTAGCTAATTAAGTAATTTCAAAACAAAAATTTCCTGTAGTGTGCAAGGCAACTGCCAGTTGTATG
Organism: Amblyomma maculatum; assembly: GCF_055883805.1. Classification (NCBI taxonomy): domain Eukaryota; kingdom Metazoa; phylum Arthropoda; class Arachnida; order Ixodida; family Ixodidae; genus Amblyomma; species Amblyomma maculatum. The sequence goes on along the minus strand of NC_139351.1, from coordinate 24,829,444 downwards.
CAACTGGTTTTATTGACCTACCTAAAATATATTATTTTGTAACCCTTGGTTCAAGTTAGCTGGGACACCCGGTATATGTCAGCCAAACAGTGAGCCTAGGTTGATTCCCACAGTGTCTCGAGATGTGCAAGCGGCCAGCTCAGACCCGTTGGCGCAGGTTCGGGCTACGGGTAACCGAGAGCCACGGACTCGGAGCCATCCAAGTGTAGTGCCCACATATGTTGAATGCTGTTTCCCAATGTTTCCCAATTCGAAAAATCCCAGCCCAGAGTTGCAAGCAGCTATGACGGCTCCAAATCTAAAAGTATTATGGAGGGTAGAAAAAGCATCCTATGAGATAATTAATACTTTTAAAGGGTTCAGAATTGCCAGAATATGCCAATCAAAAGCAGAGCTTACGGCCTGAACTTTTGACTGCTGGTACTACTTCTGATGCTTCCCTAGATCAGTTTGGTTTTTCTACCGCAAACGTTGCGTTTATTGCAATAAACAGCCCCTGAAATCTGGAGGTGCATACATTAGATGATTAATGTATTTGTTACTAGAAAATTCGATCATGCAGCGGTAAATCGCACATACGAATGGGTACGAAGCGATCTGCTAGGACAGACATTGCAGTGCGAGTTTGTCATTGTAATACTGGCACATATAATCACCAGACACACATGGTGTTTATGGATGCGAAGCGCAAAAAGCTACTCTGCGGCGTAAGTGCAGGTGGTCAAAATAATTCGGAAACTCACAGCAAGGTTTCAGCTAGTTGCTGACCCAATTCATGGATGTATAGCGCAGCCATGGTCAAAGTTTGGAGATTATATACATACATATATATATATATATATATATATATATATATATATATTGTAAAACAGGTATTGGGCTCTGATATGTTCAGCGCCTGTTGCTGAAGAGAACGACGACAAGCATGTTCCATTGACTGTTGACGACACGTATCGCCCTGTTCAAGATCTTCTGCAAGTGGTGGAGGTTCGGGGTATCGATCCGCGTACCTCTCGCATATATATATATATAAATATATATATATATATATATATATATATATATATATATATATATATATATATATATATATATATATATATATATATATATATATACCGGGTGTCCCAACTAACTTGAACCAAGGGGTACAATATAATAAATTTGGGGTAGGTCAGTGAAACCATTTGCATACAACTGCCAGCCTCCTTGCGCACTACAGGCAATTTTTTTGTTTTGCAATTACTTAATTAGCTAATTATGTTAATTTTTCTAATTTAATAAATATCGACTTTAGACCAAACATGTGAATTGGAAACTTGTAGAGCACCTTCAGAAACCCCCATTCCATTAATCGCGATAAAGAAAGTCTCACGTGTATCTTTTTTTCCGGGCTCAGAAGAAAGCCCGCGAAATACAAAAAATACCACGTGACTAGTGCATTTGTGCGCCGCGATTGTGGTGCTCTCAGTCGTGGTTTGAGCGAACGAAATTAGCTGCGGCCATGTCTTCTTGGCCCCGTTAAAGCGGCAGGCCGATATGCCTGCGATGGCTTCTTCGCCCGCGTCAGACAGCCGGCCCACGTGACGGTGCAGTCCCAGGCAGCACATTTCATCGGCCCAATAATGGGGATTGATTGGGGATTACTGGCCCACAAGTTGCCCAATGGTGCCATTGAGCTACCAATAATGTGCAGCCACGCTATACCATAATCATTATTGGCCCAGTGAACTTCACCCATATCCGTTATTGGCATTCAACCGGCTAAGAGCGGTCAATAATGCCCATTCATATTGAACAGTTTGCCATTATTGTATACACAATGAGGCAGCCTGGTCATTATTGGCCAACCAGCTGCAATTGTTTGCCAATATCTTCCACACCATGGTATAACCTGGTAAATATTGTCCGGTCAATAACAACGGCTTCTCAATATTGAATATATCTAGGCATACAGTGGTCAATAATGTCCAACCAACTTTGCCGGCTTCCTAACATTGTAATATCTTGGTTTCTAGTGGTCGATATTGTCTAATGAGCCTTGATGGCTGACCAGCATTGCACATATCATGGCATAGCTTGGCTAATATTGTCCGGTCATTATGGTTGCCTCGTCAATATTGAATATATCTTGGCATACATTGGTCAATATTGCCCCACCAGCTTTGGTGGCATCCTAACGTTGTATATATCTTGGATTATAGCGGTCAATATTGCCTAATGAGATCTGATGGCTGGCCAGCATTGCACATATAATGGCATAAATAGGTTAATATTGTCCGGCCATTATGGTTGTCTTGTCAGCAATAAATAAATCATGGCATATATTGGTCAATAGTGACCCGCCTGTCATGGCGGCCTGCCAACAATGTATACATATGCATTATATTGTTCAATATTGTTCGATGGTCTGTGATGGCTAGCCAGCATTGCGCCTTAATGGCATACGTTGGGCAATAATGCTCTGCCAATATGGATGGCTTGTCAACATTGCATATATCTTGACATAGATTGGTCAATATTGTCCCATCAGCTTTCATGGCATCCCAACATTGTATATATCATGGTTTCTAGTGGTCGATATTGTCTAACGAGTTTTGATGGCTGGCCACCTTTGCACATTTCAGGCTGCGGCGGCGCTAAAAAAAACAGTAGAAGCAGCTCTGACCGACAGAGACATTTCTAATGCTTACATCTCAATATGACAGTGTGTTGGGGCTCATTTCGTCGCAGCTAAATTTTTCGCTGGCCCGGACGTCAGTTTACGTTCAACTGTAGAAGATATTCATACGCCATACGTAATTTGGGCCACCATATATATAATGTTTATTGGGATTAATGTATAGATTGTCCTAAAATTGTTTGACTGAGCTGACCAGACAAAATGAACAGAAGTGCCCATCACGGAAAATGTAGAATATATTTTTCTGAATACATTTTTCGTGATTCGCTAATTGTGGATGACCTGCGATTATACTTGACAATTTTGGTAAAGAACTCTTTTATTTACGACTTTAGGCACGATTTTTTGTTATGTAAAATTCTGCATATAATATCTTCGAGACATTTCGTGCAGACTAGAGGCCCGGATGTCAATCACGCGTGGACGTAGCTAACACAGATAGTGTTCCAAACTTTAGCCAAGTGTTGAAAAAATTCTGACAGCACGTGGAATCTACACTGCAGAAATTAGCGAAGGCGAGATTAATGCTACTGCATACGGTGCATTACGTATCATTATCGTTATCAACTAAACGCAGCGTCATTACCATTGATTCTGTCATCATTGTCATTATCACTAATTGCAGCGTCATTCTCGTCGCTATCCTCACGGTAGACAATGAGAATTACGTATGGTGCTAGTTTCGCGATCCAGGGTTTAGCGCAGTTGGTTAAAGCGTTAACTAGGCTAGGAATTCGATTCCCGGTGGAGACGATTTGTTTTTCTGATCTCGTCAAATCAGGATGATTGAAAGTGATTGACACATCAATGCACAGATCCGATGCACAGATATATCCATGCACAGCTCTCGAACACATCTCGCGCACAGCTCTCGCGCACGGGATTTCGTTCCATGGGCCTATTTATACGCATACGAGTACAAGCATACGCGCACGCTCGAGCACACATCTTATCTGACAAGCAAATGTTTAATAGATGCGTGTCCGCGAAAAAAAATCCTGCGCAGTCAAGAAACGCAAGATACTCAAATGCGAAGAACGCAACAGAACGTGTGTGTGTCGCTTGAACAAACACCAGGGGTCACTTTTGGATAGGAAACGCAGAAACGATCGAATATATCCGGTGAATCCACATCCTGTAAACGTTTGTCCATGATTGGAAACACGCACGCGTAGCATCATTATTTCCGTCTTTTTTTACGTGATGGAAAGAAACCCAACATGTTCAAGCTAAGCAGAGGTGGGAGAGATTGATCGCGCTAGCCAATCAAACACGCACTGCATGATTCGCCATTACCCTAGCTGTTTCCGGCATTCAGCATCAGCACCGACTATACCACGCCTCAGTACTAGCTGTTCTTATAGACAGATATGTTGGGCTGCTTTCAGGGCCTTCGAGTTCTAATATCTACTAAACACAAATTTGCACTGTACTCTTTTGCGTTCTGCTGTGGGCTTCAGCAACAGACAAAGACTGAACGACTTTGGCCATCGGTGCAGCAGCGAATAAAATATTTCAGCTAAAAGAAAAAATACAAGCAACATATATTCTACGTTATGTCTAGCTAATTCACTTGACAAGAAAACAAATCTGAACTGTCCTGGAATGGTTCGTATTCTAATGCGACGTAAATCGCACACTTCCAAAAAGTAGTGTATATGTAAAAGATAATAAAAAAAATCAACAGCACTGCATTGGGCAAGGCAAACGAAAAAAAAATTAAAACAATTACCTACAGTGTAATGAATGCGTGCACATGTGTCGCCAGCATATATGGTAACAAAATTGAAATTGCATAATAACGATGTTTTTACGGAAGTTATTTTTGTTCGAAAGCTGTAATATATGCCTCATAATGATGCATTTGACCACAGCGTTTGACAGCGCTCTCTTAAGCATTCTTCAGAAACTATTCTTCAAACATTCATTGCCTTATTATCCAACCATATAATCACCGCACCGAAGGCGTTTCCCTTCAGAGAATTACATAATTCTATCCCATCATGTCAACCAGGCAGGTAATTGCAATTCATATATATTAAAAGTAATGCGAGTGCGTTACTTTAGCAGTTTTGAGGCATTTTTAGAGAACACCACTCTCGAAGAATTTAACACATTATTGAGAATTAGGGTTCCTTTGTGAAATATTCTGCCGCTTTCACAAGCGCTGCTTCCGCGGGCTGAAAGATGATTATACCGCGCTTCTTTCTGAGGACAACCTTGTCCCAAGTTCGTAGATATAGTTTCAATGTTGACCCTTGCTTTCTTTCTATTTTTTCTTTACTGCAAATTTAGTTCTTCAGATCTTAGCTCGTCGAGTATTTTGTATTTCTTGATATGCCCACGCTTAGTTCTACGCGGATTTTTTCTTGCTCTAAATGTCCACCTGATTAAAAAAAAATAAAAATGAATAACATGGGAATTTTTAACATTGAAGTACTTGTAGTTATGGTCGTTTTCGCTTTTCTTTTCCTTAATAGGAATACAGCAAGTATACGGGCTGTTGCATCGCTCAGTTGCGCGTGATGACGTTTCAAGAGCACTCCGTCATGAACAGCGACCTGTGTGCCATCTTTAATAAAAAAAAAATATGTCCATTTGTTTGAACCGAGAACGATTCCGTGAAAACTGAAGATTGTTTTACGTATGTGATTATTATTTGAAACTATGAGGTAAAACATATTTTGCATTAACAAAAAATGATGCGGTGCACACTAAATTTAGCAGCCGCGGTCGGAGTGCGACTGCCATTTTTTGTGTCTGTTTTTTCCTTTGTAGTTTCTTTTTAGTTCTTGCGGCAATCTATTCAAAGGAAAGCTATTGATTTGAAGCTTCCAGTTATGACGACGTCTTTTTCTACAGGTGTTCGATCACAAAGGCACTACAAGTATAAGGGGGCAAGCACCGACTACCGTTTACCGAATAGATAACGGCAAATATCATTTTGTTTTATGTTTCCAGCGTCAACAACACATCCACATGGGAAGCCGTGCACTGCCAGATGTCGCAACCAATGTAACCAAGTTAATATGGCCGGCCTCACTGAGCATGCAGCTTATTTCAACCTGAGTAAATCAGACAAAAAAGTTGCCTGAGGGCCTACAGGTAGTGCTTTATTTTGCATTTTTACTCCACAGTCTAGCTGCACTTCCACTTTCCAAAAGTTTTCTGTCTTAATGGGATTTATGAATGTTGCTTTTATTTCCAGGTGCCATCTGCGAAAGGAAATACTTTGTTATGCACGCTGCTCAAGTCCATATCTTTAAAGGCTGCATGGAGCTGCTGCCCCTACAACCGACCACAAAAGAAGCTGCGATGAACGCAGCGCCTTCCTCCAACCTGGGACCTGAGAACACCTTGCCAAGGGACGCAAAGACAGGAGGAGCACTGAAGTCTAAGAGTTCTGCCTAAATGTTTCCATGCCCTGTAACACGTGCACACCTAATAAATCACCATGCAGTGAACCTTTCAGCTGTATTATTTTCTGTGCATGGATATCCTCAGCATGCTTTATTTAAATAAAAAGCTGCATGAAAAATATCTGCACTGCATAAGTAGGGGATGGCTTTGCAGGTGCCTATTAGTCATAGCAAAAAAAGCAACAAGCCGGATTGCCAATTGCTCTTGCTGGATGCCAATAATGCAAAACCACTGGGCAAGATTGGATTGAAAATATTGGGTAGCCAATAAATCTGGCTGGATGTCAGTTGTGAATATCCAGTGAATAAGCATGGATACAAGATATTGGATGGCCAGTGAGCTTGGCGGGATGGCCGTGATATAACAACCAGTGAGTGAGCTTGGGTGGAAGATATTGAGTAGCTATTGAGTAGCCATTGAGTGCCGTTGAATGCCAGTAAACAAGGTAGTATGCCAATACTGGTTTTGATAGGAGAGCCGATCAAATTGGTTGGCATATATCTTGGCTCTTTGTGCGCCCCAATCAGACGCCAATATTGACCAATATTGGTACCAATATATCCCAATATTGGACCATTGGCGGTCCATTGACGGCGTGCTGCTTGGGGTAGCAGCAAGAGCGGCGAGCCGACACCACCGAGATTCTAACAAGGCCTCCTTCTCTCCCATCAGCTAACGTCACGACAAACGGATGAGCGATAAGGTATCAGCCACTGAATCTGGACATGCAGACTTGGGTAACGGGGCGAGATGACATCATGTGACTCTACTAAAATTAGCGCTGCACCTTCATTTGCCGGTTCTTTATCGCCATCCGCCTGTCGTGATGTAGTCTGCTGCGGTGCGCAGGCCTGGCCAAAATCGCGGTGGCGACGGGCGAGCTCGAGCTCGCTCCAACCATCGCCAACATTTCTGCCTGCCGCTGCAACGGGACCATCGGGTAACGGCCGCAGCTGATTTCGTTCGCTCAAACCACGACTGAGAGCACCACAATCGCGGCGCACAAATGCGCTAGTCACGTGGTATTATTTGTATTTCGCGGGCTTTCTTCTGAGCTCGGAAAAAAAGATACACGTGGGACTTTCTTTATCGCAAATAATGGAATGGGGGTTTCTGAAGGTGCTCTACAACTTTCCAATTCACATTTTTGGTCTAAAGTCGTTATTTAATAAATTAGAAAAATTAACGTAATTAGCTAATTAAGTAATTCCAAAACAAAAAATTGCCTGTAGTGCGCTAACAGGCTGGCAGTTGTATGCAATTGGTTTCACTGACCTACCTCAAATATATTATTTTGTAACTCTTGGTTCAAGTTAGCTGGGACACCCGGTATATATATATATATATATATATATATATATATATATATATATATATATATATATATGTTTACAGGGGCCACGGTTTGCTGCTAACAGCTAGTGTAGTAGGGTTTTAGCCTTCATGAAAGTTGTGTCCATTTTAGATTCTGTACTGTACCAGCTTCAAAACTGGCAATTATTATTAGCATGCCTTATACTATATAACTGCGCAGAAAACCACTCGGTAGAGCCAAGTAGAACCTTTATATCATCTGTGAAAAGTGCATATGCCATAATAATTAATCCAAGACATAACATTTTCTTTGTCGTCGCCCGACTGTCGCTTTTTGTCGGACTGTCGTACTGGCGCCCGACTGGCGCCGTTTTATTCATCGCTCATTTAAAAGCTTGAATGTTTTCGCTCGATCAATTCTCCCTGGCCAAAAGTGCCGCGGAAGCGACACACAGTTAAGGAGGTGTAATATTTATGTGTCGGTCAATATGCTAAATTTATTTACCGGGAAAACGCATATAAGGCGATCAGGGTGTAGTGGAAAGGCAGTGGTGAAGTCTCAGTACAGTATTATAACCACTGTAACCATAGAGAAAGAGATTCTGTAACTGTGACGTAGGACGGAGTAGTAGTGGTAAAGACATTTATCGCACTAATCTGGACTTTCAGAGCCTAATAATACCTTGCGCGTTGGCTATCATAGTTATTAACATTATTAAGTCTATAATAAGCCGTTCAAATTCAATGAATCCAACTCAAGCCAAAGACCCAAGAAGGACCGATCATACCCAAGCCGGCCAAGACTAAGCCAACTACCACAAGACAAGGCCTTGGCTACTACGCGCATTTGCATTTGCACGTGTTCTGTGTTTACTTGTAAGCTCGACAAAAGCGTCAAGACAATGCTCTATGCTATAGTCCAATGGGTGAAAACTGGCAGCGCCGCAATTTCTGACGTTGTCTCAGTGCGAGACATAGTGGAGACAAAGATCATGGCAGTGATTATCCGAAAGCAGAAAGACTCGACGCGAATGTGATCATCCGCTGGCGTGGGGAACAGCATGCCGCGAAGATAATCACTGTCGGTAAGTTCGCTTCAACTGTTTACAGAACTAGCTAGAGCAGCGCATTGGATGCTGTAAGTTTGCGTTTTTTGCTGATTTTGTTTTGTTTTCATTTTGGACAGGCACACAGATGGAGAAGTGCCGGGAATAGATAAGGCGTGTTGAAACGTGTGATGTGTTTGCGGAGGTCAGCGACGAGGTAGATATGCCTTTTGTGTACTCCGAACTTCGTATTTTAGAACACGTTCAGAAGCGGCAGTGTGACGGTGATAGTTATTTCGGCCATGTGCACATCTTTATCTCTTTGCTGCTATCGCGATGCACGTTGTCCATTGAAGCTGGAACGAGCTCTTCAGCTTACAAAAAAGACGCTCCGATCAGGTTTACATTTAACAATGATGGCGCTAGAACGAAGGCACGTAGGCATACTATTTGCGCTGACAACTGCACTGTACCATTTACAGAGCAGCCCAGCCAATATTTTACTTTGTTTGCTCCGAAGACAGCGCAGGACGCATTGCCGTTCTCACCTTCTTAAATTTTGACGGCACAGTTCCCCACAGTAATCAATATTTCCGTTTGCTGTCGCAACTAGGCAGACATTTTATGGACCGCGTGCCCTCGATAGCCACGTTTTGATGGAAGCGAAATAAAAACATACGTGTACTGTGCAATATCAGTGCACGTTAGAGGCCCTCATGTGGTCTAAATTAATCCGGTGCACTTCACAATGGCATTCCTCATTGTCCATGCGTCACTTTGGAACTTGCTGACCCCTTTATATATCATTTAGCTGAAACCTTTCATGTAGTGCGAAAATTTCGTACAGTATTGTCACCCGCAACAGTTCGCGGGATCTGTAATGTAAAGCTGATGGCACTTCTTCACAAGGCGCGCTTCGCGCATGTATCTGCTTTCTTCCCTATCAGGCATGTCACTTGTTCACGTCAACGGGATGTTTTTCAACAATCGCGCGCCAGGCGTTGAGAGCCCTGCGTTTGCCGCGCGTCTGGTTCGGCTGCTGCGATGGGTGACGTAGCTGCTGAGCTTCATTAATGAGATGCCCAAATGTTGCATGAATAACCGTTTCCTTCCAAGAGCTGTTGCTTGTTGAATATGGACATATCAGCTTTTTCTGTGTTTCTACTGGGCGCTTCTTTTTCCCATTTGCAAATACCTTGGTATAACACCAGTGCAGGCTCGGTGCTGCATGCATTCTGCAGCTAAGCATTATGACGCAAATCAGAGTAGCAGTAGTCGAAATGTTTTTATGTCGGAATGCGGAAAGGAGCTCTGCTCTTGCAGCAAAAGAGAATGGTAATAAGTAAATCATGCTTATCACTAGTTATTTTTTTTTTTGTGGTGATGAAAAGCTACACTTGTTGTAAAATAGCCACATGCTCTTGAGCTGAGTTGAATAGAAGGGAGAATAAATGTCCTGCTTGGCCAGCTTCTCCCCTGGAAGATAATATATATTTAGAAGGGTGATGGATTGGGCTAGTTGTTGCAGGTGTGACATAGTTTAAAGTGCTAAAGCAATACAGACAAAGAAGTGCACATACTTGTTGTTTTTCACTTTGAAATATATCGTAACATATTCCGGCATCATTGCGCACCATGCAAAAGGCTGATGGGAGCTTCGTCGTTCATCACACCAGCAAAAGCAGATGCGTGACAACTGTCACGAGCTGCATCAGCGGCTGCTGCGAGTGTCAGTCACGGGGAAGCGAGTGACAAGACATAGGCATATCTGACGCTATCAGGCGATACCAAAGCAAGGTCAGGCATGCGCAAAGGGCACTTGGCGCACAATTTCTGTGAGCCTTGACAGCAGATGGCAAAGCAATGCAATTTTAACGCGGTAGCGTTAAGGAGCTCGTGTCGCAGAAAAACCGGTGTCGTCGGCGGCGTTGGCCGTGAGCGATACATCCCGGCATGCACTTCATAAATAAAAAGCAACTTCCAAGATGGGCTGGGTGGGAATCGAACCAGGGTCTCCGGAGTGTGAGATGGAGACACTACCACTCAGCCACGAGTTCGATGCTTGAAAGCGGTACAAAAGCGCTTCTAGTGAATGCGGTGTTGCCTTAGAAACGTGCCGTAGAACGTTATACTGCGGTGTATACCGGTAATTATGAGCATGTTACTTACAGAAGTCGCAGTTACACGAGTAGCGAAGTACGGTTCCGCTACATTTATTCTGCGCTCTGCGCACATGCAGAGCCATCTTGCGGCAAACACAGAAGAACCCCTCCTCGCAATGTGCGGCGCTGCCCCGACACGTGGCGCACCACTCGCCCCTGACGTTTCGCCGTGCACCCTCACGGGTTGTAGAATCAAGCGTCTTTCCTTTCTTTAGATCACTATCTTCGCTCACCCGCTTCTCCCCTTCGGGACTCAAGAGCATACCGAGCGAATGAGTGGGCGGTGCGAACGAGGTGCAATAACGCTATCGCGTTCCACTCTTGAAGGCGAAGCTTAAGCGTCCTCCAAATTTTTTGCTTTGCTTCGACGTGCGTCGAAGATCCTGCAGGCTTTTGTGCCCGACAGTACAGTTTGGGCTCAGATGAAGTGTGGTGCTTCAAACTGGTAGCAGTGCTAAGATTTCACTAACAGCAATATTACTTTCTTCTGAAGAGTAGCGAGTCATGTGCATTTACGTTTCCTTGAATTGCAGGTAACACACTTTACACAGATTAGAAATAATTTGCAGTTCATGTGCACGCTGCCAACTAAAGGTTTATTCTTCTGCTGTTGCAACGAAAGGATGCCAAAGGAAGAAAATACTCGAAAAGAGGGGATTGGCATGATACCTCATGGAAAGGTAACGAGCATTGGTAACCACGCAATGCACAGTGAAAGGAGGGGGATTTTTTATTTTGAACTTTGCGAGTCCATTAAAGCATCTATGTGGTTGCTCTGTGCTGTCTCAGAAGCTGCTGCGGTAGGCAGGGGTTTGAACTGACCCAATCATGGAGCCACGCACTCCTGCATACTGTAATACATATCTATGCTTCGGTGGGGGGGGGGGGGGGCGAAAGGCATGCAGGGGCACAATTACCTATTATAATGCAGGTAATCCTGACTGGACCAAGCTGCTAACCACTTCTGATATGTAGTACAAGGTTCACTCTGAATTTTCAGACTTCTACTGCAGTTCCTCATCTTGTATAAAGGCTGTAGCCTTTGTTTCCATAAAAAAAGGATATTTGTAAATCACCTTTGTAAATTTGACTTATTCACTGTGATGGCATCTTCAAAGCTGTCCTCTCAACCAAATCATGGTCCAAGGTTGCATGTTCCCTTTGCTCCTTGGCCACTTGTTCATGCAGCCCCTTGACTGCCTGGTGTATGACTTTGCTTCCAAAAACATATGTCTGGCAGTTTTCTTTTTTCAATTTGCTAGTCATGGTCTCTCTAATTTGTTAGGAGCTGATATGGCTATCATCCCTTGCTGAATGTGTACAATTTGTGTTCAGTACTATGCATGTGTGGTGAACCTATGGACTCGTTCCTTCTCTCTTGCGGTTGCTTTCCCACCCTTTTGGGACACAAGCTTCAAGCAGCCGAAATCAGAGTGCCTATTGGATGCCCATACCTGTACAGCCTTTCTGCAGACGGTCTTTCTTGTATGGGTGAAAGCAGCTTAAAGAGACTGCATCCAGACATGAGTCAACGGGCATTAAAGAAAAAGAGCAAGGACTGATCTGTGGTATGCCATGCATGAATCACATTTAAAACAATTTGAAAAAAAAATGTAAGGGATTTGGCACAACCACTATGCTATCAGATTCAAAGCACCTCATGAGACTATGAAGGAAGATAAATGTGACGAGCAAACATGCTGTGCTTTGTGGGTGCTCATTGGGGCTTGGCTAAAATAGTCACATTTTTTGCATGAACCTATGCGTCAGGCAATTAGGGCATTGCAAAAATGACTGACTAAAGGAACAGAGAAATGCATGCCCGGTGTTGCATGCTTTTCTCTGTTCCTTTTTCTTTCGGCTTTACAGCTCTCCTGCGTCCTTGTCTGTGCTCGCGAAATTCTTAGCTTACTTGGTTGCGGGGCGTGCATCTTTATTTAGGCTCCCTATTGTATCATCGGCTTTACGAGCACTTCAGTTAGCCAGGCTCCCATTGCTGTGAGAACAGTATTCGCGGGTTACATGCTTCATTATAGTTAAAAAAGGAGCTTCTATTTCGATTTTTCAGCCAGTCTCCTATCACCACAGCCTAAAATATTACTCTTCTTTCTGCTTTTTCTTTTAACTGTCTGCTGCATTCGCGATAGCAGGTTGGTTTTGGCTTGAGAGCGAGACGAATAAGCATTCTAACTTGGCGATACACTGTGTTCATCTCCTTGCCCGCTATGCGGCTGTGCCTTGAAATCAGTGCTCATAGGTCTTTTGGTGGTTAGTGCGCCCCACCTCACAAAAAAAAGAATAATTTTATTTTTTTCACTGCGAAGATGATAACCAAACTTGGGAAGAAGTTTCTTAACCAACAACATAAAAAAATCTGAAAACAAGTTCATTTTTTTGGTGAACATTATGATTTAAGCCCAGTGTCCCCCCTTAAGTGGTGCCGCTAACACCGAATATACTGGCGATCGAATATGATGCTCCTTCCGCCCCCTCTCAAATGAATGCACTCGAGCGTGTGAGCAAAAAATGAAGAGCAACCTGCGACGGTTCTCCAGCATACCTCATTCCGCTCGCATCTATTGGGAGCATATGAGGAGTGAGGCCTGCACACGTGGATGCGTCACCATATTCGGCTGCAAGTGCTCACCAAAAAGCTTTTTAAATTATTTGTCAATTATAGGCTACAGGAAGCTTTTAAATTTTACTTGAATGCTCGCAAAGATGACCTGTATGAATTTGTTGAAAAAAGAATATTACTACAAGCACTGTTTCACGGGCCCCTTAAAATGTAGTTCGTGCTGTGTTGATCCCTGCATGCTTTCCACTTTTACTACCTAATGCTTCTAACAACGATACGTATGGTGGAACGATAAAAGAACCATCTGCTAGAAACTAGTGAATGGTCATTATTTGTGGATTCAAATTAAATTCTGTCTATTATTTTGCACTTCTCTCCTCAAAGCATGTACACTGCATTATCCCATTTTGTTTTATCAAAAGAAAGTTTTATTCTGTACATAAATGTCTCGGCACCCCTGTAAAGAAAGTGTACAGTATACAACACCTTGGATTTGGAGATAATCGCATGGTGTCTGGCGTGCGAACAGCTATCCCTTACAAAAATGAGTTTTGAAACTCTATTGTTGGACTATTGACCGCCTTTTGAATTTACTGAATTTCGATAGACATTCAACCCCAGCTGAATGCAATCTTTACAGGGCCAACAGAATTTTCATTGTGTTCTACCCAATAGACTTTTTGTGCAATTTTTTCTATGTGCTTTTTGTTGTCAGTTTTCAACGTTCACGAACAATTAGCGTGTACTGTTCATGCTGACCCATGTTTTTAAGTAGTTTTAGGCACAAATGATAAGAGCATGATGTGACAATTTCGTTATGAATTTTTGGTCTCACTTGTAATCAACTATTGGCCACATTCTGCAAAGGGAAATATAAGAGCAGCATGCAGTTGCGTGCTCGTTCATGTTATATAAAAGTACATATTAACGGTGCACACTTAGCTCAAGCTTCGCAACACAGTGAAAATATGCCCTAAAAACTTCATGATGGCAAAGCCTCCACTAATAATGCAAATACATCGTTGAATGTCAATCAGAATCCGTAATGGATCAGCTTCTGTATGTCGCAGAAGGTAACTTTAGTGGTAGGACATATTTTATATTTATCATAAAACAAGTTCAGTGAGTCATCATACTAACAAACAGGATCCCAGATTGAACCTACCATGTAGGGCAGGACAGAGCTTTTTTAAACCAGTTCCAAAGTTCACTATATATATGCTTCAGGGTCTGACATTCTGCCCAAGCATAGGTATTTTTGCCCGTAGCTTATTGCCGCAAAATGAGGTGCAGTCTGTATTGGAATCCTCCACCGCTCTATGTCTTTGGAGAGTTTTACTGTAATTTTTTCTTTTCTTTCCTTTCTTAAATGGACACCATGCTAAAATGAAGTCACTTTAAACATTGAGGGGTTCTAATAATCACCGATTGATCCCACGGATACTATAGAGTTAACACGCATAGCAAAAACATTCGCGTATGAAAAAAAAAGAAGAAAAAAACAAGATTGCATGCGTCTTCTAACGGCGACTCTTCTTTTCAAGGAAGCATTCGGCCGCCGCCTTGCTTCTGTCCGCATCCCACTTCCCTCGTGCCCCGCGAACGGCGCCAGCATGTCCGGAGAGGTCGAGGGTCGCTTCCTGTCGGCTGGGGGGAAAAAAGGGGGGAGGGAGGAGGGGTTGCTCCCGCTTGGTCTCCGCTCTCTGCCTTCTCCGTGGTTTGTTTTCACGGAGATGACCTTGGCTTCAGCAGTCGCGCAGCGGGGGTGGCGGCTTTTCACCGAAGCTGTTCTTCTGCGCCCCGTTTTCTTTGCACGCAGACGCGGGTACGCTGAGTGCGGCGATGTGCCAGTTCAGTTGGCGTTTTCCCGCCACCGTGGTCGCATCTTGCACTGTGAACGAAGCACCGTATGTAGGTTTTTCGCTGGTGATTATCACGAAGATCGTTTTGTTCAAATTGGAGCGCGAACGTACGAATTTAAATCTTCGGAGGACTCCGCTCTTGGGCGGCAGCTTCTGCGCAAGGAGGACGTGTTTAAGAAGTTCAACAGTCGCAGGCGTTTTGGATTCTAAGCGAAAAGCCGGCGCGGGCGGAGGGAGCGTCTGCACTTTGGTGAGTGTTTTACTTTTTCCTATTCGTGTTTGTGCCAGTCTTGTACAGTGTGTGTTACAAGGTGAAGCCCGCATGTAAATATTTCTAGCAGACAAACCAGCCTCGTCGGAAAAAAAAGGAGGGGGAGAGAGAGAGAACGAGGCTTGTCTCTACGCGGACGCTGGGGCCGATGGAACGCCAGCTGGAATGGCGACATTTTCTTTCTTTTTTTTAACCGGTGGCCGTTTTTGACGGATTGTTCGGCACAGTACTGTACTCTTTCGATACGCTACTCGCGCTGAGACGGACACATTATCGAGATCATAATATGCCTCTGTCACACATTGTGAATTATTGAATCTGTGCAGCTCCGCCATTTTTGCAGTGTTTGTTTTTGTTTCCACTCATTTTAGTGCCTATAGTTGGTAAATTTGCTTCAAGTTTTCTGGGTAGTAATGCTTGTGACCTGCGCTTTGCTATTTATATTCACAATGGGATCTTTGACGGCAGCATATATTGTTTATCAGGGAGAAATGAACGATGTGGTAGTGCTGCCGAGCTGTGGAGGCGGCGGTCGATGCCGTCTAAGCAGTGAAAGACAGTGACAACTCATTTTAGACAAGAAATTTCTTGAGCTATGACGTGGAGCAGCGCACAAATGCCTTTGCTCTATTTTTAGGTTAGTATATACCGCAGCTTAATTATGATTTATATTTTTTATTTCAGCATCACATGCGAGGAGTTCCCGGGCGTATCAGCGTTTTACGCAAAGAGCAGCCTGGCGTCATACCTTGCACATGAATTGAAATAAAGCAAATAAACAACCCAGCTCATGTTATGGGTTCACCAAAGATGCATATTTTTTCTTTCTCATTAACGCGCATTTTTTATTTTGTGTTCCCTTTCCGCTGCGGATTAACAGAAAATGCTGCGTGATCAACGGTTAGCCAGGAGCAGGCACGAGGTGGTTTACATTAATGCAAAAGTAGCACAGCACATATCCTTGCTGCGGTCAGTCAACACATTCTATGTTCTGCTCGACCAATCAACAATTTAGTCAGTTTAGTGTAGGTTAATGAGTGAGTAAGTATAATGGGGCTTAAAAGATCAAGATCTATTTTGTTCTTTTATGGCTCACTATGCTTATCATTAACCAGCACTGATCAGACTGGATTGTTGATTGGTCGGGCAGAACATAGAATGTGGTGACTTATCGCAGCTAGGAGATGTACTGTACTACTTTTGCATTAATGAAAATCACCCCGTGTCTGCTCCTGGCAAACCGATGGTCGTGTACTATTTTTTGTTGTTCAGGAGTGGAAAGGTAGCAGAAAATCAAAAAGCGTCACTTGCAGAGTTTCTGAAGCATTTGAGCCTGAAATCAACAGAATTTCAGTTGCGCGAATTCCAAAAGCGCCCTTAAGAAACACATGGGCCACTATTTCATAAGCGCTCAACAAGAGGTCAACACTGCATCATCCAAGATGTAGTCGATAATCGACAGACTTTCAACAGCGTGTATTGACACAACGCTTTCGAATTTCTATAGAAACCCTACATGCATTTTTGTAAGGCATGAGGCATTTAGCGTTCGGGCCCTATGGCCATAATTTTCACTTGAGTGTGAGGTGCGGATGGAGTTCGAGCAATTAGCCCTGTCAGCCCTGTGTCACACAGCATATGTAGTTTTTCTTGAAGTTTCGATTAATCAAGAGGCAAAATAAAATGCAGGGGGTTGCCAGCTATAATACTTAGAGATCTTAACAAAAAATATAATTGTGTTTACTTTGATTCTATGGCAAGCTACGTTTTAGGGCACAGACAGAGGTAGCTTCTGCAGAATTGTCTACTATGGTTGAATCTAATTATCCTTTTAAGCTTTCACGTCATACAACAGCCATCAGGTAGCTAATTTGTTGTCCTACTTTAATAACGATCAGTTGTCCATCAATGATATTTGAGAGCAATCCAGTGTAATTAAGGAAGCTGTAAAAACACCTTGCAAACAGTAATCGAGGGGAAATTGCCCTTGAATATCCATTAAAGGAGTACAGATATCAAATTTCAGTTGTAGGTTGTCTCTGCAATTACACTTAAGACACCATTAACCGCAGATTACTATGTGGTACATGCTTACATTTGCAAAGTAATTTGCCATTGATTTTCTTCTTTCATGCAATTCTGGGTTCGGTTTCAACAGCCGAATGAGTGCTACAACATCAAATATAGTTTAGGTCATGTTAGGTGTGAAGGAACTGCTGTGAAATCACTGAATTATTCCTCGCTATTCCAGTTTTTCAGATAGCTGCCTGAAGTGTTGTGGTATATGAAAAAAGTAGAGCACTGATTGTATAGCAAGATTTTTTTATGCGTCACATGACCTATACTGAAGTTTGATATCCCTGCTGTCATTTGGCATGGACAAATGACACGACCCGAGGGAATAAATTAAGTTATATTATTCACATTCATAAGTCATATTCAAACACTGTATCATGATTCAGGAATAGTAATGGTTTGCCCATGATCAGAAACAAGAAAACAAGCAACAAAGGGTATCGGTGTCGGCACTTCTTTAACTAGGACTGCTGAAAGGCAAAGGAGAGGTTGAAATTAGAATGCTTGTAGCAATCTCGTGTATGCAGTACCTAATAACTTCGGTTGTATGAGCATTGTGAACAAACGACAGCATCGTACTCATTCAGAAAGAAAGGCAGTCAGTGTACAGGAGTGAAAAAATAAACCCATCAGCTTGCTGTCTGCCGGTATGGGGCCTGCAGCCCTGTTCTGTAGCTAGCATAAATGAGGAGTTAAAATTTTTGATTTGTAATGTTTTTGTTTCTTTAGTTATAAATAAAATCCACAATATTTGTAGAAAATATCAGACACTGGTATGAAATGGTAAGTTTGCATAATTTTGCACCTGCTGTGATGCAACTTTCCAAGAGTTTGGCACTCACAGCTCGTGTGGTTTCATGCCTTAAGGGCTCAGTATAACAGAAAGCAACCCTCCGAATAGATGCTGAGCACTCCTTCAAGCTAAACACATTTTTTCCGCTACTGCAATATTCCTTTCAAAAGACAGCAATATCATGAGGATTCCCATAAAACTGTCAAAATTCATTCTTGCCTGAGCTGCCACATTCTAGCCTGATGCATCTAAAGTCTGAAGTGAAGCTCCATTCACATTCAGATCCACTGCACAGAATTCTTCAATGGCAAAGAGTTGGTTTGTTAAATAAGAACCTTAATGGAAAAAGAATTAAATGCTCTAAACTTTTGTGCCCTTTAGCTAGTTTAATCAAATCAAACATTAAAAAGCTGATTTTGTTTACTATAAGTTGCATAGATGAACTAACTTGCTCGAGTTGGTGAAGAAGCTAATGTGAATATTGTTTTATGATTATTATATTCTTGCTTTCGACATAATTCGGGTGATAAATTTAACCAATTCCTTTTTTGTGGCTCGTATAGATGTCTGCAACAAAGCTTAAAAAAATGGCATTGCTCACTGAGTATCATAGAAAATCTAAGTGTTGGAGCGGCGGCAATAAACAAGGCGCTGTAATACGCTTGAGCATTCATGTCCAGTGTTGCTGTTAGCCAGCAAGTCGGGAGGAAGATGAGATTCTTACTACAAATTAGAGTGAACATTTGGAAAGAGATGCACAGTCTGTTAGGCACCGTTTCAACAAACTGACAAGTTTTCATATTTGGGTGAAAGGAAACCATCATTGAAATGCTGGCTAGTGGAGGGACACTCCGTTCACATCTTTTGTTATGTGCTCATTGCTGTGCCCATTAGAAAAACTTATAAATCGGTAAACTTTGTACTAACGAAGTGCACGAGCCTGTCACGCTGCGTTATTGCATAATACACTTGTTTCACTTTCATATCCTTTTTTCGTTTCTCAGAATGCACAGAAGCCATCAAAAACATCCGGCTCCTGTATGAAGAGCTGCAGGCAGCTGGAACTGCAAGGTGTGGCGGAGGCGAAACACAGGTGCGTAATTGTTGCTGTGCATTTGTAAATCAATGGGGATGTTTGAAAAGTGTATAAAGATTTTGCTTTGACTGGAGCAGCTCCAGGAGCTTGTGGAATATAGCATTTATTCCACAAGCTTACTGCAGCAAGATTTTAACTCTTAATCAGCAGTTTGACCTGTGCACGGCGGTGTGTTATGATATGTATGTGGCTTTTCAGAAGTGGTGCAAAGTAAGGAAGATGCAGTCGCTCCATCCATTTAGGTTTGTATGGTAGCAGTGTGCCCAAGAGCCTGAATGCATAGTATACGTGATGACATTTTCTGGCCTTGGAGTGTAAGATGCGCCGCCAAAATATGCCTCCGGTTATTATACAGTGGAATATATCCTCTTTTGCAGTTCTTAGTTTTCTCCTATATTATGGCATGTTGACAACGTCTGTTATTCGAGACATATTTTGAATATAACTGTCAACCCCAAATGCTAGAGAGTTGAGGAAGCTTCCTTGATTACAAGCAATTTGCTCGGCATCTCTGGTTGCAAGAGCCTCCTATTGATTGTGCCAGCTTCACCGGAGTGAGGCAGCTGCGAGGAGAACAGAATGCTTGGCGGCCAGGTGCACTGTTGTGCAGCCAAACTGTTGGCCAAATGACAGTTATGGAGTGCCAATACCAGCTGTCGCAGAGTATATTGCCGCCAGTGTCATTTTTACTTGACTGTGAAGCACTGTTCTTGCGAAGTTTATTGACTTACTCGTAAATGTTTGAATATGTTGCTGTGTTTTGCTGTGATTTACTTGGGTGGGGACAAGGACAAGTCGAGGAATATGGTAGCCTAGGTGCTACATGGGTTTAATGTTCTAAAGGTTATTAGGGTGGCAGTACAGTGCAGTTCACTTATAACGATATTAAAAAAACTGGTAAATCCGATCGCTAACCGATTATCATTATATCTGGACTGAAAAAAAGCTCCCACACCCACGTATCTATCTTTCCATGCACGTAGGCTTGCCTACTTACCAGCGATAAGTAAATCGGGTCGAATGACCCTAATCACCGTAAAGAGCACTGAACACTTAATATAACATACATAAATAGCCATAAAATAAGTTAGGCATATTTAAAACAGTCGGAATTGGCACTCACTTGAGCAGCAGCTGAAGCTTGACAATCGCTGTGAGCACTGCTTCCAGTAGCGCATGCGCTGGCAGCAGTAGTTGCTGCGTGCGTGAAACCGATAGCGACTGGATAAGTAGCAGGACATCCCCATTCTTGATGCCCGTTAAAATCTTACAGTACGAATGCAAGTATTTTTTCAAGAGGCTTCCAACTTTGAAACCCTGTCAGCAATCGCAATAAATCTGCCGTTTCATGTTATATCATGCCGTGAATGGGGTCGGCGTCATCTTCCACGGATGTACAATTGGTGATAGCGATATAGCCACACCCTCTGCGCTGCAACAGGCAGCGATTGCAATGATGATAGTGCTCATTTCCTAAGGACACGCAATGGCGCTCGCGGATTTTGCCACGACAGTCCGATTTCGCCGCATATGTCGAGGTGTCACGTCATTCTCATTAGTAGTTCATTTTTTATTAAACATTCAGACAAATTTGCGTGGTAAACATCAACAGGGTGGCGATAAAGCTGTCGTCGTATCCGATGTACTGCCGATGATCGTTATATCTGGTTTATTTTTACATTCGGCTAAAGGGAAAACTGATAAATCTCAAGAATTTGATCGTTATAAGCGATATAGCATTATAAGTGGACTGCACAGTATTACAAATCTCTGAATCAATTTTAATTGCCTGGGTTCCTTATTGTTCTCACATCGCAAAGTACAAAGGTTTCTTTCATTTTGCCTTTATCGAAATGCAGCCACCGTGGTTAAGATTACATCTTGTGGTAGTAGTGTGCCAACTGCTTTAACCATTGGACACCTGCCTGGTTTGGGTCTGATTGGCAGTAATGTTTACGCAGTCTTATGCTGGGTGTAGTAACATGTGCTATGTGCGGTTAAAGTAAATTGACCGCAAAAATGGCTTCAAGTTGCTTTCTGTGAATTACAAAGACAATTTTAAGGGCAATAGCATTAGGTGTTTATTTGTAATCGAGGGATTTTCATTAGCATCCACCAAAGTGCAGTCATGCAGTCATTGAGGGATGCTCACAGCTTGCACAGAAACTGCATAATTGGAAAAATATTTGTGATGGTCTACCACTTTTGTGAAGAAGTTGCTTTGCCAAATTAGTTAACATATAGTAGAGCGAGACTAAATAATCGGCAACTCGATACTAGGACACTCCCAACGTTTTATAGAACTTTAAAACTTTATAACCACTGCATGATGTCTCTCAATAAGCTGCCTCTGCCCATGAATGAATGGGCTTTGTGAAACCGATAGTGTGAAACCTGCAGCTGCATCATGATTGTCCGTGTGACCATCACCTGCCACACTAGCACCGTTTGCATCATTGGCTCAAGCCAAAGTAGCTGTGTCTGGTTGTATTTGCGGTGCAAAGTGGAAAGTTTAATTCTCATGTCTTTGAAGTCATGGTGCTATCGAAGCCTAATGAGAGATACGTGCAGGTTTTGCAATCTTATGTTTGCATTTCTGTGCTTTTGCAGAGAAATGAATCTCCTCCAAATTCTTCCGAAGCCACTAATAAAAGCAGCCCGCTACAGGGAACATCAGCGGCTCTACTCATTAGGTCCAAAGGTCCTTGGGGACCATTTGTTGCTTGAGGGGGCGGTTGGTGGTTGTGACATGGAGGAGCTCCATACGCTTTATGACATCATATTCGGTACTCCTTCATTACCTATTCGCACTCCTTTTCCTTCCCAAAGGGAGTTGGACGTTGACGACAACCTCTTCACTGAGCAAGAGGTATTGTCTGTTCTTAAATCCATTTCTAAAAGCTCTCTGCTCCGGGCCCGGATGGCATCTCTTTTTCAGAAATTTCTAAAATCCCCATCCCGATCTTAACTGCAATCCTTAATAACTGGTTCTCCTTTGGGGTTCTCCCGTTGGAGCTTAAGGAGAGTCTTACTGTGTTCATCCCTAAACGCCCTCGACCCCGAGGTGCTTCAGACTTCCGCCTTATTTCTATCACCCCAGTATTCTATCGAATCTTTTCTAAACTTCTTCTCGCACGTCTCGAATCACGTAAAACATTCAACTCCTTTCAATCAGATTTTTCGGAGGACCCCTGTACTTCCACCAACTTTTGCTCCTTCAGGCACTTATGAAACACGCGCCTTAAG
Source organism: Amblyomma maculatum (assembly GCF_055883805.1). NCBI lineage: Eukaryota > Metazoa > Arthropoda > Arachnida > Ixodida > Ixodidae > Amblyomma > Amblyomma maculatum. Next base: position 24,806,897 of record NC_139351.1, on the reverse strand, counting down.
AAGTCAAAACGTCCATTTTTTGCAGTAAGCCTAGATCTCCGCAAGGCTTTTGATTCCGTTTCCCATGATGCCATCTTTTCAGCTCTTGCATCCAAGCAAGTCTCCTTTAAAATCCAGCTACTATTACTTGAAATGTACACTAATTGTACGACTAAGTTCTGGTGTTCAGGCCGCACGGATAATGTCAAAGTTCCTTTAAAGAGAGGCATCAAGCAAGGAGACCCTCTTTCCCCTTGTTTGTTCAATCTTGTTACCGACCCTTTACTCCAACAACTGAACTCCATTCCAGCCGGAGTGCACCTGGACGACACTTCTTTTTCAGCTCTAGCATTTGCCGATGATCTGCTTTTTATTACCGACAGCCTTGAAGGCCTCAAGGCACTCATCAGCCATACCTCTGATTATCTTTCCAATGCCAACTTAGAAATTAATCCAACAAAAACACAATACTTTGGTTGGCGAGTGGATCACTAAAAGAAATGGTTTAATTACAATCTTCCGGATATCTCTATTAACGACTATGTAATCCATAGTAAAGAACCAAATCAACCAGTAAAGTATTTGGGCCTATCTTTGTCAATAAGTGTCCATTAGTTGAGTCAGAGATCCAGCAATGCACGGGCCGTGCACTTTACACCTTCCACTCGGCTTTCCTAACTCCCACGTCTGGTTACCTACCAAACGTGGGGGCTTAGGCTTCATCTGTCTTGAGAAAACAGCACAATCCGTTCAACTTAAATCCCTCAATAGAATGCTTCGCCTGAACGAATCCTTTGTTTTCAGATTGTTTGATCTTGAGCTGGAGTCCCATTATCGCCGCCTAAATGAGTTATTTGACATTCCAAATGGCACCACTAGTTCTAAGTCTGTTGAAGCTGCACTAAAGCGGGGTGGCGATAAATGGTGGAACAGTTATATCACTCGATATGAAAATAAAGATCTGTTCGCCCACCAGCATCAAGCCCAGGCAAACACCTGGCTTGGGTACAACTCGAAACTCTTGCGCGATGGAGATAGAATTAGAGCTCTTCACCTCAGAACGAATCTGTATCCAACCCGGTCCTTAATCAATAAACAAAGTTCCGACCCTACTGCTTAACTCTGCCGTCGGTGTGGCCTTCGCAAAGAAACAGCCTTCCATATCTTGCAAGAATGCGAGTCAATTGACCTCCCCCGTAAAGAACGCCACAACTACATCGCCAAGCAAATCGCTCGACTGACCAAAGAGAAGCTCCCGAATGCAACAGTCCGAGAAGAGCCAGTCTTCACCACCAGCTCAGGCACCCGCCTTAAACCGGATCTCGTTGTTGAAACGCCCCATGAAACCCTCATTGTCGATGTCGCTGTGGCATGGGATGCCAATGAGGGCGTCCTTACCAGCAAATGTAGAGACAAAATAAAGAAATATTCGACTCTCCGTTCTAAATTTACAACTGCCAAGAAAATCCAAGTATTTGGTATGGCGTTTGGAACGAGAGGTATGCTTTGCCCTGCTACAAGAGAGGCTTTACAAAAGTTAGCGCCATCTAGTGGAAGAAGCAGAAACTGTGCACGGCGGCCATGTTTTGCTCAGTCCGCCCGCGCCTTCCATCAAGTACGCTGTCAACGTGCGTCTTCGTAGAACCCGTGCATGCACCGAAAGGTGCATTGGGATGCTCACAAGCGATTGTTTCATTTTTTAACATCACAGCAGTCGCTGTTAGCTCCAAGCTCTATTCGGAATGATGCCAGCACGTTGCTGCGTACCCTTCTGCAGAAAGCGCACCGTCGTAGATGCGCTCGGAAACAAGGTATACGCGTGTATGCGACCGCTCGTTTGCAATCCCAATCGGCTTTACAAGCGTCGCTTGCATCATGTAAAGCATTACTGCACGTCCCTCTGACTGGGAGCTAGCTCACAGAACGTGCTATCACCTAACACAACAAGGTTTTTTTGCGCGCTATGGAGCCTTGAGAACTTGAAGGATAAGCTTATGCTGCGATGGAGGACACGGGAGAAGGAGCAATGCATCTATAACAAACGCTATTGTTCAAATACGTTCTTTGAAACATTTTGTACGTAGGTTGCATTTACCATTGTGTATTGGATTTAAGACACGGGCATGATTACCGAAACTACTTTTCATAGTCGTACGAAATGGTAGTAATTGGTGCAGAGAGCAATACGGTTGTCTAGTGCGCCCGAGGTACGTGTTTCACGCTGCAAAAGCAAGCTGCTGCCAAACGCGCGGCGTCCAGAAAAGCAGGAAAAGATGACATCCCACTAGGTGTTGTAATATGCTCAAGTGCAGCCAGTTTCGACCGGCCCACGTCCAGAGCACGCAGCTTAGGTTTTATACCTGTCAGCGCGGCCGATAAAATAACGAAGCGTGCGCTTCACTTTTGTGTGTTTTTTCGGGTCACCCGATGGTTGGCTAATTCACAGCTACCTGAAATTCACTAGAAAATTTAAATAGGTCGATTTCTTGTTTATTCCCTCTGTCAGAAAGTAAACATTTGAAGCCGTAATCTCATATGAAAGCGCTGACATTGGAAGCTTCGAGGAACTCGGAGAAGGAGGGACTCGGCTGAAACGAAAAGAAATTTGAAAAGTCAACTCACATTACTGCGAAGTGTTTGTGCTTTGTGCAACTGGCCGTGTTCATAAAATCATATTTATATTATATCATATCGTTATAGAAAAATTAGGGAGTCAGTTAAGCTCCGCCGTTAAAGGTATAACGCGATAGTGTCTCTCTCTCATACACACACACACGATGTTTTCTTTCTTCACGTGTTATATTTTAGCTCTTTTCTATTTTTTTATTTACCAAATACAGCAGACCCTAACTGGGCCCTAGCAGGAGGGGCGAAAAGAATACAATGCAGTGAAAATGAATTCATCAAAAGTAACATACTACACAAGTGTAGTATGTTATATGTTGTTATGTATGTTATATTTCTATGTTATGTATGTTATGTTATATTTCTATCATTTCTTTATTTATCTTTACTTTATTTGACATTTTATATTTTTATACACCAATACGCATGCGTCAGCAACAATCGGCTTTCCATTCTGAGCAATTTGACCCTTTTGAACACATTCTTCAATTATTTCAATTAATCAATTACACATTCTAAATTTTCTGCCTTAGCATCACTAAGCACTGGGTTTTCATTCTGACACCTTTAAACCCTTACTTTTCAATTTTTCAATTTTTTTCGTTTCTTTATTTCATCAATTGATCAATTAATCACAAAGATTTTATTAACTCGTCATTGCCTATCGCACACCAATCAATATTCAATCACTGGAGGCACAAATTACCATGGGAGTTTTTTTTACGCAGCCCCCGATTATTTCCGAGACTAATGCCAACTAATGCCAACTACTGCGTCGACGGCATGGGAAGGAAAGTGCTAAGCTTCAGTCCAACTTACGTCAAATTACGCACGATCCTATTATCATAAAATAAAATGCATCCTCGCTCATTTCACCAACAACGTATCTTCCAGTTTGATGAGCGACGGTGATTGCGCAAACCAAGCAAACAAACTCGCGATGATCTCTCATAGGCGTTTAATAAACAGCAAAGGCGCACAAATAAAAAAAGCCACATTACAGAACTCTGGATACTGTACCTGGATAGGGATGACGCTGCGGATTGCCGAGGGGCCTACGCACGACTCGTAGAGCAATTTGTAACTGCGTTCGGCAGCGCGGCCGGTGGGCCTCGCCTCGTCTCGGCTGTCAAAATACGCTTCTAGGCGTCGCTAACAGAAACCGCCAGGGACTGAAGAGAGGTCCAAGCACAGCACATTAGGTTAAAACGTGAAAAGCGCGAACAGAACGGCGAGCGCTGACGGAGGGACCCAAAGCGAACGCATGGAGCGAACAAAATATGGCGGCCAGCGCGGGATCAGCGTGCCGCTCACGGTTGCCAGACGTACTTTTGTAAACCCTCTAGTGACGCAGGCAAAGCCCTGGGACTCACCAAATCTGACCTGATCTGGCTTTCCTCCCGTGTCCTTCTGGGAAGCCTCATCTGCCTTCAAAAGTTTACTAAGAAAACGATCTACAGCGCGCGCGACTGCAAGGGCATGGGGGGCGCTCTCTAATCCTTTTTTTTTCTCCTTCTATTTTCCTTGTTCCGGCTTGGGTTGGGTTCTTTTACTACTTATTTCTTAGTGTATTAGTCGGCCGCTACTTTTTTCCATCTTTGTGGTTGTAACATTTACTTATATTTTTTCCCTCCATTAGGTAGCTAAATGCCCCTCATGGAGCCGAAGCAGCTCACTTGCCAAACGCGGTGGGGCTACGGCCCCGCTGCTTCGGTCTCGGTGATGCGAAGCCCTGCAGCGGCCGCAACCCACTTTTGTTAGCTTTGCGCTGGCAGGAGAAATTAATGTTTTTAGCAGTGTGCCAAGTGCTTTAACCATTGGGCACCAGCCTGTTTTGGGTCTGATTTGCAGTAATATTTACGCAGTCTTGTGCTGGGTGCAGTGACATGTGCTATGTGCGGTTAAAGTAAATTGACCTGAAATATGGCTTCAAAGTGTTTTCTGTGAATTACAAAGACCAATTTTAAGGGCAATAGCATTATGTGTTTATTTGTAATCGAGGGATTTTCATTAGCATCCACCAAAGTGCAGCCATGCAGTCATTGAGAGATGCTCACAGCTTGCACAGAAACTGCATAGTTGGAAAAATATTTGTGATAGTCTACCACTTTTGTGAAGAAGTTGCTTTGCCAAATGAGTTAACATATAGCAGAGCGAGACTAAATAATCGGCAACTCGATACTAGGACACTCCCAACGTTTTATAGATCTTTAAAACTTGATAACAACTGCATGATTTCTCTCAATAAGCTGCCTCTGCCCATGAATGAATGGGCTTTGTGAAACCGGTAGCGTGAAACCTGCAACTGCATCATGATCGTCCATGTGACCATCACCTGCCACAGTAGCACCGTTTGCATCATTGGCTCAAGCCAAAATAGCTGTGTCTGGTTGTATTTGCGGTGCAAAGTGGAAAGTTTAATTCTCTTGTCTTTGAAGTCATGGTGCTATCGAAGCCTAATGAGAGATACGTGCAGGTTTTGCAATCTTATGTCTGCATTTCTGTGCTTTATGACAGTGAGAAGGCGAACATTTTGCATTTAGCGCAGTATGTGGATGTGCCAGCATGTCTCAAGGCAGCAAAGGTGATTGCAAATTGAATCTAGAGCTTAATTTTACTCATAAATGTGCAACACAACCCTCTAATGGCTGCTGCTATAATGAAGGGCCATCAATCTCGGAACATGTGTTGAGTGGAACTACTCTGACAGATGTTTTGAAACTAGCAGTCTGCTACTGCAACATGTGTGCAAAAGGACTCATTCGACACTGCCTGAATGTTTAGGGGAACTTTCTTTCACCTCATGTTTGCAAGAATGAATTCTAAGGGTGCAAATAATCTTTATAATTCAATTATATATTTTTTACTCCTATCCTACTAGAGCTGCTTCTTCACACACATCTTCATTGCCTTGTCCTTTGACACTTTTGGTCATGGAGTCCATTGATTGGCTTTTTTCTTTTACTGCTGTTTTCTCAGTATTGCCTGCTTGAACAATAATGCCGATCTAAGCTGTTGTTTGAAGTTGGATGTCTCAGTTGTTTCCGTGTATAAGGCCTATTTTACTCAAAGGTCTCATTTTGCAATTATGTGAACCATGTTAGATATGTGTTGAAGGCCCCTTTAAACTGCTGTCAGCAATAGCTTACCATTTTTAGCCTTTACCAATAGGGTAAACCATTACTGCTCTGCTAGGTTTCAAGAAGTGCAGTCGAACCTCGATATAACGAACCTCATTGTAACGAAATTCGCAATGTAAAGCATTTTTATTTCCCAATCTCTGCTTTATTGAAAACCATTTGTTTTCTGTTTTTTTCGCGATTTAACGAAGTAAATTCATGCCGCACGTTTGACTCAACAAAGTCCTCGAGTATTGCATGAATCAGAAATTACTTTGACAATCAGATGAGAATGTAAGCTTTAGCTGAGATACATCACATTTTGCATTTCCCCGACATCGGCGTCAGTTTGAGGAGAGGTTTCAATAGACGAGAATAAGTAGACTTTTCTTTTAGATAGTTGTCTGTCCTTCCACCCTTCATTTCTCAAAGAAAGCATGCAGTCAGCCACGGTCATGACGAGGGCTATTAGCATCGTTCGCTTTAAATGTTCCAATTATTTTATGGCAGCGGACAGCGCCCACCCCAATCTCTGCGTGATAAAGGGAAGGCATGGCCCATCCTGTGTGGCGGCGCGCGTGGAATGGATGGACGCACTATCGATGAGCTTTTTTTTTTGTTGGCGGCAAAAATTAAAAGCAAGTTCATTACGCATGTAAATATGATACGCATACGTGAGGCCTGAACAAATGCAGCGCGAAGGTAGCTGTTCTAGTATAGCTTTCACTCTCTGCTCACATGAAAAAAATATATATATTCGCATCAGTTTGCTACCACTCATTATCCTCCGGATGTACAAAACATATGGTATCCTCGTTAGCGCTATTATCTCTAGAATCTCTTACTTACTTCCTGAATTCGTAATTTAAAAGTTTCCATCTACTAGTAATGTTCCAATATCCTGTTATTTTATTTGAGCAGCCAGGGACCAGGAACCTCTACATAAAAAAATTCGCGATTTAACGACATTTTCGGCTGCAAATAGGCCTTCGTTATATCAAGGCTCGACTGTATTTGAATTCAGTTCTGCAGTCCATGTACTCTTCTAGTTGAAGGTGCCTAATGTGCAGTGTTTAAATGAGTATTTTATTTCGCCATGCTTTTATCGTCCCTTTTCTATGTATTAAAATTCAATGAAGTGCAATCAGTATACTTCAGAAACAGAAAAGAAAATGTTTGTTAGATATTTAGGAAGTTGGCTAAAGAGAAGCAAAATAAATATCAAGCCTGACCTCGTTGATCAGAATGTTCAGTTGAGAGGTTTCAAAGTTATGCACTCGATATTTTCAAGGATTTTTTTTATAAATGAGTTTCTATACAAAATGCAGGACGAGGATACCGAAGACCTGGAAGATATTGTTGGATACATGGTGTCCAGGTCGGCGCTGAAATTGTTGGACATGGAGCCGTTAAAACTCCCAGCATCTATGCCCGGTACCAGCTGGGACAATTGTCTTCGCCAGCAGAGCTTGTGGGAAAGTCCCGAAGCGGGAGGCAATCAAGCGCCCACAAAGATAAAGAGGGAAAGCCGTAGCTTGATTCGTTGCGCGTGAATGCTGTAATAAGTAAGTATTTGTGAAACTTTCCACAGTTAGAAAGCTTGAGGTTGGTGGATACGTGGTGTCCAGGTCGGCGCTGAAAATGTTGGACATGGGGCCGTTAAAAAACTCCCAGCATCTATGCCCGGTACCTGCCGAGACAATTGTTTTCGCTAGCAGAGCTTGTGGGGAAGTCCATAAGCGGGAGGCAATAGGCAACCTGCAGTGCCCAGGCGGCGCTAGTGGAGTGCAGCGTTCAGCGCCGCCAACGGCGGCGCCGACTAATCTGAGGCGGCCGGCGCGGTCGGGTTGCGTTCGCCGTTGTACGGCGGGAAGCATCTTTGCTCTCGTTTTCTGCGGTTTTAAGGCAATCGAATGCCTTCAGAGCTACTTCCGAAAACCAATACTGGCAAAAGGGCACCGCCTATTCGAGAATGGTCATGTTTAGAACGTGAATAGTGTCGATGTCACCGCGAAGTGTGCGCCGCTCGCGACGGAACACCCGCGCGCACAACTGAATTTCGCGTGAGTAGACGGAGATTTAATTTTTTTTTGCAATGAAATTCGTTGCCTTAAGGCATCAGTCGGATATGTGATGATAAATTAAGAAATTAATAAATGGATGAAAACCTTGAAAGTGCAGAGAGAACCTGAGAAGAGATTGATCGCCGTTTTTTTTTTTTTGTTCTTGCTGTTTGATTACAGCAGCATAACAATTTTCTCGCGGTTGCGCTTTACAGTTTAATACCATGACGAACACGGTTGTTCGTGGTGCACCTTTAGACAGTGCCGCGGAGATTACAGGAGGCATATGGTGCTGTACCCGCTAAGGATGTCGTTGCGTTGCAAGCACTGTGCGGTTGTAGCGTGCGCCATCAACGAAAACTGGCAGTTGGTCACGGAGAGGCAACCTGCAATGGAGTTTGCTGAGACATGTGGCGCCAACTGGCGGCCGACGACAGCTAATACTGAGGCGGCGCAGAAGCTGACGCCGTGTATGTTGCGGCCGCTGTGTTCCTTCTGCGTTCGCGTTTTGTTATCCCAGTGAGTGTGATTTACTCATTTAGTGACTTCAGTGGTCTCATGCGATGCTTCGACTACTACGGATGTCAACAAGAATAAAAATAAGCGCAGGGGCGGCGGAAAGATTGCCACAATCGCGAAGGAAACTAAGCGTACCGCTTGCTGGGAGAACCTGGGGAGAATGATGAGAGAAGGAGATAGTGGCTGTGCGAGAGTAATGTAACTGGAATTCGTTTTGTTATGGGGCCAATGGCGTACAGACGCCTAGGAGCTAAAATAAGACGATTGCCCATTGAGCGGAGGAAACGGTATAAACTTCTGACTCGGGGAGTCGCATGTTGGTTAAGGCACTCTCAGTACGCGCTCCGCGCTGTAAAATCTGGCGTGTACTGGTACATGCTGTGCAAGATCGAGTGGCATTGTCCTTTTAAAGGACGTAACGTCCAGGAAAGCAACAAATTTAAGTCGCGCAACCACAGCATCGAATTCCAGCAGCGTTTCATCTGAGGCGAAATAAAAAAAAAATGCTCGTGTATCTGTGAACCGGATTTCTAATGCGGTGTCTTTTCGGAACCACAAAGCCAAAATATGTTCAAAACTTTCAATTACAGATTTAAATAAGCATATTTATCTGTAAATCAGTTCTTAAAGTGCTGATAAAGTCGAAGTGGCTGAGTGTGGAGCTAGGCCCGTGATACTGTGTACGCGGAGCATATGGAACTATGTTCTATCGTTCCGCGCAGAACATTTCTTGCACCGACGGCTCAAGAAGAGTTTCTTGTCCCAGACGATAGACCGTTCCATCATTAGTAGCAACAGTAAAAAATCTTAACTCTAACGACTTCATTTACGGAAGCTTTGCCGTTGAGTGCCAGCATTTCCCGCCGACTTTCCCCAAGCGTGAGGTACGGAGGTACAAAAACATGCCAGTTGTTGTTGTTGTTAAGAGCTTTATTTTTCCAACGATGTAGAAGGCCCCCTACTCCCCGCCCCCGGCACGCCCAGCTTTTTGTTGATGACGCACGCTACAACAGCACAGTGCTTGCAATTGCCACGACATCCGTAGCCGGTACCGTACCATGCCCCCTGTAACCTCCGCGGCACTATCGAAAGGTTCATCGCGCACAAAAGTGTTCGTCATGGTATTAAACTGTAAAGCAAAACCGCGAGGAAATTTTTATGCTGCTGTAATCAAACAGCAAGAACAAAAACATAAGAAACGGCGATCAATGTGTTCTCAGGTTCTCTCTGCACTTTCAATGTTTGAGTATGAGGTGTGAACGCAATAGGTAATTGAAAAGCTACGTTTACAACATTTTTCATTCATTTAATCATTTCTTAATTCATCATCATATATCCGACTGATGCCCTGAGACAATAAATTACGTTTCAAAAAAAAAAAAAATCTGCGTCTACTCACGCGAAATTCAAAGTTGTTCGCGCGGGTGTTCCGTCGCGAGCGGCGCGCACTTCGCGGTGACGTCGACACCGTTCACGTTCTAAACATGACCATTCTCGAACAGGCGGTGTCCTTTCGGCAGTATTGGTTTTCGGAAGTAGCTCTGAAGACATTCGATTGCCTTAAAACCGCAGAAAATGAGAGCCGAGATGCTGCCCGCCGTACAACGCGAACGCAACCCGACCGCGCCCGCCGCCTAAGATTCCTCGGTGCCGCCGTTGGCGGCGCTGAACGCTGCGCTCCACTAGCGCCGCCTGGCCACTGCAGGTTGCCTATAGGCCTGCGTGTCGGGGGCGGGGAGTAGGGGGCCTCCTACTTCAGTGGAAAAATAAAGTTCTTAACAACAACAACTGGCATGCATTTTATACTTCCGTACCACAAGCTTGGAGAAAGCCAGCGGGAAATGCTGGTACTCAACGGCAAAGCTTCCGTAAATGAGGTCGTTAGAGTTAGGATTTTTTGGAACGGTCTATCGTCTGGGACAAAAAACTCCTCAGCAACTTGAGCAGTCGGTGCAAGAAATGTTTGGCGCGCAACGATAGAATGAAGTTCCATGCTCCGCATAAACAGTATCACGGGCCTCCACACTCCGCCACTTCGACTTTTTCAGCACCTTAAGAACTATTTTATAGATATATATGCTTGTCCAAATCTGTAATTGGGAGTTTTGAACATATTTTGGCTTTGAGGTTCCTAATAGACACCGCATTAGAAATCCGGTTGACAGATCCACGAGCATTTTTTTGTTTAATTTCGCCTGCGATGAAACGCGGCTGGAATTCGATGCTGCGGCTGCGCGACTTTGTGGCTTTTCTGGACGTCACATCCTTTAAAATGGCAATGCAACTCGATCCTGCACAGCATATCCTGCACACGCCAATTTTACAGCGCGGAGTGCGTACTGAGGAGAGTGCCCGAACCAGCGTGCGACTCCCGAGTCAGATGTTTATAGCTTTTTTTCCGCTCAACGTGCAATCGTCTTATTTTAGTTCCTTGGCGTCTGTACCCCATTGGCCCCATAACAAAACGAATTTCAGTTACATTACTCTCTCACAGCCACTATCCCCTTCTCTCATCATTCTCTCCAGATTCTCCCAGCAAGCGTATACGCTTGGGTTTCCTTCGCGATTGTGGCAGCCTTCCTCGCCGCCCCTGAGCTTATTTTTATTCTTGTTCACTTCCGTAGTAGTCGAAGTCTCGCACGAGACCCCTGAAGTCACAAAATGAGTAAATCACACTGGGACAACAAAACGCGAACGCAGAAGGAACACAGCGGCCGCAACATACACGGCGTCAGCTTCTGCGCCGCCTCAGTATTAGCTCCCGTCGGCCGCCAGGTGTCACCACATGTCTCAACAAACTCCATTGCAGGTTGCCTATCAAGCGCCCAGAAAAATAAACAGGCAAAGCCGTAGCTTGATTCGTCGCGCGCGATAGCTGTAATACGTACGTTTTTGTGCAACTTTCCACAGTTATAAAGCTTGAGGTTGGTGGATTTATGGTGTCCAGGTCGGCGCTGAAAATGTTGGACATGGGGCCGTTAAAAACTCCCAGCATCTGTGCATCGTGTTTGGTATGTTAAGTGGGGTGCGGAAAATGCGTGGCTCAAGCTGCGTCGTGAAGTCAGACAAGTTCAGATCACCTGCAACCACCAGATGCTGTGAGCTTACTACAACGACCAGTGTAGAAGTGAGGGCAGTGGACAACAGAGCTCGTGGTCATAGGTAGTCATATTTTCCGCATTGAAGCCAATAGCCGATAAAATTATGAAATTTATCAGCGCTGTAGTAAACGGTCTGCTTTAGAACTGATTTACTGTCAATCCCATTGTCTCATAATGAAAGAAGGAGAATATTAATTGTGGTGCCGCCTTAGCAGAGCAACATCTACAAGAATACTGGCACCCGCCTTGGTTTTATCACAGTTATCATCCCTTTCAGCTTCTTAGTTCGGATCAGCAGTCCGCCAAGAGTTCATTTCTTACATTTTTTTAAATCCCTGGGCTTATTTAGGCGCAGAAAATTATAGCACGCTTTTCTGGCTCTGTCGCAAGGGCTACATGGACGGCTTGCAGGAAGTATGACGTGCGTGCCTGTGAAGGCCGTGCCGCCTTGGGATGATGCTTGAGCCCACTATTGCCAGACCCTGCACTATAATGACCTGTAAATTCATCTCCGTTCTGACAATAAGAGCGTCATGCACTTCGTTTGCCTTAACCATTTGGTGCAATCATTTCCCTGACAGAGAGTTGCGGCGAGCTGTGTAACAATGATTTGTCGTTTTGTTTTCTTGCATCTCTCTTCCTTATCTGCTTTCGGAATTGCTCCCCTTTATTTTCGGCTTCTTTTTTTCATTTCATTTTTTCTCGTTCGCATTGAAGTTTTCTGCTGCAAGCATCACGTTGCTAGCTTGTGCGCTGTAACTGAGATGCCTTTAATCCTTTGGCCCTGTAACTCATTTGTCTCCTGTCTAATTTTAAATTTAAGGCTTACTTTGCGTTATGTTTTTGTACTGTCTTTTCTTTTTGGGACAGGTTGATCGCTGTCCCAGCTTCAAAATGGGCTCATTTGGAACTGCCCTCCTGCGAAGAAAGCAGTGAATATTGCAGGCAATATAAAATTTTTTTGGCGAGTATTCAGTACAAGATAACGTCCTCTGATAAAGGTTGACCGCCACACTACAGATACAAAGGAACTGTATATCTTTTAGAGTCTATATTCCTTATTTACTGCCCGAGCTTAAAAGTTAGCCACTTTTGTTTTATGGTTCACGCTCTTTTTATTGCAATCGCATGGCTTGCAGTGTAAAATGGTTATTTACAGTCGAACCCGAATCTATCCAATTTAAAGGGGATCACGAAATAGTTCGATATATCGATAATTCGATATACAGAAATCGGTTTGACATGCCGCTTGCAGTCGGGAAAATTGATACCGTATTTGTCGCGTAATTAACCCACTCCCACTCCTCCACTTTTGCCGACGATAATTTGAAAAAAAAAAAAGCGTTAGTCGGTGGCAGGTCCCTGCATTTCGGCTGTTTCATCCGCAGTGCCTTTATTGGCAGTGCGCCAAGGTGCTGTTGAGGGACAACGACACAGTATCTTTTGACTATACTTTTGGTGTTAGCTTATGCGGTGGCCGGAAGCGAACTTTGCAAAGTGCCCGTGATGGCTTGACTGCACAAGCGTGGTTCCTTTATCACGCCCCGCTTGGGGCGGCAGAACCCACTGCCACAAAATTATTGGAAAGCCTGATAGCTGTAATGCTGTTTGAAGCGGACGATGCTGCTGACCGCGTGCGTTTGTTGATTCATGGCTACAAGAATGGACGACTGGCAAAAAAAAAATGAATGCACTTCCTAAAGTCCACAGCAGCCATAGCTTAGGCTACGCCGCACGTTCAACACGACTACAGGGATGGATGTCTTTTGTAAAAAAATTATACCTGCCTCTCCTTAACGTCCGCAGCTGCCATAGCTTACACTGCCGCACGTTCAGCAAGACGAAACAAGACTCGCATCGCCCATCACCTTCCCCACAGAGGGCTCACAACACACTGTAAAAAGCGCCCGACATTGTCTGTCACGGGCTGAGCTGGCTTTTCGGCGCATGTGAAGCGTTTGATGCTGCGAACGAAGACCAAGAAAGAGAGAGGCAGGGGAGAACGTTCGGAAGAAGAATGGGGTGCACGCTCTTGCGTTTCGTTTTATCGTATTGTTCCCCCTCTCCAGAAAACCACGGCTGCATCTGCTCCGTACCGGCCGTTGCCAAACCGGTTCTCTCTTGTTCCTTCACGCACAAGGCTTGCAAATGTCACATGCTGGCGCGCGGCAAAACCGGAAATGCGCACGCCTTTGAGTAAAGGTATAGTGAACTAGAATACTTTCTAAAGGCGCGAACGGAAGGAAAATGGGCGCCTCTTGCACGCCGGACGCCACTGACCGCCGCTGGTGGCGCTGCAGTTACGTTTACTAGGACCGCGTGCCCCACCGCAAAGGGAAGTCAAGGCTTGGCGCGCCGCGCAGTCTGCACATTCTTGCGATTTTGCCCTCGAACTTTCAGTTCTGCCTTCCGTCACGGCAACTAAGACATCTCAGCTCTTCAAAAGCACCATGCGATGTTCGAAATGGCCAGGAAAAAGACTTAAGAACCCCAAGTTTTGTTTATCACTACCAGGTTGTTGCTCAATTTATGCAATATTTGGTAATGGTTTTCAGAGGCGATGTCAGTCGTGCAAAAGCCTGCTGCAGGAAATATGAGTCAACTGGACCAGTTACAGGGTGATGAAAACCAAGGACAATGGAGGCTTGATGTACCCCGCAAAGGAAGTAACCAACTCGCAGTACTGTTTTGCTCCGAGATGCCGAAGCGCGGCTATCCGGATGCTCCAGTCACCTTTGTTGGCTGCTCCGAGGGACAATAAACATCGCACAAACTGGAAACGAAGCTTGTGAAGGCAGGAAAAGCCTCTCACAGAAACATTGGCAGTGTGTGAGCATCATTTCAAGCCGCATCTCATCCTGCTGCGTGACTACGCACATATATGATCAATGGCAGAAGTGAGGATATACCGCGTGAAATTCATCACTGACACCTGATGCGGTGCCTATACACTCTTGCTGGGTTATCCGGCATATATTACCGTCAAACCCGTGTAGCCAAGGCTGGATGTGGGCAATATTGATGTTGCAGAGAGTTGTGCTTAGTGCAGATTCTTGCTATTAAGCCTGGGGCACCAAACGATAGCCGACATATTTTGTACCGCGTGTTCAAGCTAACTTAAACCAAGTGTTAAAAATAAACCATTTGAGATAGGCCAGAGAAACCACTTGCTGACAGCCACCTGGCGCACCAGGGCTGAACAAAAGGAAGACTTCGGGGAAGAAAGCTTCGACTGTTTGCGTGTTCTCGAATACTACCACTGGCTCAATAAAGCAGACAGCTGAGATTAAATTAAATTCAATTCCGCGTAGTCATGGTATGTCCTTGGATCTCTAGCTGGCAGATTTATTTAATAATTTATTCATTCTTCATATCATACCCTACTGATGTCCCAAGACAATAAATATCGATAAAAAAACGGTGCAGGCAATTTTTCATTTTGCAATTCTAATTTACTAAGTATTGCTTTCAAATAAATGTGATTTGCAAAGTTGGGGAGGACCGTCTGAAACCCCCATTTCATTTATTCCCGATAAAGAAAACCTCACGTGCATAGTTTTTTACACCTCTGTAGAAATCCCGGGAAATAAAAAAAAAAGCGTGACTGACGCATTCATGCGCTACGATATTGTGGTGCTCCCAACCGTACATGGTTTGAGTGACAGAAATTAGCTGCGGCCGTGACTCAACAGCCCAGTCTCAGCGATATACAGGCTGATAATTTCTGTATTTCGCGGGCTTTCTTTAGAGCTTGGAAAAACGATTAGGCTTTCTTTATCGGAAATAAATGGAATGGAGGTTTTAGAAGGCGCTCTCAAATTCTGCAAACCCAGTTATTGTCTAGAGGCGATAGTTAGTCAATTAGAAAAAATAATTACTAATTACTTAACTTCGAAATTAAAAATTGCCTGGGGTGAGCCAGTTGGCTGGCAGCTGTATACAATTGTGGTCTCTCTATCCTACCTCAAATCCTACCTCAAACTAACTGTGATAAAAGCTTTAATCTTTTTTTTTTTCAAAGAAAAAGATAAGTCATATGTATTAAACTTGGCTAACTTTACTAATTTTAAGGACAACAGAGGCCTTTTGTACCCTTCAAGTGATACCAGTTTGTGGCTGACCTTGAGAATGTGTTTACAACCTGCTTCAGCCTAAATTCAAGCAGACAGCTTGTACTCAGTATATGCTACTGGTCAAGCAAACCTGCTAACTTGGGTGCTCTGACGACTGTCAAATTGGTGCAGCTGAAATCACTGCTTAACTACCCGCATGCACTTTTTCACAAAATGCATTATTGACCAGCGCAATGTCAAGATTCAAAGCACCTGAAGATGAGCAGATGGATGCTCTTAGGAGTGTTTGTGTAGTCAATAATTTCACAAAACAACTCATTGTTGATGGCTTTTGTCCCATGCACTCAAATAAAATAAAATAGCAGTGGAGAAGCCTAGTGAAGTACCTAAACAAAACTGCTCTGCCCTCCTCATGTATGTATTTTTGGCATATATGTTATGCATATGAGAAGATGAAAAAATTTTAGCACCTGGCTTACAGCGATGATTTATAACAGATATTGTTGCTGTGAACAGAGAGTAATGGTGACGCCACAGAATATCGCTGGATGATTCGTTTCAAAGCGTAGGATTTCTTTTTTTCATGGCCACTTTGTCAATATATATAGCTGTGATGTCAATATATATATAGCTGTGATATAGCAAATAACTTTACAGCATCTTGCGCGTAAACGTTGATGTTTGGAATTAAGCTGAGAAATTATATATATATATATATATATATATATATTGTAAGGTAACGCGAAGGTCGGACTTGGGGAATCAGGCTTTATTACAGACCTGAAGCCTTGGTCGCACACTGCAGCCAAACACACTCCGCGATGACGATGGGTATCTACAAGAGGGAGCAGGATGAAGATGAAGCAGCACGTTCAGCAGTGTGGAAGATGAAGCGCCACACAGTGCTCACACTATTTCGCCCGCGCAGTTCAAGCGGCCAGCCTGGCCGCAATTAGTCCGCAGGAATGCGCCGAACAAAAGGTTTCATACGTGAAACGTGGACAACTTCAGTGCCACGGTAACGACAGTCCGGAGAAGGGTAAACAGGGGAGACGCGATAGTTGACCGGGGAGGTTTTTGCAAGAACTGTGTAAGGACCAATGTAACGGTGCTGTAACTTGTCACAAAGGCCAGGAGTGCGTAATGGGGTCCAAAGTAACACCTCGTCGCCGGGACGGAACGAAACTTGGCGATGGGTTGCATCATAGCGGTACTTGCGGTCTTCCTGGCCAGCTTCCGTGTTGACGCGAGCAAGCCGGCGTGATTTGGCCACTCGGGAAAGGAACTGGTCAGGAAGAGAGGATGAGGAACTGGCATGTGTAGAAAGAAAAGAGGCGTCAAGAAAGGTAGCGGGAGAACGGCCGTAAACGAGGAAAAACGGGGTGTAACCTGTGGTCCGCTGTACAGCCGTATTGTAGGCGAACGTAACAAAAGGAAGTATTACGTCCCAGTTTCGGTGGTCCTGGTCGACATACATAGACAACATGTCAGAAAGCGTGCGGTGGAACCGCTCAGTCAACCCATTGGTCTGCGGGTGATAGCTGGAGGTCAATTTGTGATGTGTGGTTGAGGCTTCAATAACTTCGGCTACAATCTTCGACAGAAATGTCCGACCACGATCGCTGAGAAGCACTTGAGGGGCCCCATGGCGCAGTACGAGCGATTTCAAAAAGAAGGTCGCGACCTCATGTGCTGAGCCATTAGGCAGGGAAGCGGTCTCAGCGTAGCGTGTTAGGTGGTCGACGGCGGTGACGATCCAGCGATTACCTCGTGCGGACAATGGAAGTGGCCCGTATAAGTCTATGCCAACAACGGCAAAAGGAGTAGCAGGGCAAGGTAGCGGCTGTAGTAGGCCAGCAGGAGGAGAAGTGGGCCGTTTGCGGCGCTGACATGGCAGACAAGAGGCGACGTATTTTGCCACACTTGAGGCGAGGCCTGGCCAGAAGAAACGGGCTTTCACGCGGTGGTAAGTTTTATGAAAGCCTAAGTGACCGGCTGTAGCATCATCGTGGAAAGCCGCCAGGATACGGGTGCGAAGCGCTCTCGGAATAACGGGGACCCAACGGGTGCCTTCGGAGCAATAAATATAACGGGAGAGCACGCCGTTGTCAAGTTTGAACTTTTGGAGTTGCCTGCGCATCCTAGCGGTAGGAGGGTGAGAAGCACCGGTGAGAAGGTTGATTAGGGAAATACAGTAGGGATCTGCTCGCTGGTTTGAAATAATGGCGTAGCGATCTGGAGCAGCGGCAAGAGTAGCACAGGTTAAGGTTGGGGCTCTGGACGACATTGGGACGTCGAGGGTGCACGCAGGAAGGCTCGAGGAAGCACTAGGTGGCGATTCTGATAGCGGGCAGCGGGAAAGAGCATCGGCATCTCGATGTTTGCGTCCCGATTTGAATATGACATCAAAGTGGTACTCCTGCAAACGCAGAATCCAACGGCCCAGGCGTCCAGTCAAATTTTTGAGGGTTGATAACCAGCACAGAGCGTGGTGATCGGTAACGATCGTGAAATGGCGGCCGTAGAGGTAGGGGCGGAATTTCTGAACTGCCCAAACGACGGCTAGGCACTCTTGCTCAGTGATGGTGTAGTTGCGTTCCGCTAGTGTTAGAGTTCGACTGGCAAACGCAATTACCTTTTCCCGAGAAGCGGTATCACGTTGCAGAAGTATGGCGCCGATACCGAGGCTGCTGGCATCGGTGTGAAGAATGGTGGCAGCAGTGTCGTCGAAGTGAGCGAGAACAGGGTCCGAAGTGAGGGCATTCTTTAGGGTTTGGAAAGCTTTTTCGCATTCTTCGGACCAATTGAAAGTAGTACGGTCTGTAAGGAGGCGGTGCAGCGGTGCAGCAATGGTAGCGAAATTTCGAATGAAACGGCGAAAGTACGAAGACAGGCCAAGGAAACTGCGTAGTTCCTTAGTCCGCTGAGGGCGTGCAAAGTTCAAAACTGCAGCAAGCTTGTCAGGGTCGGGTCGAATGCCATCGCGGCTGACGAGGTGGCCCAGGATCTTGATTTCTTTCTTGGCGAAATTACACTTTTTTGTGTTCAGCTGGAGACCGGCGGATGCCAGGCACGTTAATACTTGATCAAGGCGGCATAAATGATCAGAAAAAGTCGCAGAGAAAATAACTATGTCGTCCAGGTAGCACAAGCATGTTTTCCACTTAAGTCCTCTAAGAACAGTGTCAATCATGCGCTCAAACGTAGCGGGGGCATTACAAAGTCCAAAAGGCATGACATTGAATTCGTAAAGCCCATCGGGAGTAGCGAATGCTGTTTTTTCTTTGTCGGCTTCGTGCATCGGTATCTGCCAGTAACCGGAACGCAAATCCAAAGTGGAGAAATATTCGGCGCCCTGAAGACAGTCGAGGGAGTCGTCAATTCGTGGCATAGGGTAAACATCTTTTCGAGTGACTTTGTTAAGTGCGCGGTAATCAACGCAAAAACGCACGGACCCATCCTTTTTTTTTGACCAAGACGACCGGAGATGACCAGGGGCTAGCTGATGGCCGAATAATGTCTCGCCGGAGCATATCATTCACATTATCTTCTATGATTTTACGTTCTGATAAGGAAACACGGTAAGGGCGGCGGCTAACAATAGAAGTACCTTCTGTAATAATGCGGTGCTGTGCAGAAGACGTTCGGCCCAAGGTCGGAGAAGTGACATCAAAGGAGGCTTGGTGTTTTCGAAGTAATTCCTGCAAAGCTTGGCGGTGAGTCGCAGGAAGGTCAGGATTGATGGTGCCAAAGAGAACACAGAGAGAAGCATCGGAAGAAGCTGCTGGTGAGGAAGAGGGGGCGGTAAGGGTGGTGAGGGACACCGGGTGAATGTCCAGGACACAAGGAAAACATGTCCCTTTAGTCAGCACAATGGGCTCTGGGGAAGTGTTCGAAGCAGCGACAAGCGCTGTGCCATGCTCAAACCGAACAAGACTTGGTGGTAGCGCGATTCCGCGGGTCAGATGGCGATCAGAAGGCACGATTAGCACATCTCCGTTATCAATGTCAGCAGAAGTAAGCGCGACAAGTTCTTCGCATCCAGGGGGCAACACTGAGTTAGTAGCGGCAAGCAGGCGATAACGGGGCTCGGGATGTTCAGAAGACGGATCGCTCTCGTTCATGTAAATGATCCTGTCGCGACACGAAATGCTGGCTGATGCGGCAGACAGAAAATCCCAGCCTAAAATAATTGGGTGAGCGCACGGTGACATCACGGCAAATTGTACATGGTGGCGGACACCGTCAACAAAAACTCGCACAGTACACTTAGCAGAAGGCCGAATTATTGCACCATTAGCTCCACGGAGTTCAGGTCCATCATAAGGCGTTTTCACTTTTCGCAAGCGGGAGCACAAGTCAGTGTGTATCACTGAAACAGCGGCGCCCGTGTCAACCAAAGCTTCAACAGATAATCCTTCAACCCGCACTAAAATAATATTCCAGGGACGTTCCGGAGGATTTTTGGGATGGCCGAAGAGTGCAGTTTTCCCTCCTAAAACTGCAGTTGTCAGTTTTCCGACAGGCGGGGGGTCGTCAGAGAAGCTTGACGGAGAGGCGAGGCTGAGCGGCGAAAAGGCGAAAGAGAACGGCGTCTTGAAGGCCTGTAACCAGCAGGCGGAGCGGGGCTTTCTGGCGGGGGTGATGAACGTCGGGGATAATCGGGGAATGAACGGTGGTTAGAGCCGGAAAAGCGAGGAGGGTAGTCTGCTTCAAATGATTCGTAGCCGCGGCGTTCATTCTGGAGCCTGCGACGACAGAAGCGGGAAATATGGCCTCGGTACCCGCAGTAATAACACACAGGGCGGGCTGGGCGCCAGTTGGGGTAGTATGTCGGCGCTGCGGCAGGTGGTGCCAATGCAGCGACATGAGCAGTGGTAGGCGCCGGTGGCGTAGGCGCTCCAACTGCGGGCGGCAAGGACGTGATCTGGGCGTACGTTGGCACCTGACAAATGGTAGGAGCGACCGATGTTGGCGGGGAATAGGTCATTGAGGCCAGCTCTTCTTTAACAATGCTACGCAGGCCGGCACTTGAATTATGTGGCTCAGATGCAGGGCGGCACAAATTACCTTGAGCCGAGAGCTCTTCACGAATTAATTCGCGAATAAGCACACGGAGGTCAGCTTCGGCAGTGAAACCAAATGAAGTGGGATCAGGCTGCAGGCGTATTGACTGTAGTTCGTCAAGGCGTTGACAAGTGGATATGATGGCATCGATTGTGGTAGGGTTCTGCACGGCCAGGGCGTTGTAGGCGAGTGGCCCTATACCTTTAAGGACGTGCCGAACCCGCTCGGCCTCTGGCATTGTGTCATTGATGCGCCGACAAAGTGAAAGTACATCTTCTATATAAGAGGTGTAGGTCTCATTAGGCCGCTGAAGTCGGGCTTCTAGCTTCTTCTTGGCGGACTCCGTGCGAACAGTAGGAGCGCAGAAAATCTGGCGTAACTTTTGTTTAAAGGTAGCCCAGTCCGGAATCGTCGACTCATGATTTAGAAACCACGTTTTGGCCACATCCGTCAAATAAAAGGACACATTAATTAATTTAAGAGAATCGTCCCATCGGTTGAAAGCACTGACCCGGTCGTAGCTGTCGAGCCAGTCATCAGCGTCGTCGCCGCGGAGACCGGCGAACATCTGCGGGTCGCGCTGACGGCTACTGACAGTCCAAGTGGCAAGGGGAGCTGGAGTCGAGTTGGTAGCAGCCGGAATAGCGGAGTGGCCTTCTTGTGTCATGACGATGGTGGTCGGGGTCAAACGGCGGCCAGAACGAAGCTCCAGGTGGATGCAGGTGACGAAGCAGCGGGGAAATCAAGGCGCACCTCCACCACGTGTAAGGTAACGCGAAGGTCGGACTTGGGGAATCAGGCTTTATTACAGACCTGAAGCCTTGGTCGCACACTGCAGCCAAACACACTCCGCGATGACGATGGGTATCTACAAGAGGGAGCAGGATGAAGATGAAGCAGCACGTTCAGCAGTGTGGAAGATGAAGCGCCACACAGTGCTCACAATATATATATATATATATATATATATATATATATATATACATACATACATACATACATACATATATATATAGTTGTATGTACATAATTGACGCGTAACTTTTAAGGTGCAAAAGCGGCTGATTGAGCCAAGTAAACGACATAGCAAATCATCAGCACTCTTTCCGCTGCCTCTCATGCCAAACCAGACCATACATCACAGCTGTGTTATATATATATATATATATATATATATATATATAAGGAAAGTTATACTGCGCCGTGGTTGGAGAGATGCGAGAACCCGTGCCTGCGCACGATGCCTGGCCGCTCTGCTAAGCAGTCTGCTGCTGACAGTTGAGTTGGCTCTGTAATAAAGCGGGCTCTGCAGGGCTCTGAAAAAATACCCGTCCCGTACAAATGAATGTGCCGTAACGATTTGCAGTGCGCGATAACTCGTCCCGCATGAGCTGTAGCAGACGCCAGCGAAATAAGATCGCTTTCACCCTAGTCATCATCATCATCATCAGCCTGATTATACCCACTGCAGGGCGAAGGCCTCTCCCATATTTCTCCACTTAACCCGGTTCTGTGTTAGCTGCATCCACTTGACCCTGCGAACTTCCTAATCTCATCCGCCCACCTAACTTTCTGCCTCCCCCTGCTACGCTTTCCTTACCTTGGAATCCAGTTTGTTACCCTAAGCGACCATCGGTTATCCTCTCTTCGCACTACATGTCCTGCCCATGTCCATTTCTTCTTCTTAATTTCCATTAGAATGTCGGTAACTTGAGTTATTCACCTTAGTACAACGGCGAAAACCCGAATACTGTCGAATAAAACGCTTTCTATCATGGGTGGAGGTCCACATACGTCGGCAGAGGGAAAAAATCACCACTTTTACTGAATAGGCGCACAAAAGCATCGGTACTATGTCTCACTATTGCAAGAAAGCATTGAAAAGTCGACTAGTAGATGTTGCAGTGGCGCCGTCTGGCGGTGTCAATGAAAATCGGCGTGCCCGAGCGTCGTCGTTCGCGCCACTAGGAAGTTTTCTAGTTCACTATAAGTAAAGGGTGCGGCGCTGCTCTAGGTCAGCCAAGGTATATGATCAGCCGTCGCTTTCCTTCCGCGCGTGGCCTGGACAACGGCCAAGTGTACTGCGATCGTGGCGCGGAGTTCAATATATCGAAAGACCAGTGAAATTGCAGTTGCATATACGGCACATCTTTCCTATGCTTTCACATTGGAATTTCAAGAAGATATTCCGTGAGTTCGATATAACCAAAACTCAAATTATCCGGGTTTTGATATATCCAGGTTCGACTGAGTATGTAGAGGCCAAATTCCCAAAAGAATTCTCGCCAGAGCGCCCGTGAATGTGACCTTTGCTAGATTTATTTTGGCCCACATTTACATATATGGTCTGATATTCACATTTTTGCATTTTTATGCTGTAATGTTTTTTTGCTGATTAAAGTACTCTAGATCTGGATTTTACTTTTCTTGAACTGAGATTTTCATGATTAAAAAATTTGTCCAAATCCCACTGCAGATGTCTGAGCGGGTGTTTTCTTTGTGATGATGCATAAGGCATTATTATACAAGGATTACCATGCCATATTATTTTACGACATCTTCTTAATAATTTTTTACGAAACTTCTTTCTCGTGCTGGGGCCCCATCCTCGATATTCGCCTTCCCCTGGCGGCACCATATTGTCTTTCTGATTGGCTCTGAAAAGAGTCACGTGCTTCAAACTTGTGGCGCGAAACCATCAGTTGAGGCAAGCATTTTTAGCGGTTACGTCAAAATGACGTAGCCGTGAAAATTGATTTCAACCGGAGCTATCCTTGTTGCCTGGATGACAAATACGAATGATTTTGGAGTGGAAACAAAGTTACTGATGGTGGTTTGGAGAACACTTACGCTCGATTAACCAATGTGATGAAAATAATGGCATACTGGGAAGGAGCGGATGCTCAAATTTGATTGGCTGGAGCTATGTCACGTGAAACACGTGATACGCAAGCATATTTAGATTACGTCAAATTGACGCGTCATGACGTAACTGATGTGCCGCCATTACCGAAAATGCTGACGTTTGGCCGCCATAATTTCGCCGAGTGGCGAGGTGCCCGAATTATGCTAATGAGACTATGGCGACAGGCAAGCTGATTTATGCAGCCGTTAGCCTACCGTAGTTTCTTAGCTTGTCATTAAAAGTAAAAGGATAACTTTATATACACCTTGCATGGCTTTTTAAACGCAATACAAAGGCAAATTATGAGCGCGTATGAAATAAAGGACGCTTGAGAGAATCTCTAATGGGGGCAGAAGCGTGCGGCCGCGTGACGGCGCTAACTGCTCTCTTATTTCAAACCCTTTCTTCCCATGGTAAGAAATCATTGGTCTGCGCGGTTATGATAACCCAGCAATGGCGGCGGCCGTGGAGGGAGGCATGGAGGGAGGTACGCTTACATTATAGTGAACTAGAATATATATATTCTAGTTGACTATAGCTTACATGGAGGAAAGAAAGAACTTGTACGCTTATGAGTGGTCTTCGTGCCGTTTGTCGTCTACAAGTAGTGATCGAGGATTTGCTGCAGCACAGCAATGCTGTCAAATTGTCTTGAAAGATAGCTCGTCAGTATAGTCAGATCAGTCATCTGACGAGGAGTGTAGTGTGGCGGCTTTGCAAGCTCCGAGGCGAGAATTGTCCTGCGCTTGGAGTGTTGAACTGTTGAGCTACTGGTGTTTCGGGTGTGATCGCCAGTGGTGAACACCTCTGATGTTGGATGGCACGAAATGTATTCGTTCGGCCGAGCGACGAGCTCCCAGAATGTGTCGGGCTTCTCGATGGGTGTCGACTAGCAAGGCAACGCAGTCAATCTGCTGGAAATGGTGCAGCACGTCGAGCATCACAGAGGTAAGTGCAATAGGAAAACCTGTAAAGGTGACTGTTCATACAGCGTCATTCGCATTCAAGTTGTACACAGGCGGGAAATGACTGAAGATTAAAGGGATACTCACAGGACGCCTGCGGCGAATCCGATATTTTTAATCAGCATTTTGCGTTGCTTTTAGCTGCATATTTCTACGACGCATTATAATTTTCTTCAACTTTTCTACACTGCACGAACATAAAAAAAAAACTGAGTGTGCTTGTAGTTGTCAAGATTTCTTGGTTAATGGTTTCGACGACCGAGAAAGGAAAAACAAGTGAAATCGCCTGATATAAGTCGTTCCTTAAATTGCAAAAAAAAAAAGAAAGAAAAAGTTAGCCGTCACAATGCAATTTCCGCCACCAAGCCGTCTTTACCTGTTACGGAAATGGTTCACTTAGGTTTAGGTTTTGCAGTGACCATTTCTTGCATTCATAGATTACAATTTACCGCAGCATAGCTTGCAGCTTTGATGATTTTGAATGTTCCTGTGCCATGCGTGTTTGATATTTTATTTGCATATAATTTAAACACTAAACATTTGCAGGTGATCGTGTGGACCTTGTGCAGCCGTTGCAGCACTTCCGATCCGAGTCATCATGTGGGCGAGAAGTCCTGGGGCCATATTCAACATCATTAACCTCTCTGCTAGGCTTGTATAATCTGGGAGGCCACGCCTTGTCCCTGGACGGCCACATCAGATGTGAAGTGCTATGCAGATGGACAGCTCTTTTTGAAGATCGTTACAGCTTGTAGTGTGTGCAGATCACATGACATTGACGCCACCTGCAAATGGTAATCGCAGCAGGAACATCAACAAGTACAAGGAAGAGGACGTGCAAAATTTATATTAACTCGGACAGGAACAACTTGATCTCCTGCACTTGAGATTTTCACTCGCTGTCATGATTTTGATATATGCCACAAGTGATCAATGTGCACATTCTTACTGCTTCATGTTCGATAGCATACTGCTGAAAAGCCGTCCAAGTCTTAATTTTTTCTGTGGTTTTGAGATATAACCATCTCTTTGGTGTACATTTTGTTAATAGCATGTGCAAGAACCAAGTTCAGCTTTGGGGTGGCGCAGTGGTTACGGCGCTCGACTATTGTTCCCAAAGACGCGGGATCGAATCCCGGCCTCGGCGGCCGCTTTTCGATGGAGGCGAAAAGCAAGGCGACCGTGTGCTGTGCGACGTTAATGCGATGTTAGAACCCCAGGTGGTCGAAGTTTCCTAAGCCCTCCACTACAGCGTCTCTCATAGCCTGAGTCGCTTTGGGACGTCAAACCCCACAAACCAAACCAAACCTTTCCTTGGTGCTATAATTTTTTGTCTACCATCTGTAGACATACTGAGTGTATTCTTCTACAAGTGCTGTGGCCCTTGCTGAGAGCTGTCATTCTTTGTTGTATACTTTGCTTTTTTGTGTTCTGCTTAAACTCAGTGTGCATTTTATTAAGTGCTTCATGTCAATGAAACACAGGAAGGTACAAAAACGTTCTCCTTCTACCTCCAGAAGTGCCATTCTGAGTAGGACGTGCGGGCACCAACAGTTCACAATTCACTTTGGTGTTTGTGGCAAGCAGGCAGTCTGCGATGTACTACTTCAGTGAGAATATTTGACATACGTGCACCCTGGTGGATGTGTCTGCAGTCGTTTACCATAGCAGAGTCCATTTCGTTACACCTATCTTGTGTGCTACTAGGGTGAAACGTGAGGTGCCCACTGTGTTTTTCCACAGCCTATGCCACAGCTGCATCTATAACTTGGCTGTTGGCACCGTGGTCAAATGTCTTGCGAGCCAGCAAAGCCTAACGTAGCGTAGATGTTCAGCTATTGGCTTCTTGCTTTTTTTTGATGCAGTAACGTTAAAGCCTCTCTTCTGCACAAAACGCGACGTCGTGAGTGGAAAATCTTGGGCACATTTCAGACAGGTGACATGGCCGAGTACTCAATGTGATGTCTCTGGCTTCACCTTTGAGATGAATGTGTGAGGTGATAAACCTTGCAGGATCTTTGGGTAATAAGACAGGCAACCCTTAGGCCATGGAAACGCATCCGTACAGCTTGGTTAGAGTGGGCTTTATAGGTATCTAGACAAGTGGTCTTCCACATAATTTGATAACTTACAGGTATATGCTGCTGATATGTATCATAGAATAAATACTAGGTGTTAGCAGTAGCAAAGTCGATTCACACGAATGAGAGTCTGCAGACAGCAGCCATAAAAGCTGTTGTGTCATAGCGGTAAATGCTGAGCTTGCGTGTCCGCACAATTGTTTTTAGAGCATGAAGTTTTCAAGTGCTGTGCTGGTTTGCCTGATAGCCGTCACATTGAGTGACTTGCTGAAATAATGCTTAAGGCTTGTCTTCCTGAGCCAAACATCTCTGATTTTTGGTAGACTGCATAAAGGGAACATCCTAGGTGTGGCAGGCATTTATGCACAGATAAAATCATTCTTACACGCACTATAACTACCTTTGCCCTGTCCATAACAGAATCAGGGAATACTTGCTCTGTCCCAGGTGCCGACTACCATTTAAATGACGTTGAGTTCCATAATCTTTGATACTGGTAATACTGCGGAACGCATAGCATCCCTTGACTGTAGTTGCAGCCTAGTGGTTTGAGCATTTGGGGACCAATCCTCAGTGGTGTTGGGTACTCATTGGTAAAACAGTGGGTGCTTGCTTTGCTGGTGCTGGGGTTATCTTGGGCCAAACACTTGGAGAATGGGTTTCTGACCCTATCTTGTGTTCCCTTGCTTTGTATAACTAATTTCTCTTCTTTGGTCTCCAAGGCCGTGCCACCTTTCAGATATGGCGATGAGCTGTACAAGTACAGCAATACTGTAATTACTTGAATGTGTGACAGCCTTTCATTTTAGGCTGTGTATTGTAGAGTGTGCAGTGCTGTAAATAAATTTTGTATTGTTTTGTATATTGTAATTTTCAGTTTTCTTATAAGCAAGGCTTCATATCAGGTGCATGTAAAAAAAAATGCCAAAAAGTACCGAAAGCAAATGATACACCAATTGTTAGTCAACGACGAGCTGTTTAAAGCTACAGGGAATGTGTTAGGTGAGTAGCAGGTCTCTTAAAGTGTGCATGTTTTACCAAAATGAAGGACAGAAGCTATACTGCAACCTGTTGGAAAAACCATGCATACAAGACGCACTAGCTGCAAATCATACGCTCATTTAAATCACGTTTAGTTTTCCAGTGATATGCAATCAGAATGTCGAAAAAGTAAATTTCATGCTTTATTCCCATATTTATGCCCGTATTCAGGTGAGGTTCATTTGAGTATGTTTTAGAGTCAGAGTGTAGAGAGTGGATGTTAGACAGTTGCACGTTGGACATTATGCATTGCTGGAAGAGCACACAGGGGATGGCAAAGCCAATACAAATCATGCAGTATTATCACCTGGCATTAATGAACCTTTGCCAAAAAATCCAGAACACCACCCTGATGCGCTGCAGGCCACATCAGCCTTGCATTTCATGCCTCTTTTTGTCGAATATTGTTCCTGTGCATGCTTCTGTTTTTCTTTTTTGTTGCTGTTACTTTTTACTTACGGTGTCCTTAAAGTCACGCTTGTTTTCCCCTTTGGCTCCCTTGCTTCACTCAGAGACAGGTTCGGGCTTTGTGTATATAGCATGTGCACTGGTTAATGTGTGCATGAATGCTACATACAATTGACAATTGCTTCAAGAAAATGGTTTCCATACTGCATCTACCTCATTGTAATTAGCATCATATATCATATTCACTCTTCATGTCTGTTCCTTCACTTCCTGACCGTCAAATAGTATATGTGAAGGCATTTCTCTAGCCGACCTCATCACCCTTCTCTCCTCTGAGGAATCTTGCTGCACTGAAAGAAAGTGCCGGATGCTATTGCAAGTGCAAAACTGGTAAACAGTAGCAAAGGAATTAGGCTGTACCTGACAAATTTTGTTTCTCTTGTGACATTGCGGTGTGATGTGCACCTGCATCAGACGAGCAGTGTTGCTACTTTTATAAAATGTTTTTATGCAACATGCTCAGAAACCAAGCAGAATAATACCGACAGCTTTTTTTTTTTTTTAACGAGCATCTGCCACAACAGAGTGACACACTCTGCATGCGGTGAAATGTGCATACAGCGTGCTATGTCTAATTCAGGGCACATTAAATGCCATCAGCGAGAAAGCTAACCTGTTGCTGCCAGTGGGCATCTGGATACACTTTTTATTGCATTTTCATTGCTGCCAGAAAATCTTATCTGCTTATTTTTGCGGCTGCGTGAAAACGTCCCCGCCGCGATGGCTCAGTAATGATTATAGACGCTCGGCTCTCTGACCCGCAATATGTGCGTAGCCCAGCTACGACGATCGCATTTCGATGGAATTAACACGCTAAAGGTGGTCCGATGTCAGCGCATGCTAAGATCGCCAGATATATGGCCTAATCGAGCTCTCCACTATGAGTGTTTTCACTACGCCGCTCCAGTCGGGCCGATATCCGCACGCTACGCCACTGAAGCCGACACGTATACCCGGCCGTAGCAGACTTGCTAACATGATGGAAACGGTGGGCTGCCGCAGGCAGTTTCCAACGGCAGTGATACCCTGCGAAAGGCCAGCGTTGTCGTCGGACAGGTGCGTCTCTTCTCTAGAGGCAACTGCAGCCCGAAAATCTGTTGGGCGCTTCCAATTCTCACTATTCGTAAACAAATTCTTTAATCTTGATACTCGCCGATTTCTCTGCGCGACTAAGTCCATAAATGAAACACGCACAGCTAGCAACATGCAGGCATCTCAAGTGAGGCATCGCTCACACTTGACGACCGGCTGTTTGTGGGGTTTGCGTCGAGTACCGCCGTTCGCTCAGCCTAGCTGCTGCTGGACGTCCGACAGCGTGTGTACTGTGATTCACTGTGGTCGCAATGACCGTAACTAATAGTACAGTACAGCCGCAATGTATACGTAAGTATCTCACTATCTCCTCAGCCTTACCCTGCAGCGTAAACACGGTTCGCACCGACCCTTCAGCTTCTCGGCATAGCAGCGTTGGCATTTTTGTAATCGGCGCCAAGTAGCAGACGACGGCGTTATTTTTTGTAACTTTTTTCCTTGTTTTTTAAATTTCGTCATCAATTTCTGTTTATACGCGTTTTAGCGCCGCCCCAATTTTCACGTCACGGGTACGTCACAACATGGCCGAAAAGGCGAATATCGAGGATCGGGCCCCTGTTTAGATTCCAGCTTCAACATCCATTCTATG
This sequence comes from Amblyomma maculatum, assembly GCF_055883805.1. Classification (NCBI taxonomy): domain Eukaryota; kingdom Metazoa; phylum Arthropoda; class Arachnida; order Ixodida; family Ixodidae; genus Amblyomma; species Amblyomma maculatum. The sequence continues at coordinate 24,777,210 of NC_139351.1, read as the reverse complement.
ACTGACGTCAACGTGTACATGCTAAAGCCAGCCCGTTCGTCCGCCTGGCGGCTGAGGCCGCGAAGAATCAATGTATCCTTTCGCGCTTCTAGTCGCGGAGTCCCAGCACCCTATTCGGGTCTGCGTACCTGGGTGGGGGAGTAGGGGAACCTCCTGTATCAGCGGCAATAAAGTTTCAAATAATAATTAAGCCAGCCTGTTTCCTTTTAAGAGATGGAATGACAACCAATGTAGAAGCAATCATAATATTGCAGTTTTTGTATGCCTCTTGTGACCTACAAGTGCACGATGATGTTGTAGTCGCCATTGGGCTTTTGAAACCGAAACGGTATAACTGAAGAATTCAATTATAAATGATTTAGCGGTCATGGTGCATACTACCAGGTAATTCGTGCATTGTAGTGCTTTCCGCATCCTCGCAGAGAAGAAAACCCTCCAAAATTAGGTGTCTATACTCCTTCAACTAAACCTTGTACTCTACAAGGAAAGAGAATTTTATATGAACATAATGTTACAGTGCCAGCTGGATCATTGAAACAGAATATGACAGTGTGGGATTCAGATAATATTGGGGATGAAATCTGTCTACTTGCCCCTTTTGTTGTGCTGCAAAGATATGGATTAGTTATCAAATCTTAACATTTTCGTGCAAATTGCAAGCATTTTTCTGTTTTCAGAGTACACATGCAAGTATGGGCTAATAAAAGGGGGGCCCATTCGCCAGTCGCTTTCATACACGCTCAACAAGCAGAAGCCCGAGACAGAAGCATGAATACTTTTGATGAATCCCTTTGATTAAGTAAAGTTGTGACCTACATCTTCCAACAGCCACTGTACCTATAACATCAGCACTAATGCTCTTGTGAAAAAGCAAGCCATCATACCTAAAACTAGGGTTGTTCGGTTATATAAAGGCTATAGCCTGGCTACTGAAGAAATGCATAGTCTCAGCCATAGGAAAGTCTTTAGAAAGCCATACTGTTGCCTGTAAACTGCTAAAGAAAATCAAAAATAAGCTATAGCCTGCAAGTGAAAGAAATGCAGGCTATCAACTATAGAAAAAAGGCAGGAAAAATTGAATAACTGGTTATAGAAAATGCTATATGACAAAACCATACGAAAAGCTAAATACGCCCATAGCTGTGACTATAGCAAAGGCTAAAAAAAGACTATAGGCAGCCATAAAAAATTATTTAGCTATTTTGGCGAGTCCTCTATAGCCAATCATAGGAAAAGTTCATAGCTGACCATAGAAAATGCTAAAGACTGCAGTACATAAAAAACCATGTCCATAGAAAAAGTTGACTTCCATACCAAGGACTATAGAAAAAGCCAAAGACAGCCATAGGAACGGCTACAGATATTTGGGCCAATTTTCTATAGCCGATCATACAAAGATTATTCTATAGTTGACCTTAAGAAAAACATAGCTAAACATAAAAAATGCTAAAGACGGCACTACATAGAAAACCATAAGTCCATAGAAAAGGTTAAGGACTTCCATAGCAAGGACTATAGAAAAAGCTGAAGACAGCCATAGGAACGGCTATAGATATTTGGGCCAATTGTCTAATTTTCTATAGCCGACCATACAAAGGATTTTCTATAGCTGACCAAAGGAAGTTTTTGTATGGACATTGAACTCTGATTAGTTGCAGGAGGTGGTCACGGAAGCACAAGGTGCCATACTTTGCATTTTTTATTGGGAGCTCAAGTTCCTGGGCTGCGTGCCCGTAAACGACCGTTCTCTACTGAAGGAGATCAGCTGACACTCTCGGTACATTTGAAAAGGTAACTTCAATGGAATAATGTACATCTCCATCTGCATGGACGGCATTTAAACCTTCAATATCTCAACAAATATAAATGACAGATTCAATACACAAACTAGAAAAGTGCTAATGAGAAAATTCAGTATCCATCATTCAAGCGAGAAATACAGCTAGGTTTCGGATCACATGGTTGGGTTAAAACGACATTGTTCAAGTCTAAAGCCCTGCTGCTCAACAAATAGCTTCATGTCTGGCTCAGCAAATGCTTTGAAGTTCTATTTCAGACGACAACTCTGCAGATGTAATATGACAAAAGCATATTTAACGTAAGGAGACAAGGTTGGGAAGTCACGCCAAGGACTAAGTTAAAACATTAGCAGGTGATCACAGCTGTTATATACTGGAGTCTAAGGCAGACAGAAGATTCTGTACACTCTTGTGGTGGCATAGAAGATGTGTTGCTGTTACACAACAAGTAGACATGGTTTTCATGTTGAACACTTTTGTTCGTTTGGTTTGCGGGGTTTAACGTCCGAAAGTGTGTCAGGCTATGAGAGACGCCGTAGTTTAGGACTCCGTAAATTTCGGCCACCTGGGGTTCTTTAACGTGCACTGACATCGCAGTACACGGACGCCACACCATGGGCACAGTAGTCGAGCGCCATAACCAGTGCACCACCTCGGCGGGACTAGAACACTTTGAGGTCCTTGAGAATAAAAAGAGGACTGCTTGTTGGTTGAACTATTCAACTTCTTTGCCAGTCGTCTCTACCTAGGTGTTTTTGCTATTTAAAGTGCTACCCTATTACATCGACAGTTTTGAATGCTTCTGACATTTCATCTTGCGTCAAACGGTTTTCATGCAGATCATAACTGCCATGGAAAGGGGCAGCGGAACGTTCCGAGTTTTAATTTCACCTCGACGGTGAGGAAGGTAGTGCACCTGCTGCTGCAGAAGTCCATATGCAGAAGATATTCAAACAAGCATGTCCCAAGCTGTGGCTGGCAGTAGCCAACAAACGCCACCTGCTGCTGTTGCCATTACCTAATAGAAGCAAAAGTGGAAGAGGCCGCTGACTACAGCAGAAGAAAATCAGCTCTCAATGATAGCAGAACAGCACCTCCATGCGACAAGTATTGGGATACTACAGGACGCTAGAGCTTGTGCTTCGGGAGCGCCAAGTGAAGGCCGAAGAAGAGCTTGTCGATGTAATGAAATAATATTTCAGAAAGTAAAATGTGGAAAAGTCAGTTTGTGTTACTGTTATGTACATGCTACCATTGATCCACATGCTGCAGGAAAGGCTCAAGGCAGTTTTTTGCTACAATGCTGGCAGCTCGGCAAAGTATATAGCAGACAGAACTCGTCACATCTAGTCTGAAAATGAAAATGATGCACGAATGCTGCCCGATGTCAACTTCCATTTCTGTCAAGTGATCAGGCTGCTCAAAAACTGTATCGTATCGAGAAACTTCATCTAACCATTGTTGTTGCAGTCGGGCACAGAAATGCTCACAGATGTTGTTTAGTGCACGTCAGACTCTGATGATCATTGGAACATGTCTTATGTTGCACTCCATTCTTTTCATAGTGTAGCGAAATCAAGCTTTCAACATCCCGAAAGCATTTTCTACAATCCTTCTTGTCTTCGACAGGTGATAGCTGAAGAGTTTACTTTCTTCGCGCAAATGTCCATTATGCGGTAAGGGCTTGATGAGATTCCCCTTCAAGGGAGAAGCCTGGCCGCAAAGGATTATTGGGGGCACGGCTGTGCCATTTAGAGCTATCACTGGAGACTTGAAAGACGTGGGAGTAGTGACAGCTCCCTGCCGTGTTTGCACTAGCTCATTATTGCGATAGAGTTTACATTGCAATATTTTTTTATTCTTTCAAAATAAAGAAATATCGAAATAATGCTGAGACAGTGTAAGTAGCCATGAAGTTATATTTATGACACTTTACACTTATTCTAAAAACTTGTTAAACATTACTGTTACACCTACTACGAAGTGTACAACGCGTCTTGAGCACTTGAACTTTGGTCGCCGGAGAAAAGAACGTCAAAATGTTATACATGTGGAAGCATTCACAGGCAATACTTGCACTCTAGCGTTGCCTCAAGGCTACACGAATGCCAAAAGTACAAGTGCAGAATAACAGAATAAGTGTGACAAAATTCCACGTCATTTGCTCAGCAGCAAACAGCTCCAGCATTCCAGACAGCTTCCTCACCTATGCATCAACGAAGATCAAGAGAAAAATAATTACTTGCCCGTGTAATTCCTGTAGTCCATTGCTGTCAGTTGTGTTGGGGAACCGGTAAATGGCAGGTATCCAATGCCCCCAGCTGTCGGGAATCCTGCCATAGAGTAAAACTTACGAATGTGCTCATCCATTTCATTCGATACCATCATTCGGAACCATTCCAATTCTAGCACATCTACCACAGTCTGCAAATTCCCTACGAATAGTGTCCACAGTAGACCGCACAACACCTAAGACTATTGCGACCACCCGGCTTTCGGCAGCTGAGCACAGTTTGAAGAGGTCGATACCTGCTCGCTTTTCAACACTAATGGCGTCCCGCATATTTGTGTCTTCATGCTGCATCGCCGGCCTGCACCGGTCCACAAGATAGCAGAAGGTTGCAGGTCCAACGCGGAATGGTTGCCGAAAATGCTCGTCTTCTGTGTTCGGCAGTGTGTCTTCAAACCACCGTTCATTGCGGGGATAGATCCACCTTCTGCGGTCCACAGTTTGCTGTGGGAACGCTACGGAGCCACAAAAGGAGATGTTTGCGATGAGGTCAATGTGTGCCTTTGCCGCGTCCGCCACCGCGCGCAAAGATGCCACAGCGACAATTCTCAAAGCAATTTCGCACTTTGCTTCCACCACCCGGTTCTCGTCGCTCATGGTTGTGGTTGTAATACCCACTTGATCGAACGCAATCTGTTACAACTTCTGCGAAAGTCGCCCCAGCAATGTATGCCTCGCACGCGAGCACGCGGAACCAGGCGGAACGACGAGTGTGCATCCAAGTGGTCAGACTGGAAAGGAAAACAGATATATTTTTGTTACTAAACGTCCGCTTCAATCCCTCAGAATATTTTTTTATTAATAAGTTGGTTACTTTTTCTTGCGTAAACAAGGGTAGTCTTGTTCGCTTATCACTTAAGGCTATGGATGAGTAGACCACTAAATAAACATGGATAAACCATTCGGCAGCGAGTACCGCCGAAGTGGTTGGGCCATGTGGGGGTAAGCGATAGCCCATGCATGACCCTAGCGCAGCAGTAGGCTGGCCAAGTCGGCCATACTCGTCGGCCCGAGGTCGATTGCCGATGATCGGCCGTTCTTAAGCCATTGTCAATCCCCGACCTCGGGCTGAGGTGGGTGGCCTAGGTGTGCCCGATGAGTGTTAGTCGGCCATATTGGCAAGGGCCGAGCGCGGGCCGACCGCTTGAGTAGTTAACTTCAATTTTGGTTGCTGTTACCAGCGCCATTTCAAGCGCAGCGGTTGATAGCCGTTGTGATTGTCGTTCGACAGATGGCGCTCATAAAGAATGCCTGAATTATCGTCATCTTCGTCGTCTAGCTCCTTCGCATTTGCCGTGTAACTGCGCCACTTCTCCTTTTATTGCATTAGCAATACTCCGCAAGGTTTCCAGCCGTCGCGCATGGTCCCGGCGGAGGCCACGCTTGACCTTGGACAGCCGCGGAGGAGGCGAAGAAGACTGGTAACTTACGCTCTCGCATCATACTCTTAAAGGATGAGCTAAGTGCCCCCAATAATGTAGCATTTTACACTGATGGGCGTGATAGGGGAATAATGTAGCAGGCAAAAGAAGCTTCGGCCGTTGGTTGCTATCGCAATTCAACAAGGGTTAATCACAGTTTAACCACAACTAATTTTTTGTTTTGCTCCTTTAATGCAATAAACCCTCCTTTGGAGTAAGGACCTTAGAGAAGTACTGTGTGACCATCTCGTTAGTTTGAAACCTATGATTACCTTAGCGATGAGAGAGTCCTATCAGACGTGAAGGTTTGATGAAGAACAAAAGTTACAAATATTTTTCTCCCAGACCAAGAACATCAGGCCATAAGTGCCCTATAAATGGTTAGTTTAGTCTCTAATATACGCAATTTGCGTCGGAAAGCATTTCTGGCTTTTAAATCGTGTTCAATAGTTTCGAAACAAACATACCAATCAAAATGTCTTAGACATCAATGCTGTCTGCGGGTTTGCACAGCTGCCGCGTGTTTTTCTTCGCTCGCCAATAATTGTGCCGTGCCTGTGTCGCAAACACAATATCTTATGTTCGCTCAGGCGTTTGTCAAACCAGTGCCCAGAAAATCAGCCACCGGTTTGCGAGGATCTCAAAAGCGTTCTCCGGTATTCTTCGAGCTCGGGAGAGTCTAAGACGGACCGCAAAAACACAAATAAGGAATCAATCTGGCACTCTGTAGGTAGTTTCTTTACATTAAATTAAATATTTTATTTGTTTACTTCTGCAGTGAATTTGTTGCCACACTAATCGACTTTGAATCAAAGCCAGCAAACATTTTATCACATCTCATTCTATAAAAAAAAATTTATTCTTTCCTAAATTCGGGGTACATATAGCTCACCAGTCATACAAGTAGCATCAGTTTATCGACAACATAATTTCAACAGATATCGCTTACCTATTGTTGAAAATTCTCTTTTCCCTTTTAAGTTAAAAGCAGGATACGGCCTCATCAAGTAAGGCTTTAAGCCGAAGCCTTCATCCCCAACAATAACATAAGGGGCTGTCCTGTTAGAAAGTGGCAGAGCTCCAACATAGGGCAGGAGTAATGGCTGTGACTCTAATGCATATTTCATGTTGCACTCACTCCAAACCCCGCTATCAATGAGTCGCCCATTACGTTCAATATCAACATGTACAAAATTTAACTCGGCCTCTAAAAGTGCCATAAGCACAATAACTGAAAAACCCCTTACAGTTCCGGTACTAAGTTCCCGAGTTGACAGGTGCATTTATAGCGATGTTTTCCATTCACAGCTTCGATGCACTGTAGGAACTGCCATAAATGTGCTAAATTGCTTTCCATTGCTCGGTGTGGCTGGGTACCTGCAAGAAATTTCATTGATGTTACGCATAATGGTAAGCACAATTCTGCTATGCTGTGTGACAGGGTGGCTGAAGTCTGGCTTTTTCAATTCTATTTCCTGGCCTTTGACAGGTCGATGATGAGCTGAAAAAAATCGAACCCCTTTCAGTTGACAAACCGGAATTGTTTTCTTACGTTTTTGTTTTGCCTTATCATCAAACTGTAAAAGTAAGTATATCCGCCTGTAGAATCAGGTCACAATTTAGGAATAAAGTATTTTAAGGCTGTTACAAAATAATCGGAAACGAAAACACGTGAATCGGTAAATCAAATTCCGCTCTAATTCTGTAATAAAATCTGCAATAAACTACAAAAGGAGCATTCACATACAGGTGCGGGCAGAAATAGACGGAGCGCCCAGCCCAAGAAAAAACGGAGGGTCAGCGCCGCCTTGACGAGCCAGCCGAAAACAGAAAATTGTCACGCGCATCTGGCCGCCCCCTGCCGGCGCGACCCTCTTTTTGCTCTGTGCTGAAAAATGGGCCACGAGCACGCACTCAAAGACAGGTCTGGGACGTCGTCTAGAAAGACTGCATTTAATGCGTTCGCGTTCTCAAGATGGCGACTCAACCACATCCTCGCTCACGAGCTTACGCTTCCTTTTCGTCTTTTTCCTCCCGCTAGATCGCTATCTTCTTCCTCCTCGTTCGCGTCGAAAGAAGAGCGGTGCTAAAGATTTAACACACTCCCGGCCGCGAAATGTCAGGTGTTGATTAACAAGGGCATTGGCTTCTGCATCGTTTGAGTATCGACAAATCCATCGCCGAACTTGACCTTGAAGAAGCCGTGTTGTCGTAAACTTTGTACTTGTTTCGTGGTGCCTTATGTAGCCTCCAGTTGTCGAAGGCGAGTAGATGGGCACCATCAAGCCCAAGATAGCGTAAGGAAGAAAGGATGGTATCAGAAATACTGGTGTCATGTTGGCACTGAATAGATCTTGGGTAGTAGGATTCATCCAAACGCTTTCGTTGCACTCCTGGGACATGTATCTCCGCACCAGGGACTCACACTCACTCTCGCGTCCAGATCGGGCTGCCCCTCGCTGGACATCCAATACAGCTCGCTGCTAGACTGCTGAATCGGTAGAAATGCTTGAAACGGCGACTTACTCGCCAGTAGCATGACTTCACGTGAAGTAGCGAATGAGTTCCATCATTTCAGCTTCCAGCTGGTACTCAGTGTGGCCATCATTGTAGAGCTCCGCGGTGATGTGTACAAGTACGGGCGGCAACGTCCAGTCTTCTGTTATCAGGTGATTTTTTTACTTTCTTGCTATTTAAGGCCACACCACCTAATACCTTTTGTAGTTCGTTCCTGAGTTGGGTCCCAACGCTCTCCTGGTTGGCCACAGAATCAGAGAACCACATTCCGTAAGGGTAGATGTTCTCAGTCGAGTGTAGGTAGTCAAGGTACATGGCCGGAACATTATCTTGGTGGTGGGTGTGCCTCAAGGGAAGAAGGAACTTAAACTTCTGAGAGGAATGGCGCCACGAAAGTCAAGAAGCGGTAGCGGGGGTAGCCGAAGATAGCGCATGTGTCAGTCTCTCCGATCACAGTCGAAAGCCTTTGAAACATCTTGGAGGGCCTGACAATCAGCTTGGAGATGCGAAAGTCTCTTCGATCCCGCAGGAGAACGTCAAAGTACTGGTCATGTTTCCAGAAAGAGTGATATTCTTCCCAGATATTCAGAAGAGGTATGGCTTCTGTCTGCTGTTTGTGAGCCCGCACCAGGCCCACGAAGGATTTCTCCGGCTTGCGCTCGAAGTAGTGCACGTTCTGAGCATGCATGTGCATATCGACGTCGGACTTTGGGAGTCCCAGTGCTCGAGCCACGACTTTTGTGTAGCCTTCAAAGGAGGGCCGCTCCCACGACCAATAGCATCCTCCCAGCAGCGTAGCTGATGTCATGACCTGAACTCGCGGCTTGTTGGGCGCCAGAGTGCTTCTAAGGGAAAGACTCGCAGTTCCCTGTCTAGATAACCCATTAGGCTGTCAGGTTCTCCTCATGGCTGGTTCCAGCAGGCAGATGTCGCGCATGGCACCCTGCAAGTTCTCTAGATCGTTCCTTCTTTTGTACTCGATCATGCAGTTCATGCACAGATTCGACACCTGGTGGAGAAATCGTTTTTTCGTCTTGTCGTCGAGCTGTGGCCTAGAGGTATGATCCAAGTAGCGGTGTAGCTTGACCACCGTGGTTGCCACAACGAGGTGGCGGTAAGACCACGCGCCGAACGGATACTCACTTCCGCTCTATTCGTGTCCACATGCGTGGTCATAAAGGTCGACGCAGGGGTTCACAGGGTTCTGCTGGGTACAGTGCCACCAAGCGGTAGTCCAGGTGTCTAAATAGAGGAGTCTCTGTGGCCGTCTGATTGACTCTACCAGAACGTGGCCCAAGAATGTAGTTGATATAGAACAGAAGGCCTTAGGAAGTGCTCTGGCTGCTTATCTGCTGAGTTGATAGGGCACTCTGCGGCACGGGTTAGTGGCCTCCTTGTAGACATTCTTCAGATTTTCAAATTTTAGAAAAGAGCAGAGCTATTCGTCGCTTCATATTGTGTTCGTTCTTAGTACGGAAACGTTCCTGATGTTGATTGCTTCGTTCTCAAGCAAGTTGTCACAAATTGAAAGGTCCTTTCTAGCTTGGACTCCAAAGCGGTGAGTGGCGCCATCGTGTCGCATCTACGGACCTGCCCCGTCAAAACTGTCCACATCTAGTCCGACCCAATTAGGATGCTGATTCCACTGCAGTTGCCAACGTTATGACATAATTCGTCTGCAGTATGTCGGCCACGCTGCTTAAGTGACGCCACAAAAGAAGAATCCATGGGCGTCTCCTCGATGTCCTTGCATATGTGAGGAATCACAATATCGTGCAACGTGATCTCGTAATCCGAAAACTGGCTCTGTAACTGCAGCTTTACAATGCGCCGTTTCTTGGCCGCTTGGTCAGAAACGTTTGCAAAGGTATTAAGAGCAATACATATCGATCCCACGAACGTCGTTTGCAGATGTCTTGCCAACGATTCTGTAATAAACGTGCGCTGACTGCCTCTATCAAAGACGCCTCGAACATAGCAGCAGGTGGCGGCACTCACTGCCCAGGCCCGGAATGCTTGCAGCAGAATACGAGAGGATCATTCAAGGGAGATACATACGATCATGTCGGTGGTCATTCTATCCTCTCCTTGAGTTTCCCCGCATCGCGGCCGCGTTGCATATGCTAGTGGCGTGTCGACCCTCGCAGTTGGAGCATGTAATCTTACGACGGCAGTCTAGCCTAGCGCACGGTGTCCTTTGGTCCTGCACCGAAAACACCACATGCTCAGTGACAGGAGCTTCTTGTCTGAAAGCAGCAGGTCAGCACGGCATGACGAAGTGAAATGGTCGCTAGACGAGCAGAAAACACAGGCCCCGGCGATCTTTGAAGATTGACCATCGATGACGACGTCGGTTGTTGCGCAGTCGGTGTCTTACACTGGTTGTCATGGTATTGCGTCCGGGTCTCTGACTGTATTACCGGGTCCCCACGGGCTTTGTAATCGGTGTTCTTCAAACTGTCGACTTCAATTGCCAAAAACGTCAGCAAGCGATCTAGCTCCGATCCACTTGCTGCGGTATCGTGGACTTCGGCTGCGACACCATTTGCTTGAGAACGGTGGTAATGGATGACAAGAGCACGCAAGTGCGTTCTTAGGAGGATGTCGCAAAGCATCGCAGAAAACGTTGTCCCAAGAACTCCAAACCTTTGATGTTACTGAGTACTTGCTCGTAGAGCTTTCGGAGAGCCGTGGTGTCGGTTGGAGAACGTTATGGTTGGCAGCGTTCTAAGTCTGGAGAAATATTCTTGCTCCAAGCGTGCTTTATCACCGAACCTTTTCTTAAGCATAGAAATGGCGTCCAAGTAGCACGCCTCGGTTGTCGGAAGGCCCGCGATGGCTGAAGCCGCGTCACCTGTTAAGAAAAGTCGCAAATAGTGAAATTTGTCTGTCACAGTGAGACCATCGTTGCGATGAATAAGGTGGTAAAACGGCTCCCAAAACTCCGTCCAGCGGCTCAGGTCCCCGAGAAAGGTGTTATAGTGATCTTCGGCAGCTTGACTCCGGGTCTTGCGGAAGAGGGAGCTATGACTCGATCAGCTGCGTCCGAAGGCGAGGTCATCGTGGACATCAAATTACTGCGACGACTCAGAAGGTCTGTCAGCGTGCGCGTCGCGCTGTCTTCATACTCTATGACCGTCGCGTACTCTGCTTCGCAGTCTGCGTCGTCACCGATGTGCTCTACGAGCTCGTCGCTGATCTTCTTCAGCTCGTCCTTATGAGCCTTGAGTTGTTCGTGCAGGCACGTCAATTCGCTAAGCGTAATCGCATCGGATGATAAAAGAGCACTTGCCTCATTGATAAGTCCGCCGTTCTGAGCCCGTCGAGCCATCCGCTTAGATCTCAGCCTATCCATGCGGATGCAGCACTCGCAGCTCTTCGTAAAGTTCAGGCAAGACTCCTGGGTTTCGGCACCAAAATGTTCAAATATGGGCCACGAGCACGCACCCAAAGACTGAGGTCTGGGACGGTGTCCAGAAAGACTGCATTTATTGATTTCGCGTTCTCAAGATGGCGACTCAACCACGTCCTCGCTCACGCTTCCTTTTCGTCTTTTTCCTCCCGCTGGCTCGGTATCCTCTTCCTCCTCGTTGGCGCGGAAAGAAAAGCGGTGCTAAAGATTTAACACTTCTTGCGCGCCTTGTCACTGTACCGGCGTCACTGTCGCGATAATTATGATCATGCCCTTATAGAAATGAGTTTTGAATTTTGACAAATCATTGCGGACTTGTTGAGATCACAGAAATTCAATGGAAATTCAATGTGTGTTGTGCCAACACAACACTAACTCAATGGAATTTGTGTGCACAAAAGTCAACATAATTTTTGTTGATCACTTTTGTTGAATTTTCATTGTTTTTAGAAGTAGGTCGTCGTTTTTAGAGTGCGCAGTCAAAAAGGGAAATGTTCAAGTGTAAATTTTTTTGCAATGATGGCTGCCACTTTTGTGAGTGAATTATTCAGACAAAACAATGTTATGTTACAAATTGCCGACTACTTTCACATAGTCTGTGCATTATTATTCAACCCCGTATGTACCTACCCAATTTTTTAATACAAAGACTATATTATGCAGGCAGTTACTAGTCTAACAGCTGTAACAATACAGAAAAGAATGGTAAAGGTACAATCTTGTATTAACACGATGCTTCCATGATTGCATTATAACAGCTATCAGAGGCTAGAGTTGGTTCAGGAAACATATAATTAGTGAGATAGTATATGACATTGTACTTTTGAGCACAAAAATAAATGTATTGACCTTGTGACAAAGCCTTCATTTTTTGTCATTCATTAAAGTTAGTTGCATAAACCTTTGCATTGGGTGAGATTGCTGGTGCACCTCCTTTCCAGACTCGGAAATAAGTCTTCCAGTTGGCTGCTTCAACTGTGCCAACATGATGCGTACAATAGAGTGCACTGAAAACAATATGGCAGCACATAGGAAGCCCTTGTTGTAAAGGTCTATACCAAGGAGGTTATATAAAAACTGCTGGAGCGGAGGGGGCGCCCGTCAAGTGAAGCCGCCGCGCCGCCATCTTGCGGGGAGCAGAAAGCACGCCTGTCGCCGCAGCGCGCGCCGAGTGTGTACACGGACAAGTGGTGCTGCTTCACTTGCGCGGCATGTAACACAGCCAGAACAAGCATGGTTGGCTCGTGCGTAGCTTACGGTTGCACAAACCGCGTGAAGACGACGCCAGGTGTCACATTTCACAAATAAGTTGAACTCGTGAAAGTTTATTCGGGACTGCTGTGCTTCTTGTATTGCGCCGCGCAGCACGTGCTTGCCCACAACCAACAATTTCTTTAGTGCTAGGTTTCCGAAGGATTCTGAGGCGCGAAGACTTTGGGAACAAGCTGTTCGTCGCGAAGGCTGGCACGCAAAAGACTGCGACCGCTTGTGTTCGGTTCACTTTACTCCGGAATGCTTTGACCGGACCGGCCAGACTACGCGGCTGCGCCCAGGCACAGTGCTGGCAGTGTTTCCTGCATTCCCGGAGCGACTGCAAGCGCCGGTAAGCACGAAAAGATGTTCAAGACAGTTGCTGATTTGCATTAAAACACAGACGGCTGACGGAGCCGCGCATGATTATTATTCTAATGTTGTATGCTGAACATTACTGAACTTGTCTCGACACTTCGCGCGTAGATCCTGATAGGCGTTCAGTGTCGTTAGCTTAGAAATTTCGGGTCGTCGTATATTGCTGTGCTCTTGGCGAGGTGTGCTAGCGCGCGTGTGTGCTTTTAGGAAAGTTGACGTGCAAGCAGTCAAAGTGCTGGCGTTATCCCTCTAATTTAAATCCGGTTGCTGACTTGTCTTTCCATGCACTTGAATAAACAAAATTTTATATTTCAGGCTAAAAGGAAGCGTCCGCCACCAAAGTCCCGAGACCCTCCATTTAATGAGGATGCTAAAGCACCAGAAACTCTTGCTAATTATGAGGAGGCTTCACCTAGCAAGGAATGGTATAAGAATAGACTCCACGCCACTGAAGAAGAAACAATGCACCCAAAGAAAAAAATCAAAGTTCTACAGCAAAAAAAGCGAAGGCTACAGAAAAGAAATGAGACAGCCCTAGAAATTATTAAAACAATAAAAGAAAGGAAGCTTCTATCCGATGAAGGAGCTGAAGTGTTTAGAGCAGCGTTCTCAGATGACATACAGCAGCTGCTGGAAAGGGCAGGAGCTGCAAAGGAAGGTAAATTCCCTCCAGCATTGTGCACCTTCGCTCTTACACTACATTTTTATTCACCAGCAGCCTATGAATACGTTCGCTCGAAGTTCAATGATGCTCGACCATCGCAACGCACAATCCGCGAGTGGTATCGATCCCTTGATGGACGTGCAGGTTTCACAGCTGAAGCATTTGCTTTTCTGGAGAATCTTGTGCAAACACGATCAGAAGTACTCTACTGTGCACTCATTGTGGTTGACATGGCGCTACGAAAGCATGTTGAGCTGGTCGGCGACAGGGTGGTCGGCTATGTCGATTTTGGCACAGGTTTGGAAGATGACAGCCTTCCTGAGGCAAGGAACGTTTGTGTCTACGTGCTCGTTGGAGTCAACATGCGGCTTAAAATTCCTGTAGGGTATTTTCTGATTGACTCTCTCACGGGCTCAGAGAGAGCTGAACTCACAAAGCAGTGCATCGAAAAATTGGCTTCTGTAGGAGTCGAGATCATCTCACTGACATTTGATGGTGCATCGTCTAATTTTAGCATGGCTGCAAGTTTGGGGGCTGAGCTTCGCAGTGGAGGTGAAAACCCACTTCCACTGCTTTGAAAAACATGCTTTGAAAAACCAAATGATTACTCAAAAAAAAGTGCATATCATGTTAGATGCATGCCATATGATCAAGCTGATAAGAAACTCATTAGCGACTGTAAGCCATCTTGTCGATGTTGACGGGCAATTTGTGAAGTGGTCTTACAAGCGCTAGATGCCTTGCAGCGTGAGAAAGGTCTGAGACTTGGAAATAAGCTAATAAAAATGCACATAGAGTGGGCAAAACAAAAAATTAAGGTCCGGCTGGCAGTCCAAGCACTGAGTTCTTCGGTAGCTGACGCTCTCGATTTTTGTGAGCAGGTATTGAAGCTCCCACAGTTCAGAGGCGCTGCTGCCACGGCCAGATTTGTGAGGTTGTTCGACCATTTGTTCGACATTTTGAATTCAAGGAATCCTTTGGCGAAATCTTGCAAGGCGCCTTTGCGAACACAAAATGAATCCTGCTGGAGGACATTTTTTTCTGATGCTCGAGCGTATATAAGCGCTCTCAAGGAGCCAGCTGGACGGCCCGTTCTGGAAGGTGTCAAGAAAACAGGATTTCTGGGCTTTCTGATATGCATGCAAAGCACCGAGGAGATTCTTGATGAGCTTATTCACAGGGGCCCTTTGAAGTACTTGCTGACTCACAAGATGAGCCAAGATCATGCGGAGACATTTTTTGGCTGCATAAGAGGGCGAGGTGGATTCAGTAATAATCCAACAGCAGCTCAGTTTAAGGCTGCCTACAAGCGTCTGCTCGTGCAGACGGAGGTGAAGTCCTCCGAATCTGGAAACTGTTCACAAGACGTGGTGTCTGTCTTGGGCGCATCTGTTATTGCTTCTGAGGAGAGCGCAACTACGGCTGTCACCACGATGCGAAGGTGTTCCATACTGCAAGCTGAGGACCACGACTACACGCATAGAGTTGACTACCCAGAAAGCCTCTCTCCATTTGTTAGTTCTATTGTACCGTACGTTGCAGGATTTGTCGCTCGAAAAATTGCTGCAAAAAGTACCTGTGACCAGTGCGTTACAGCTGTTTATGCTGAAGAACAACCGGCGTTGGTCAAACAAAAAACCCGACGAGGACTTGTATCACCTTCAAAAGATGTGATTTCGCTGTGTGAAATGGCAGAGAAGGGACTCCGTCGGTTGCAAGCACAATATGAAAGCATTCAGACAGTTCATCTGAAAACAAAGCACCTAGTGCTGGAGGTGTTGAGCACGTCGCCAGAGAAAAATTGGTTTTCTCAGTTGAATCAGCACCTCATGGACTGCGATGCATTAGACAATCATGTCTACAAGCTATGCAAAGATATGGTGGAGCTGTACATTAAAGTCAGGATCCATCACATAACAAGAGACAGGAATAGGCGCATCACAAAGGACAAAGTAAGGTCCGTCCTCACAAGACTGATCATATTTAAGAACCAGTGAAGATGCAGTGTGTAGAATCAGTCATGGAATTAAAACCAACTAGTGCCACTCTTTGTATTTGAAAGAAAAAAAAAATGTCGGTACTGAGGATGTGTCATTTAGAACATTTGAATGTGTTTGCAGCACTTCATGAATTCTACTTGCTTTGTTTAGCTGTTTGACAGTGTGTTGTATCTGTTTGCTATGTTTAGCCATAAGTCAGTCTTCTTCAGCGAACAAAGACTATATGCGTGCCAAAACAGAAACTATTTCATATTTGTAGTTGATGTTGCTGGCAATTTTGTGTAATCCCGTTGTGTAACCTACCAGAATGATGTTGGTCATTCGATCCTTTGCTGTTCCTTCACGTGTTAACTGGGCACAAATGCTATTAACGTAATTGCATCGGTTGTTTGCATGCTTATCAAGTTGGCTGTGTCAGTGTGACAGTCAGGTTTCTTGCTTACTCCAGTATGTCTTTGAATTGATTTTGTTTTGACATCTTCCATGACTGATCAATTTTTGTATTTAAAGAGAGTGCATTTAAGAAGATGAATAAAAGATAATTGCTGAACTCGTTTTGTCCTACTTTACTTTTCTGCTTTGCGGCAGCTGCATACAGCGCATATTGGTGCCAAGATTGGTGCCGGTTAAAATGAAAAAAAAAGAACGCCCCACTACTCGGATATCTCAGCTTTAAAAAAGCGCAGGTGTTTCAAATTGATCCTGTGATCACCTATATGGCTCGCCTCATAGTCTAGAGTGTTGCATTAGAGCTTGAAAACCCGTTAAACAATTAAAAACCGCTGTTAATGTCGGCGAACAGCGCTGCGAAGCGCTTGGCAGGCTGCTTCTTGCCCCCCGCAAGATGGCTGCCGTCGGCTTCACCCGAACCCATTAGCCGGTATGGACCTCCTTCACTCCGGCTACGTCACGAAAATGCGGTGGCGCTGTCGTCGTTAGTGACTTTCGCGTGGTAGGCAAAAACACGCTTCAGTCGCTTTGCCTACCGGGATTGTGCGATGGCTTGCTGCTGCCGAGGAATGCAGAGCACCATGCCGACTAATCGCGTCGCTATGACATGTGTTGAAAGACACACAAGAGGAAGTTTAGTAAGCTTCCATAGGTTTCTTGCCGACAATGGTCGCCGTAAACAGTGATGGGCCGCCGTGGTGAAGCGCCAAGGCTGGATACCGACGCCTGCTCATCGAATATGCGGCAAATACTTCGTCACGGCTAAGCTGAAACTTATTCACCGTTACGCCAGAGCGGTCTACCGGATCAAAGGTCGCGCATATCTCGAGTTTGGCCTTATTACGACGCGTGATGGGATCTTGGTACTGTTTTAGTGCTGGTGCGGGCGCGGGTGCGCAGGTAACATATGTAAACGAGGCAGTCATATATATGTTGTAATGCGTAGGCCTGTTTCTTTGTTGGAGCATGCGTAGATGTTTTACCTTTGTAAACTGTTCCTGAAGCCCGTTTTTTCGCTGTGTATATAAGCACAGTGAGCTGGTACGCAAGTGATCTGTGTAGCACTCCTCGATCCGTGATGTACCATTTTGCATGGCTAAACTTCGCCGCGTTCACGCCAAATTATTTTAATATACTTCCTGATGAAAATTTCCACTTCACGTTGACAGCTACTGATTTGGATTGGAGCTGCATTTTTTATTTATGCCGAGCGCTTTTATTTGTATTCACAGCGACTGATTGCGAATGCGAGTTTTGGGGTTTATCCTACATTCAAACGCGGTCACAGTGGCCGAGACCGAACTGGGCCGCCCTAACTACGGAATCACGTGTGAAGGTAAAAACGGCCCCAGAAAAGAGTTCCTCAGAAGATACAGCCCCGAAAAAAGGTCCCTGAAATATATAGCTCCGGAATAATCGTCCAGAAAGGTCCTATCAGGAAGCGGCCCCTAGGAAAAAATGTCACCGAAGAAATTTGCTGAAAATCTGCCCGGAACTCACTTCGCGAAAAATTGAACATCTTATTGGATGCCTTTTTCTTTTTTTTTTTTAGAATAGATGTAACTATTGTTTGGGCACTATGCCTTCTGGCTATTTTACAGGTTTACAGGAACTGGAGAAGGCTCGGCGAGAAAGCATTGCAAAAAAAAAACCCACCACTATAACATCCAGCAAGTATTATACAGTGCATAGTTCCCGGGTTTCCAAACTGGGAAATATCGCTCTTTAATATAGGTCTAATCACCCGGCTAATATCACACATTCGAGAGACGTGTTTGCCCTCGACAGCACAAATTTCGGCGCCATAACGTTTTTTTTTTCTTTGCGAACACAAGGCATCAGTGCCATGTTTTGCAAATTGCCATTGACGGGTAGAAAGAAGCACTGTAGCATACATTATGGCGGCTAGACACAAGAAAACTCAGTCTACGTTTTTAGTAAACAGAACTACAGAACGTAAAAAAAAATAAAACGGCGGGGTTCAAAATATACATAATGTTCGCTAAAACCATAAACACAATGTAAGATAAAAACAGTGAAAGTTGATTACAATTAGCGTAATTCATCGCTGATAAGCCAAGCACCACGCAAGGGGAAAGCTCGACTTTGCAGTACGTTTTATTGCATCTGTTTGGAGAGGTTTTACCCGGGGCCATTTTTTCCTGGGACGTTTTTACCGGAACCCACGGAACCACAGTGGCCGCTGCAGCTCGTAATTGTAATGCAAGCTAACAGCGCGACTACCCGTGATAAAATTGCTACCTTTAACGATGACAGCCACCCACGAACAAAGCAAATATAACAGATGAGCAGCGTTGTGGTCTCAACCAACAACGCAATGATACGCAAATCGTGCGGTGTCAAGGCTACCGTTGCCACGCTGACCTAAATCATCTTAACCATACAGCCGCTCGACGCTAGCGAGGTGCTTCGTGCTTACCAAGAACGCTCATTTGCCGCTCGGTGTGAAGAATCATCCGATTATGCTATGATGCTTCGAGCGGACTATTCGTACGCGGTTTGCGAGCGCTATTTATGAGCGAGAAAAATCGCCGTCAGCTTACTCGACTCAAAGTAGTTGTAAGCATCCGAAGCTTTGTAATTCTCGATGCGTTCCATGCATAATTTTTTGGGAGAAAACAGAAAAAAGATGCCAACGTCGCTCATTTTCCCCGGCTGGCAGCAACGCTTCTCTTGTGCGCCTTGAACCCAATCCCCATCGGTACGGCGTGTGGGTCCGTACGCTGCACGCCGTGTACGTAGAGTTTTTGAGTGTATCGCTTCTGTTCTCACCGCTGAGGCTCACGAAATACTAGCACATATGGTCACTTCGTCTACCTAGAAGGCGCCTGCAAATCGCAATAACACGGCCTTGACAAGCTCGGCCACAGTGCCCCGGCTAGCCACTGTACCCCGGCCGCGGTCGTGCTTTTTGCCTACCGTGGGATCGCTGACGAGAGCAGCGCCACCTCGATCGTCTTGTTTGTTTGCGAAGGAGGTCTATAGGCGTCCTCCGCTCCAGCAGTTTTTATATAACCTCCTTGGTCTATACTAAGCTACCTTTGGCCTTGAGTAGCATCTAGTTTCAGTTGATCAAAATCATGATCAAATGCACTTCCACAATAAAAAGTAGATGATAGGCCAACTGAAATGTATAAATTCTTGACTGTACAGTTGCAGTAGTTCTGCTTTCTCATGATGTAAAAGTAAGGAATACGAAAATGGGAAGCTAATTTTCTGAATAGCTGTGCATATAAATGCCAAGACTTACCAGTAGCTGTAGTTCATACAACTCAAGAACAAATTGGCAGATGTCTGTCAACAGAGGCTTTAGTAATTGGACTAGACAGATAGTATGATGTCAGTTACTCTGAAGTTATAAAGCCTTTCTACTTGCCATGCCATGTGATGCCAACAGATGCAAGGGCATTATAGCAGTGCCTTTGTCGGAGGAATTGCTGGTGGGTGCTTGGCAGGACAAGGGGAAGGGTATCCAGGTAGTGAGGGCTCTATTTTTTGTGCGCAACTGGTTGCGCACAAGTTGCCGTGCCTGTATATATATTCATATGCCTTCTCCCACCATCATCACTCACCACAATCTTTTTGTTCTCCCCTTTCTTTTCTGCAGTGCAGAGTAGCTGCCACATTAATCATTCCGGCCAACCTTTCAGTCTTTCCTTTCAATAATGTATCTATCAACCCGGGATACCGTAACCAGTTGAAGCCTTTGGTGGTAGGCCTTTTTTGAAGGGTATTTGCTACCTTGTTCTAGAGTTGAGCCTGTAGTATCATGCATGCTCTTTACACGGCAGCCACTGTCACAATAATATCACCACAGAATATGTACAACACAGGAATGACTGCCGCATGCAGCAGCATGTTGTTTAGAAGCATGAATCCAGTTTATGACACTGAAGATAGGATTATGACAAAAGACTGAAGCACAACATTGAAAATGGGTTTATTTCACACCAGTTAATTCTCCAAACACGACACTCAAAATCGAGTATAGCTCATAACAACATTCCCAGTATTATACAGCATTTATACAACACTACAAATCTAACTGCTCTTCATTTATATAATTAAAAACTATTAATGGGCAATATACAAGCCAGGCATAATACTTAACACTGCAGTCACTGTCCCAATAATATCTCAATAGAGTAGGTAGAACACAAAAATAACTGTCGCATGCAGCAGCATGTTGTTCAGAAGCATGAATCCAGTATAAATAAGTGGAGATAGGATTTTTGACATAATTGTATTGTATTGTATTGCGGTTTTATGGCGCATAAGCAACTGAGGCTATCATGCGCCAAGAGCAAGGTTAAAATCTGTTCTTATTTGAAAAGGGGAAGAAGGTTCGTTAAAGTTTACAGTTTATTCAGAACGTCTGATTCTTTTAAAAAACTAAGAACACATGTTAAGTTTATTATTGCTCTTTCTCCTAAAAGTAATTTGGGATGGAAAGGGATGGTACGATCATAAAAAATAGTGAAATGCTTTCTCCGTAGTGTCTCTAGTTTTGGGCATGTAATCAGGATGTGGTTGACTGTGAGTACTTCTCCGCATTCTCCACACGTAGGCTTATCTTGTTTCATTAGTAAAAAATTATGTGTGAGATGTGTGTGCCCGATACGCAGACGGCATACTGTAACCTCCATGAAGCGTTCCTGATGAGTGCTTGTTTCCCATTCTTCTATTATAGGCTTTAGAGGTGCAATTTATTACTTTCTTGGTTATTCCATATAGACTACCATATACCCTTTTGTTTTCGTTTAATTAACTTTATGCAATCCTTATAAGGTATGTTTACTTTCTCTATTTCTTTCCTGCATGCTTGAGCAGCACACACGTCCGCTCTCTCATTTCCTTCAATGCCCATGTGGCTTGGAACCCAACAGAATATTATGTTATGCCCTTGGGCTGATATCTTTATTACATCGTGTATTATGTTACCGAGTAATGGCATGACTGCATTTCTGGAGTTTAGAGCTGTGAGCACACTCAGTGAATCTGTATAGATAACACTGTTCTCAGTGCCCTCGTACACAATTTTTGCTACAGCTACCCGGACAGCATAACACTCGGCTGCAAATACTGATGCACATTGAGGAAGTCGAATAATTTTTTCGGAGTTCGGATCCACTACAG